>NC_133026.1:122037500-122395000 GCF_048771995.1 Taeniopygia guttata
CCATTTAGTTGAAATGTATTTAGCATATCTTCTAAGTAAAATTTAGATTGAAGAAGGAGATATTTCATATGTAAAACCCAGCTAACAGGAACATCCATGCTCCTATCATCCTTCATATTCCACCAGAGGAAATACATGAGACATGGGTGAATATGTGTCTGTTCAATGTTTCACCAACTCAGGTTGGTGAAAATCATAAACATAATGTATGCTCATTCTGGCCTGCCTAATATTTTTCTGAGCCTTTGTGAAGATGCCTGCTGTAAATTTTTCTGTCCCATGAGGCCATGAGCTGAATTAATTTTGTGTTTGGTGCATTCTCATAAGTTATAAGTTGGTAGACACCAGATGGTGCTAGGGAGACAAACGTCAAAAATCTGTATAAACTTAAGTCAAACAGAAACTAAAAATGTCTGGGGTTGTGCACTTGAATAGGTCCTGCTGTTGGATAGGCAGATATTCCTTTTGTCATAACAATGAATATCCTGGCAAGGATATTTTCTCAGGCTATTTCCCTCTCATATATGCAACTTGAATGATTCCATTTTCAATTTCCCATTATTCTTTAGCTAGGTAAGTAAAAATAAGGAGAAAAGTGATAAATGTATCACTATGGTTCATCATTTGTTTCCATCACATCTTTGTATTTTAAGCTCTAGCTAGATGAGATAGAATAAGGAAGTTGCTCTTGTGTAGGCTACATGGCATGTATAACAACAAATACATGTAGAAGTTGTTCTAAAATTTTTTTCAAAATATTTCTATCAATGAATACATTACATTACTTTTATGGCAGTGATGGGCAATGAAAGATTGATATTTCTTTTGAGGAAAATAATTAAAGAAGCAACGCCACTGGATATCTAGTTTTTATAAGACTATGAAACTGTAAAATCTGCTGCATTTATACTCTGGAGTTTTGAGCATTTTCCATGATTCTGAAGAAGCTTCTCAGTAGCTTGCATGGTAGCAGTTCTGCATTATATGCAGTCCAATACTGCATGTAATGAGGGTACCCTCATTTCAAGAAAAATATTTAAGATCACTTTTTGTGCAGCTGTAATCCCTCTGAAATAAACATAACCTGAAAAGTATCAGAGGCTGATTGGACAAGCATGGGGTCTTTCCCTAATTGCTATGCCATATCAACCAAGCTCTCAGAATTCCTTTATTTGTTGAGAATATGACTCGTTCCACATAGTGGCATATGCAGCCATTTGCACTAAAGGACTTTTTTGCCTGTATTATATGATTACATTTAGAACTGGATTGAGAGTTCTTGTAGACTCTTTCCAATTTGGGTTTTCTGATACTAGTTACAATTATAGCCTCATTTTGTAGTAAAATAACTATTTCTGACAAAACATCTATGCTGTGTAAGGACAACATTGACTAGACCATTTTTATTGAGTTTCTTGATTTTTTCTTTATGTGTGTATGTGTGCTCCTTGAAAACCTGTGGATTCAGCGGAGAATTATGGAGACAAGCTTTCATAAGATGAAGTCAGCTTTCTTGTATCTCTTTGCTAGTTTTCTTGCTTTCTATCAAGGATCTTGTATGGCTGGCAGAAAAACAGTTATCAGGAAAATTTATCATGCAGATGTTGGTTTCTTGTATTATCAAAATTAAATTTATTGTATTTATCACCTACTTCCAGAACAGTAGTTTCTATATACCAAAAAAGTCCAGGTATTGTGAGCCGTTTTGTGATCCTCATATCACAGAGTTGATTAAGTAATTCTGTACCATCTTCAACTTGGTTGTAGCCCATGAACTTTCTTTCTTTCTTTAAGGCTAGACATCTAAATTTAATTACAGTACATGTGGAAGGTCTGTCAGTGTTGGGAATGTCAGTAGGTAGCCATATATTCTGGACATTGGGGAGCTGATATCTCAGCATGTGGGCTTAATTTAAACGGACACTCAAGTAACTGTGTTTTACATTTACAAACAGCCAGTACCTGAGAACAGTCTCCTGTACAGGGAATTCTTGTATAAGTGACAGGAAGCTGTACTGTACAAGTCATCCTTGTTTTGCACTATTAAAAAGTCAGCACTTTATAATGGAAACCACATGGTGCTATGGTTGTTTTTGCTATCTTATGTACAGAAAAGAGCTGCAATATGTGCTGACAAATGTGAACTCCTTCTTCTAGTGTATCTGCCAACTACAAGAAGACCATATCTTTAAAAAAATTTAATCACATAGAATAATTGAATGATAGTATTGTAAGAAATTTCAACTTGGAAGGGACTTCAGAAGGTCTCTGGTCAATCAGCTGCTCAAAACAGACTCAGCTACGGCATCAGTGAGTTGTGCAGGTCTTTGCTCAGCCTGATATAGCCACTTCCAGTACTTGATCTCCTGATCCAAGTTCTCCATTCTAAAGCTGTTCCAAGGCATGTCAGTTGTCTTTCTTGCTCTCACCACCCTCTATTGCAAAAAGCCTGACTCCATCTTAAAAACCTCCTTCTAGCTATTGCATCCCAAAACTCTGCTGTTGATTAACATATAAAAGCGGGAGAATTCCAGTACCAAATCCCATGGTACTAAAATCTTTACTGGCCTCCAGTTAGAGGATGACTCACTAACCACTACCCGATAACCCAAAAATTCAGCCAGCTTTATACTTTTATCTTGCTGTACATCTCTTTGAACTCAGATATTGTAGGAGGCAGCACTGAAAGCTTTGCTAAAGTTGATGCAAGCTACACCTTTGTTATTATACAAGGATTGCTTAAGAGAATTACAAAAAATCTTTGCTGCATATTTAATCACAACTATGAAAAAAAGAAATTACTTTTAGACAAACATTTAGACTTTGGCATTTCATGGTTTGTTATTTAAAATGGAAACTGAAAACTGATGGTGAATGTGGAAGACTGAAGGAGACAAGAATTCAGGATAAATAACTGAAGGGAAAAGGCCTTGGTGTCTGACTAATATAAACAATTTAAGAACTTTTAGAATTTTTTAATTCATGATGGGGGGATTCATCTCTAAATTCACTTCTAAGTTTGGGAGACTATCTGTAGTTATCAACACATGAGGAATGTATTTGTGCTTCTATGAAGTGACAAAATATTTAATGGAAATTAGACTGCTTTTTCTTTATTTTAAGTAGATATTTTGGTCAACTGAATAGCTAGAAATTCAGAACACTTCAGTCCAGTTTACTGCCTAGGTGTCCAAGGAATATGAAGCTTAGATATCTAATAGACATCAGGAGAAATGTAAGAAGAATAAACTAAATGTTGAATTGAGTGCTAAAAAATATTTCCCTAGGATCAAACCAAATAATATAGGAATAATATTTTAGTTATGGAGGGTGTAAAATATTTTCATACTGACTCTCTTGTCAAGGTACTGAAAACCTGTGCATTGCCAAACAAATAATGGACACTTTATTATCTCTTCATTATTTTTCCTGCTGTTTGCTTCCTCATTTAGTTTAACAACTTTTGAGCTTTCCATTGGATTAACGAGTGCAATGTACAACACACCAATATGAGGCTGGATGATGCTTGCCAAGATGTTTCAGCATTGATGAAATGCTAAACGTTATTGATTTGTTGTATTTTAAAATTATTTGGGAATTTTATTTACCAAAAATATTTTATTAGAACCAAATAATTTTCAATGTTAATCACACAATAATTAAAGATCTATATAACTGCTGGGCATGATTTGTAAGCTTATGATTCCAGTAAAAAATGGTGGTTCCCCAAACCACATTAGAAAGATGAAGGATTGCATGAATCAAAGATTCATAAACCTAGTTATGGAGTGTCATCAGAAAATTAAGGACAGAATAAAAGATTATCTGTGATGGTTCAGAAGAAAAAGCAATGAAAGGAAGGGCAAACAGGACTATATCAAATCCATCATTTGTAGTTATGTGATGTGGGTTTATCTCTGCATCTGCTTACTGTAGAGTATGCACTACAGTTCTGCCTACCAAAATTAAATAACAAAGGTTCATAATATTGGCATAAATGTATTTAAATTTGGGTATGTGCTCATGAAAGGGTTATTCTCAATTATGTTGGTTTTTTTTTTTTTGGTTTGGTTTGGTTTTTGTTTTTCATTTAAACACAGTAGTACTCTCGAGTTAGTTGGAATCCTAATGCTAATTAGTTTAGTGAAATAAATACTAGATCATAACCCAGAAAATGTAGAATGTAATAAAATATATATATTCATATATATAATAATATAAATAAAAATGTATAATATAGAATATATGTAGCAGTTTTCTTCTGAGCATTTTTTTTATTGCATGTTTATGAGTAAATAATTGTTATTTTGCCTAAAAATGGATGCAGATTTTAAAATTTATTTGGGGTATTTGTATAAAATATGCATATATTTATAAAGGTGTAGTTTTTAAAATATAACATATCTTCCTTTTTTTACATTCATTTATTTTCTGAATCATAACAGTACCTGAAAAACTGAAAATTTCCTAAAATAATTTTAATACTTTTCCGAAGTCATTTACTTTTTTAATTCTGTATCATAAAGATGAGAGACACTCTTGAAAAAACTTTTCTTATGGTTATACTAAACATTTTGAAGTTAGCACATAGCTTAATTTGACTACTTCTGATAGCTTATATTAAATTGAAAAAAAAAGAAACCAAAATCCATTAAATTCCTGAATAACCCATCCTAAACTTCTGAAACAAGTGGGTTAATTCATTAATATTTATCATAAATATTTCATATTGCTGCTTATGCTATATTTACAGGGGTTTGATCTGTAATCTTACCTTGTGTTTTTATGTTATGGTTTGTCCCTTTTATATGATTTTCTTATTGTATTAAATGTCACGTTCCTTTACTGAACTTTACTGTCTTTGTGAAAGAAAAGTTCAAAGCTGCATCTTTAAGGTGAATGCTAAATCACTCTTGTGGAGAGAAATTATGGTGTATTTAATAGCAATCAATTTTTTCTTATTTCTAAATTAAAGTGTTATACAAAGATAATATAATTTGCCTTGCAAAAGTAAGATATTAATAAAACCCGATGATGATTGTAAATTAGGACGTGAACTAAGAAACAGGACCTAGCAAGTTTAAAGTACAAATTTGACAGAGGAGAGCTGAAGTCATGAAAATACGTAATGCTATTAACAGGAAAAGTAAGTAATATAAAATGTATTTTGCTTAAAATATGTTCTTTAACTGTGGCTTGTTGACTGTGCACATATTAATTTACCCATAACTCATTCTTCTTTTAATATATTCACCCTTTCCAGCACAAACTTGCCCTGTAAGTTTCACTGGTTTTCTTTATTCCTTAATTCCAGTGAGGAGAATTTCTTATTTATCTGAGCATGTGATTGGTGTTAATCACATAGCAGGGGGTTTATCAGCATGTGTGAGTTTCCTTGATTCTTCAACTCTTTTTACCAAGGACTCTATCTTTTCTGATTTGTATACATTCACTGACAGATCTCTTCACTGCCCTCAGGTTTCACAGAATTTGCACATTGAAGACTTAATATCTGCTTTTTATCTATTTTCAAAAGTCTTAAAACAGTCTACTGATAGAAGTTGTCAGATATGTTTCAGTGGCATTTGGGCCTAACTGGGCAAAGAGATAGAAAATCTATAATTAACGTTATATCTGAGTGTGTACTCCATTGTTTTGTAATAGTATACTTTATATTTTTCCCTTTTCAATAGAGAGAAGAGGGTGAAACATCATGTGTATTACCCACAGACAGGATTAACCAATTAGTCATACACAAATATATGTGAACAGATGGGATGCATCTGAGACTGTTGATGGAGCTGGATGATATCATTGCAAGCGTGCCATCTAACCTCTTCAAAAGGTCATGAATTTTAGAGGAGATTCCCAATGACTGGAAAAAAAACCCCAAATGTCAGTCTTATAATGAAAAATGGCAAGAGGAAAATCCAGGGGACTATGAGCTGGTCTGCCTCACCTCAGTGACTGGATAGGTGATAGAATAAATCCTCTTAGAAAACATTTTCAGAGGTATGAGGAACAAAAAGGTATTTGGGAGAAACCAACATAGATTTAAGCATGCACAAACCATGCCAGACCAACTTTCTATGATGAGATGAGAGGAGAGGAGTAGTGGTACAGTGGACAAAGGGAGGGTCAGTGGGTGGTATATGCCTTGAGTTTAACAAGGCCTTTTATACATTATTATAAAGTCTCATTATCATGAAACTGGTGACATACATGCTGGATAATTGGATAAAGAGGTAGATGGAAAATGGATTGGACTGCTAAGCCAAAAGAGCTGTAATAAGGGGTGCAAAGTTTATCTTGTGGTCAACCAGCAAGTGTCTTCCTTCAGGGATCAATACTGGGACTGTTCAATGTCTGTCTGCATTAATGGCCTGGCTGGTGGGACACAATACATTCTCAGCATATTTGTTCTTGGTACCAAACTAGTAGAAGTGGTTGTTACACTGGAGGACTGCTGTACAGAAGGGCCTAGTCAGGCTGGAGAAATGCATTATCAGGCATGAAGTCCAACAGAAGCAAGTGCAAAATCCTATGCCAGGGAATGAATAACCTCATGCAAAAGTAGAGGCTGGTGGCAACCAGCTAGCTGAAGAAAAGAGCTTTGAAAAGATTGTGGACATTCATTTGAATGTGATCCAACAACAAGGTCAACTGCAGCTCTATTACTAGGACTGCTGTCAGCAGTGTTAGGGGCATCATCCTTCCACCCTTGTTTGGCACTTCTGAGAGTGCATTTGAAGTGCTATGTCTGGCTTGGTTCCCCGTTTCCAGAAAGACATTAGCATAACCAAGTGAGTCAAGTAGAGGATGAGCAAGATGGCCAAAGACCTGGAAGACATGATGGATGAGAACAGGCTGAGGAAATGATGTCTGTTTTGCTTTGACAAAACAAGCCTCAAGGAAGTCATTGCCTCTGTCTGCAGCTACCTGAATGGATGGAGCCAGACTCTTGACAGAAGTGTGCAGCTATAGAGTATGAGGCAATGGACACAAGCTGGAAGATGGGAAGCAACAACTAGATATAGGGAAAAACTATGTTTGCCATTAAGTTTTTCAAGTCCTGAAACTGGTTGCCCTTAGATTTTGTGGCATGTCTGTCCTCAGAGGTGTCTGAGATTTGACTGGACACAGCTGTGTGTAACCTGCTGTAGTTAGAACTTAAGAACAGGGTCATATGTCCCAACCTAAATTATTCCATGATTCCATTAAATTGTGAATTTTTCTCTGGTTGCGACAACTTTTTATTATAGGAATTCTCTAAACAAAAGTCTTTAACAAGACAGGTGATTTAGTCTAGCAACCAGAGCTGTCAAAGTTATCAAGATATCATACAAGAAAGGATGTGCCAGCTTGCCAACTTTATAGAGCTATGAAAACTGAACAGACTATAACAGCAAAAGGTGTTTGCACCAGTGGATAATGGGAGACTATGATTTATACCAATCACATTCAAGCTGTAGTGAACATTTCTTCCATAATAGGCATGTTTGATTATTTAAATTTTCTTGCCCCTGTCTTAACATTCGCTCATTTGCCTTTGAAAGTACTTCAGCTTTTGGCTTTAGTTGGAGTCACTGTGCTCCTCAGTAATTTATCCAGAGGTCTACATGCCAGCTTAAAGTCATGCACCAGTCAGTATGTTGAAAGAGTTATCATAATTCTGTATACATCCTTATTCCATCTTACCTGTCTACACATTCTCTCAGCCACAGAAAACAATAGGGACATTATTTATAGTCAGCAAAGTATTACCAGTTAAAGAGTACTGAAAGGAGAAACATGTCTTTCCTTTCCTTGACCAACACCATGCCATAATTTGTGGCCTGTAGAAAAGGAGACGAGGTTGGCTAGTTCAGCACATCTTGACTCCAAACATCACATTTACCTTACACACCTCATATGGTGAATTTAACTATACCAATTACTATATACCAAGCATCCACTGTCAGCTCTTCCTCCATGTCCATTTGCTGCTTCCCCGTAAAGCCTCTGTTCTAATAGGAGATGGGGCAACAGTAATTATTTATTTTTCTCTCTTAACAAGAAAAACTTGTTCATCCAGCTGCTCACTGTGTTCCAGTGAGATCAGGCCCTTGACACATCACTTTCCAAGAATAAAGTGTACCCTCCTATACATCCTGAAATGCTGGCTATATATCTATAAACTCAATTATTCCTTCCATCAACATAAGTGTCACACTTCACAGATTGTAAGTGAAAGAGACAAACCGTGGACACTGCCCAAGCAGAACCAACCCCTTCACGAGCATGAGTGATGTAGACAGCATAATCTAAATTTGCAGTTAGCTCTATTTTGAGGATGCAGTTGGACAAGGTTTTTCAGAAGTCTCTTTCTTTTCCTATTTTTCACTTGTATTAAACTGCATTGCACTGCATTGAAGGCATTGCAGTGCCTTGAGTACTCTACAGCACTTCATGTCTCCAGTGCCAGTGGTTTGTTACTTTGTCTCCTTGATCTGCCAGTGTGAATGGATGTTGACCTTTTGCTTTAGATTTTAAGACTCCTTGGGAGCTTACTCTTCAACCAGCTCTTCCTCCAAGAATTTCTCATACTTCTATAGAAAGAGGAGTTCCTTATATTCATTAGCTGCAGACTAAGGATGGAGTATGCCATAAAGACTGTCCTGGCAATCTGTAAGATATATGGCTGTGCAGGCAACATCGCCAGATTTTTAAGGTGTCAAAACCAAATTTTATTGCAAAGTGAATCTAGCAGTCAGTGCAGCCCCAAGACTACTCTAAAGAAGCAGCCAAAACATATGAGAAGCCAATAGAAATTGTCTCTTATAAAGAGTAGAGGAAAGATAAGAAAGACAATGGTTGTCTTTCAAATGTCTCCAGACATTTGAAATTTGATTGGTCATGGTGTATTTAGTGTTTCTCCTTGAAACACAGCTTGAGAAGACAGTAATGTGGAAAGGGGTGTAGACTGCCTGACTTTCCGTACCCTTTCTCTTTAACATTCCTTTACTCATGTGAAGCTCACTCCAGACTGAGACTACCTAGCATTATGGGTGTTGAAATTGCACTGATGTTTAAAATAGACCAGGTTACTGCAGAGAATGTCTGAACTTTGAGCATAAAACATGAGTACTTTCCCCTCCCTTGCCATTGCCTCACTGCATTATCTTAGAAAAATCTGTTTATTTCTCATCTGGAAAATGAGCTATAATAAAACTGATGTACCTTACATGGCAGCTTAAGATTAATTAGTTAATGCTGTGGAGCTCATTTTTCCAGAGGTTTCCATGGTCCAGAATAGAGGCATATACAAACAAAGAAAGAAATTGCATGTTTAAACAAGACAGTTACCTTGTTCAGAGAAACAGAAAGGATAGACATAGGTTTTCTGAGATTTCAGTTTCCTTTTCTTTTGCCAGTTACATCTACATTTGGAAGACTAATGCTCTAATAATACTTGCTACTCATTTGGAAATTCAGATGAGACATTTAGGTTTCTTAAGTAGTTTTGCATTAGACTTAAGCTGTCTCATAAATAAATGATGACTTAAAAAAATCTGTCTACATTTCATCTTATTATAGAAAGAAGGGCTATTATAGAAAGAAAAACCCCAGGGTGTCACTGTATTGGTCCTTCAATATGTATGTGATATTACCATGTGCTTTAACCACATCAGTCTTTAACAAATCACTTGATTGTACTTTTCTTTGGCCTCAGAAACATTGCATTATATATTTTATTAATTTTCAAGTTTTAATGTCTGTGTATATAAGAATATATATATAAAAAGATTTAATTATATATACAGATGTATGCATATACATTGTATGCACATATGTGAATGTCCAATATAGCTATAAATACATACATATAAAAATTTTATCTTCTAAATTATTACATTTCTAAAAGAAAATGTGTTTTCTGGACAAGTTTATATGAGCCTGTCTGAGACCCTATATTCTTCATCAGTGGCAGAGCATACTGCACTGACTTTGCACCTCCATCAGCCAGATTGCATCTACCTCCAATCTGACTGAGGGATCAGTGTAGGCATATTGAGAGTCTTAATTTCCTACCTGTAAAATGAAAGGCTAGTTGAACAGATAAACACATCAAGGACTATGAGACACTTACCGAAGTACATAGTAAGACTATGTATTTGTGTAACTAAACCCAAGGGAATCACAAAGCTATGATGAATTTATCCTGCTTTCTAAAAAAAACCCAACACTTATTAAAAATCTTGGAGAGTCTGATTCAGCAAAGCAATTAAGCATGAACTTAACTTGAAGTCAATATGCTTTACCACTTGCCTATAACTAATTATGTGCTTAAATGATTTGCTGAATTTTTGATTTAATATAAATGTATATGAAGTATGGAGTTTTGGCTTTTTCTTTTCAAAATACAACTCAAAGAAGAGATTGTTTGGATACTTAATTTCTAATTGGTTTCTTCACTTTAAGACTTTGCAACTGAAACCTAACAACCTAATGCCAAATTACAATTTTTCTTCTCCTTTAAAAGTCAGATGATTTCTATCAAATATTTTTCATATCCTTTCCTGAAACATTTTTTTACATCTCATATATAGTTTGCTTATATTTACATTTTCCTAAGTGGAAAAGCTTCTTGTAGTATTTTTTTCTTTCCTAGATAACTCTTCTCTTATTATTCCCATGTGAACTCTCTCTTAATTGCTTTGAAAAAAATAATTCTAATAGATGCAATATGCTCATTTCAGTGTTTTCTTGTTATTCATTTAAGTGCCACTCATTATTCAGAAGAAAATCTGCCAATATGGTTCTTTAAAAAGAGTTTGTTGTGAAATTAAATGAATGGTAAAGTTGTGAAAATTGCAATGTTTGCAATTTTTCCAGCTGTACAAAAGTAAATATTTAGAAAAACAGTCAACAGAAAAAAATTCATGCAGAATAAGATGATTTTCAGACTCACTGATGCCAGGAATAGTGCTATGGGAAATCTATGGAGGTTACATTACTAAAATCAACCAACATTTTGAAAATTTAAGTTTTTACAGGTAATTGTGCTCCTCAAATGTATGTGTGGTTTTTAATCATACTGAAATCATCCTAAAACATTGATAAATTTACCTCTTGCTTTACAACTTTTTCCAGCTCCTGCTTTGTGATTTGTCTTTTTTTTTCTCACTATTTACTGCAATCAAGTGCTTTTCCTGTAATTGCTCCCATAATTTTTCCCGGAGTTGAGTCTGCAAGATGTTGCAGTAATCATTTAATCAGTAACAACACATTTTTGCATTCCAACTACATGATTAAATTAGTATAGTTTACATGTGTTACATTTAGAGAAATCACTGACTTATCAAACCAAAATAAATATTGTAGTCTAATTAAATATCTTCAGATTTTATATAATATACAAAAGTCTCAAAATAAAGTCAGGATTTTCCATGTTAATTATAAATAAGTGACTGTTTCTAAAAATTAAATTATAACTAAACTTAACTCACAGGGAAAAAAAAAAGTGAAGATAGAGAAAATATCTCTAACATTGTTTATAGTGATAACTTAATTTGCCTGGTTCTGGAACAATTAGATTTGTTCTTGCTGTCTTATGACCTGGCTCTGATCTCTTAGCAAGAGCTTACCAAGACCTAAGAATAGCCCAAGATCTTTTTCAAACATCAACACAAGTTGTTTAAAAATTGTGTTAAAAATAAATCATGAATGAAAAAATTTCTAAAAAATGAAAATATATTTACTTCATTTGCAAATACATTTTATTATTTGTCACATTTCTTCTATACACGTTTGTTCACCATTTGGTGACTTTTGTCTCTTACTGTCATTGATTCAGTTCCTTCCAGTAGCATTAAAAAAATCCAAAACAACAGTCTTGAAGATAATGTTCCATTCAGTTAGTTTTAATCACAGGAAGGATTTTAAATTAGGAAATTGTCAACTACAGGCTACTTGAACTTCCCTGAAATTTTCAGGCAAAACAGAGATTCAAACAAACAGATCAAAAAAACCTGTTATGACCTCTGATATGCATTGGAATTAAAGATTAGCCATAATTTCTTGGACATGATGAAACAGCCTTTTCAGTTAGGACAACTATAACTGTTCAAAAATATTCTTTACTTCCATCTTTTAAATATTTAACTACATAAACCTACATATACCTATGCCTATGACTGTACAGTCATATATCAGCTTATGTGTTGGCTTCATTGTGGCAAGCAGCCAGCTGCCCACCCAGCTGCTCTGTTACTCCCTTTCCTCAACAGCATAGAGTGAGAAATTAAAATGAAGAAAAAAATCTAATGGGGGAAGGACCACAGTCTGGTGTGGTCCTCTCCACAAACTGCAGGGAAATGCCTTCTCCACTGCAGTCTTGTTAATGGCCTATGGGTGAATCTCTGCTCCAGCTCCTGGAGCACATCTCTTTTGCCCTCACCCTTCTCTGACCTGGGTTTTCTCACAGTTTCAGGGGTGTTTGATTGTTTTTTTCCTCCTCTTTAGCTTGTCCAGGATATTTCCCTTTCTAAAATATGTTTTCTCAGGGGTAGCACCAGCCTTTCTGATGGGCTCACCTGTGCCCTGGAATGGATTCATTGGGACTGTCTGGAACCAGCTATATCCCACATGGGACAGCCCTGCTCTCCCTCCGCAGAGGCCTCCCTACCAAGACTCTACCATGGAAACCCAATACACCTCAAAGGTTCTAGAAATTGAACTGCCACAACTCCTCAAAGATTTTGGTGTTAATTTTTATCCAACTGAAAAATTCTATGCATCACTTTCACCACCTTATATGAAAAAACTTTCAAGACACAAAATTTGTAGGATTTGTCTTGATCGCAGTAAAGAGCTGCTATTTAGTCTTTGTACCACTAACATTGTCATGATTACTGTCATCAAGACATAGTTCTCACCTGGTTTGAATAGTTTCATATGAACTCTTTAAATTGCCCTTTAAAAATTCACCCACAGCCAGATGTGGGTGAATGTGGGTTTTTTTTTTTTGTTTGTTTGGTTTTTTTTTAATAGGACCATAATTTGTTCATAAATCTAAATGTCAGAAGTTCTGAGCAATCAGTACATTGCTTAGTAGGAGTGATAAGTATGAAACTGATCTCTTCACTCTCGTGACCAGTAAAAGGTTTCAAAGAAATGGCATGAAGCTGAGTCAGGGGAGGTTTAGGCTGGATTTCAGAAGGTTTTTCATGCAGATCATTGTTAGGTGCTGGAACAGGCTCCCCAGCGAAGTGGTCACAGCACCAAACCTGACAGAGCTCATGAAGTGTTTGGACAATGTTGTCAGGCACAGGGTGTGACTCGGGTTGTCCCAAGAGAACACTCTTGCAGGGACAAGAGTTAGACTTGAAAATCCTGATATGTCCTTTCCAACTCAGCACATTCTGTGATCCTGTGAACCTTTAATCATTTCACCAGAATATTTATCTTTAAACCACCAGTTTCAAAACCTTGCTTGTTTGGAAGTATGAATGGATTTGGTTTAGCTGTACCAGTAGTACTAATCAAGAACTTTTTTATTGGTCTTCAGTATTTTGAAATAGTTTTGCTAGGATTATTCGTGTTCCTAGTTCAGTGAGTTGCATATTGTTTCTAGTCATGTATGAATGCCTGACTGTTTAACCCATATGCACTCAACTGCTAGGCCAAATAATCTGCATGTGTAAAGTCCTAAGAGTTCCTCTTCCACCTCTTTGTGCAGTGACAGCCTAAGAAAAAGTATTTATGAAGAAGATAGATAGCATCACTAATATTCATGGTTTTATGTTAAACATTACCTTATGATACATATATGTAAAATGTCATTTTATGACATGCACTATAGTGAGCAGAAGAGCAAACAATATATATTTCAATTCCTATTTGATAGTAAATAATGATATATAAAGATGATATAAGATTCACTTTCTGAGACTAATTCTTAATTATAATTATGCTCATAATATTAGACCTGTGCATGCAATGGCTGAGACATTGCTTTATCTGCTGCACCAACACAATGTGCATTTTTGCTCACCCATTGAAAAGCTTGGCAGACCTGTCAAGCATTCAAACCCATGACCTGACAATATTAAATTTATTTCCATAATCTTAGTTCATGCTGTGTGTAATTTTACATGGCAAGAGTTTTCCCATAATATCATATGACATAATATGATGTATCATGCCAGCAAACATTCATCAGTATTTCTGTGCCTCTGTATAGTAAATACTTATACCCATGGTGAATCAAGTTCATTGTCTGTATTAACAACTGCAGAATTGCCAGTATGTCCATTAATTCATAATTGGTGTTATATATCAGGTTCCATTTTAAAACGTTTAAACTCCAGCAAAATGTTGTGGTTAAGTAAGAAAAGTATCTTGCATAGTTCAAAATCCTTTCTGAATTTTCAATCTTCTTTTGCTGGTCCAAAATGCTGAGCACAGTCTTGGTTTATGTTTACAACAGATTTGAAATTCAGAGCAAATGTAGTGAAAAACTTCACAAATCTATAGGGAACTGGAGATTTCTTGTTAAGGAAAGAGGAGAGGTGATATTGTTTTATATTGAAATCTGTAGTAGGAAGAAAGAATGATTTGGAAAGGAAATAAAGCTAAAGTCATTTTAGCTAAGGGTGTAAAAAAAAATCTAATAGATATTGACTACACCTGAATAAGTTTATACTGACTAACAAAAGTGTGTTCCAGGCACTGCAAAGAAATATCTTTATCAATTCTTCTGCCTGTAGCTTTTTCAAAGGCTTTATCTTTCATTAATATCTTCAAAGCTTCTTTTCAGGTTTTTGTCTACATAGCTTTTATAATTTCTGAGTGTTATTTTGTTTTTTCCTGTTTCCTCATGGTTTGCCTCATCTCTGTGTTATATATTTTATGGAATGGCTATGCCCTACTTAGCATTGCCCAAGATTAGGGTGAAAATTTTATACACAAGCAGTGACATTCTGTAGAAAGTTATATTATTATAGCCTAATGTAAAACTTTCTTATGTATGCATGAATATATATATAAACTCCATGGCTGCCTCTGGGCTTACCTATGAATATATGTGAATTCCTTTATCTTCTATCAAATTTTAATATAGCCCAATTTTTTCTTTTTACTTTATTTAATCTCCATAAGGTAATAATAATTCCCATAATCACTTTACATCAAGAATTCTCTTTAACTGTCCATGCTTTTGGCAAAAAGAGTGTCTCTCTTAGATTTAAATATGCTGTATACAAGGCTAATTTCCTAAATCAAATTAAAAGATAATTCTGTATTTTTTCTTGGCAAATAATTCAAGATTTTAGCATGTCTGTTAAATTATATATTTGTTTGCATCAAGATTAGGATGTGAAAGAGGAAGGTTTTTTTTTTTGGGGTTTTTTTTTTTTTTTGGTTGCTTTTCTCAGATAGGGAAACTATAGCAAAACTATTGGTTTTTTTTTTGCTTATGAATTGTGTTACAGTAGGAGCCTGTACTTCCATCTTGAAGCAGAAGTTGTTTAAAAGAGGTGTGGACAAAGAAAAAATGCTAAACAGATCAAGAAGCTGAGGGCCTTGTTTAAAGTTTTTTTTATATTTGATCCTAGTGAGGTTAACTGCCATCTTAAAGCAGTTGGGATTTCATGTTTTATATTTTGCTAAAATTTATAATTGAAATAAAATTACTTCTGAACTTCCTAATGATGAATTACTAAAAGATAAGTAAATCCTTATACACATGTAATTAGATTATAAATTTTGGGCTTGGTATCTGTTCATTTATACCCCTCAAATATAATACAATGTATAAGAGAATAATAATCCTGAATTAGGTACTATTGTAATATATATTTATATTAGAAGGCTGATATAAGTTTTCCTTTACTTATATGAATATATATTATGATTTCCTAATATATGTCTACTACTTAAATACTAAAACTGCTCTGTACAACCTTACAATTTTCACAAGATTTTTACATTGATGGATGAACCCTTATTATTGCTCAGCATTTCTTTTCAGTGCAACTTGGTATAAAGGTAACAGTTCCCATTTCACAGCACAAAAATGAGGGCCAAAAAAAGTGAAAGAACTGACTTCATTCTAGAGCATGCAATCACTCACATAAAACCTAAAAATCCTTAATGTATTTCATTTTGGCATGTCATTGTCTACACAATATAAATAGAAACAAATGTAAACATATGGATATATATACACTAAAGATTTAAAACTATTTAAAAAATATTTATATGCATATGAAATTTTAATCGGCTTTTTGGATGGAAAATTTGATTTATAGAACATAAAATCACAGAATGATTTGGACTGGAAAGGACCTTAAATATGATCTAGTTCCAGCTCTCTTGCCATGGTCAGGGGCACCTTGCACTAAACCAGGTTAATCAGAGACCCTTCCAGCCTGGCCTTGTACTCTTCCAGGGATGGGGCATCTGCAGCTTCTCTGGGCAGCCTGTTCTAGTGCCTTTCCATCCTCAAAGGAAGGCATTTCTTCCTCATATGTAACCTAAAGCTACCCTATTTCAGCTGAAGGACTTTCCTCCTTACCGCATTGCTCACTACATGCCAGGCAAAAAGTCTCTCTCCCTTTGTCTTGAAGGCCCCTTTTGAAATGGAAAGCTGAGAAAGGTTTTCCCTTCTCTTTTCATCTTCCCTTTCCCAGAGAAGATCCTTCTCTTCTCTAGGCTGAGCAGCCCCAGCTCTCTCAGCCTGTCTCCTTAGGAGAGGCCCCAGCTCTCATAATCTTCATGGCCCTTCTGTACACTTACTCCAAAAGGTCCACGTCCATTTTGGGCGGCCCAGAACTGGACACAGTACCCCATGTGGGGTCTCATGAGAGCAGAGGCAGAATTCCCTCCCTCAACATGCTAGCCATTCTTCTTTTGGTGCAGCCCAGGATGTGGCTGGCTTCCTGGGCTGCAAGCACACATCGCTGTAATGCACTCTGTTGTAAATCTCCTACAGAAAAATTTCTATAAATCTTCGACTTCCACCTGCTTCCCTCCCATTATTTCAGTCAAAAAGTTGTCAAGGATAATTGAACAATATATTTAGTAATCCTGTAGTTCAGCTTTGAAAATATGAGCCAAGTAACTCTGCTGAAAATTGTCTTATAGACATGTGCCTCAGAAAATAGCATGTGGCTTACCTCTTTGTATGAGAGCAAAGGTGTTAAATCATGCTTTGAAATTCAATTGCTATTAACTAAAATGATATTTTTTCTTCTAAATTATTTTAATATTTATGTTTTAAGCTATTTGATGCATTACTTCATCACTTTTGACTTTTCCAGTAGAGTTGTTCATCATGTACAATTGTCCTACATTTCACATCAAAACTGACTACCAAATTAGAAAATGAAAGCAACTTGTTCAGTATCTCATATGTGCTTGAGATCATTTCCAATCTTCTGTCTGCCTGGATGTAATTTTGACTGTTAGAAAAATGTACCTTTTTCAAATGTACCCACGCTACTAAATCAGCCATGCTAATCATACTGCTGTGTTTACAGCTCCACTATTTTAATGCCATTTCTGAACATCTTTTTAGCTACTTTTACAGTACTGATTAGTCCTGAGACAAGAAGAGATATCCACATAACCTCTTTTAAAATAATGTCAAAGACTGTTACTTCCTTATTAAAAAAAATCCAAATTCCCTTTTATGTTAATAATTATTTATATAGATATTAAAATATTTAATCAATAGATTTATTATTATGTAATCATAAAAACCTTACCTTTAACAAGTTATAAAATGTATGACATGAGCTATTTTTCAAGTTTTCTTCATGGGTTTTCATCAGTATATTTTTTTTTTTTTTTTTACCAGTTCTGCTTCTGCTGGTTTATATATGTTTTTGCTTCGGATCAGTGTGAATGTAACACAGACTTAGCCTACTTATCACATTTCCTTTGTAATATTAGAAAACTCTTTTTCTTTATTTTTCCTAGTCTTCAGGAATCTTCCTCAGAATTTTGGGATTGATTTGTGATAACAATTAATTGATAATTGAGATTAATTATTTAGAAGGATCCTCAAAAAACTCTCAAAAATTTCCTTAAGTAAAAACTGCCCAATGCTGTCAATTACTAGAATTTAAATTCAACAAATGTCATCTAACATAGTTGTAACAGATGGAACAGAAAGAATTTTCTTGGCATGCTAAGTTAGAGTTATATAATTTTGTTTCCAACAATAGTAACATGTAGAAAATGTAGATCTTTTATATCTTATCCAGACAGTTCTCTCTCTTTATTTTTTAAATGAAAATATTTCCTATGTGGTATTGTTAATATTTGTTAATATTTGTTTCATCCTGGTATACTAAAATATTTTGTAGTATTGATAGAAAGAGAGAGATATGCATTGAAATTCTTTTTTCCTTTTGATGTATTTCGGTTTTATGTTAAAGTGTTGCCAGCAGGGAGGCCACAGGGATTTTCCAACGTTGGATTGGCTAATTCCAGCTGGCCCCTACAAACCCACCACAGCACATCACTAAGCCCATCAGCTAAACCAGTGGAGCTTCTTCGAAAATATATTTAAGAAAGGGCAAAACCATTGCAGTGTTGGAGAGGTGAGGTGGAGGGACTGGGGAAGTGAGAAATTGTAGAGGGGACACCAAAGGAAGGGAGGTGGAAGAGGGAGAAGAGGGAGGGAAGGAAGGAAGGAAGGAAGGAAGGAAGGAAGGAAGGAAGGAAGGAAGGAAGGAAGGAAGGAAGGAAGGAAAGGAAGGAAGGAAGGAAGGAAGGAAAGGAAGGAAGGAAGGAAGGAAGGAAGGAAAGGAAGGAAGGAAGGAAGGAAGGAAGGAAAGGAAGGAAGGAAGGAAGGAAGGAAGGAAGGAAGGAAGGAAGGAAGGAAGGAAGGAAGGAAGGAAGGAAGGAAGGAAGGAAGGAAGGAAGGAAGGAAGGAAGGAAGGAAGGAAGGAAGGAAGGAAGGAAGGAAGGAAGGAAGGAAGGAAGGAAGGAAGGAAGGAAGGAAGGAAGGAAGGAAGGAAGGAAGGAAGGAAGGAAGGAAGGAAGGAAGGAAGGAAGGAAGGAAGGAAGGAAGGAAGGAAGGAAGGAAGGAAGGAAGGAAGGAAGGAAGGAAGGAAGGAAGGAAGGAAGGAAGGAAGGAAGGAAGGAAGGAAGGAAGGAAGGAATTGGAGGTACTTCAGGTGCTAGAGAAATTATCTAATGCAACAACTAGTGGAGGACCCCATGCTGAAGCAGATGGATATTTCCTGAAGGAATTTCAGCCTGTGGCAGATTTTGTCCTGAAGGACTACAGTCTGTGGAGAGGACCCACACCAGACTGAGGCAAAAGTGTGAGGAGGAATGATCACTAGAGAGAAGCCATTAACCCTCTAATTCCCACTCCTGTTATATTGCTTGTTGGGGACATCCTGAAGCTAGCAAAGAAGGAACAAATTGAGCCCGGAGGCAGAAAGGCGCTGTTTTCATCTTTTTCTTGTTTGTCATTATGGAAATATATTATAATTATCTATTTATAAGTTTCCCTAAATTGAGTCTATTTTGTCTGATCCAGTATGTGGTAAGTTATCTCTGTCTTTTTCTTCAAAATATTTCTCATTTCTTTTCTTTTTCTATTTTCTCCCCTGTCCTGTTGAGAAGAAGAGTGAGTGAGCAGCTGGGTGGGAGTTCAGCTGTTTCTCGAGATAAGCCCACCACAATTATGTCATCTCAGGAAAATAAATTTATAACAGTGGCATATACTGGATACATTCATATATATATTCTGTATAAAAAATTACTTAATTTTAAGTAAATTTGGGTTAAATGTCTTATGTATTTCAAATTTGAATTATGTGGAGTCTGTATTTTACTCTAAAACCTATGCATGCTGCTTGCATAGATTTCAAGATCCTGACTGAAGTAATACCAGTATATACTTTTCGTTTTTCAATATTAGTGCAAAAATTAAATGTATTAAGTTTAAAAGCTGAATTATTAAACACAATTTTCAGAGAAAAGCAGACAACTCTAAATTACTTAAAGGTTGAGTTGTGAGTACATTCTGAATAGTGTGAGATGCTAAAAATATGAAGACTTCTGCAAATAAAGTAATGACTTTGAGGAAAAAAGCACAATTTTTAATTCATTATATCATATGCCTTGATATTTGTTGAGTCAAATGAGTACTGGATGTGTTTTCAAGCTGTCCTTTTTGAAGTTAGCTCACAGTCCATTTGCCAGGCAAGAGTGAGTAATTCAGCTAAGCCTGGCTGAAATTTGTCTACAGTTTGTAAAAGGAGTATCTTCAATATTCAGAAATTTTCAGTCAAAGCAAAAAAAGAGAAGCAGTGTGTATTTTTCAATTATTGGTTTATATTTTCCTTACTTTAGGAAATTACCTTGAAAGTGATATCCTAAATCACTCCTTGATGTTGCAGACATGTCTTAAAATACAGCTAAGAAACTAATCAAATTCCATCTTTAAAGTATATGGATTCATTTTCCTGCTACTGCTACCTTTAATTAGAAATTTGTTTAGGATTTTCATTAAAGTAAAGGTTTCTATGATTCAATAACATTTTTAAGAAAATCCAGTCCTGAGATACTGGAATCTTCAGATACATTTCATGAAATTCTACTCATTTGTGTTAATTTAAACACAGCAAGGAGTCCTTATTACTGTCCCACAGTAATAGCAGAAATAGAAACTACAGTCACAAAGTTGTGTAAAAGATTAGCCCCTTTTAGCTAGTCTTAAAAAATACTTTTTCTACATTTTCAATTTTAAATGTGAGCTACAAAATTGCAAAACTCTAAATAGCTAATAGACTGTATGCCAACAGCCCAATTTAAAGACATGAGAAATCAAAATCAGGTAATAAATAAACAAATAGGAATGTGATATTTATCTTCCAAATAAAACATAGATTGTTATGTGTATGATATACATTTCAAATATTCGTTTTATTTTTTTCTTAATGAAGATAAAGTGTAGAATGTGAACTATATTTTAAAAAGTAAAACAAATAATGTAATTCCTAGGCATCAAATGCAAAACCAATATAAATTAAAAGGAATTTAAAAATAGGAGTATTTAAATTACAATATGCATAAGACTTAGAAATAAAAGAATGAATTTCATAGTTAAAAAAAATTATTTAGATTTAAGGTGGGATGAAGCTATCCAGACCTGACACTGAAAATTATAGAAAACTTGGAATTTAAGCTGCTAATTAACATGGGAACTTAACCTAACAATTTGGGTTCAACTCCAATTTTGCACTGAATTAAATAAAAGTTTTAATAAGAAAAGGACAAAGACATAGAACCAGACAGTGCTAAGTAATTTAATAATATACAGCAAATGAATTGCTTGTAAAATTGCTCCGTAAGACTCCATGACTTGAGAAAAATGTGGAACCTTGGAAGAAAGGCGAATCATGAAATAGTGAATAGACAGAGTGCATCATGACTGTAAAGGTTTCTGTTTAAGAGACAAGGAAGGAGGGGATCTGCATAATGCAAATGAAAGGCCTGTGCAGAGGAGGGGCAGAAAATAATGAGGAAATCAATGACATTTGCAAGCTTGAGCAGTTGCAAGGGCGAAGGCTCTTCCTTCAGTCTGAAGGAATGAGCAGGAAAAGAGTTTCTCAAATGTGTGTGTGCACATGTGCACGCACGCAGAAATAAACATATGTTCTCTATAATTTAAGGAAGAATTCAGTGTTTGAATTTTGCAATTTGATCTTACTGTGTGCTAATCATAATGTAGTTAACATACAAAGATTATCAATATCTAAGCAAAACTATAAGTTGACACCTGTGATTTATTATTGAATAGAATTATTTACAATGTTTATGGTTATTTTTAATTTTTTAATAACTAATTTTTTAGTTCCCTCCACTCACACGTAACTATATATAGGCTTGAAGATACCTTGGAAGGAAATTTTGTCAAAAGAACTGGTAAAAGCATAAGGAAAATATTAGACATAGTTTTCAGTAATTTAAATTTCTAATATTTGATTTTTAAATGATGAAACATCCAATAACCCAAATGGCCCTACACAAACATATACATGGAATAAATTACTTCAAATGAAAGCACAAAAATTATTTGTTCAGCTGCTCTAGTGGCTGGAAGGATAGGAACAAAAGCTATTATTGTTCACTGTATTTTTTCACAGGAAATAGACAGTGGCAAACATACAGTAGTTCAACACATGAGATCAGAGACACAGTTTTTATAGTAAACCAAAACCAGATGTTGGAGGGACTCAAGACCTTTACAGAAATTATTACTTATGTTTGCCTTAGAAAGCAAAGAAAGTTTACAGAGAGTCATGTACCTGATTAAGAAAAAGACAGGTTACAAAAGTTATTCATTCAAGGAAAAATATTTGCAATACAGACTGTTTTATATATAGCAGTTAGTTATGTACATAGGATCTGAATTTTATTTTTGTTTGGTTTTTGAATGAATATGCTAACTTCTTCATACTACTAAGCAACTTTAGAAATTAGAAGAAAGTTAAATATTTTTAAACTGGATGCCAGAAATGTGCAGTAAGCCCTTGGAGTTTAAGTTCTATCATTAATGGACACAGAATTAGGCATTAAAGAATATTTATCTGAGAAAAAATTGAATGTATGGTACTATATAGGTAGTATATAGCTTTTCAGGTAGCATGAAGTCTTTCTCTAGTTAAATATTAGTGATTTGATATTACTGGATGCTAACAGGTTTAATAGGAATTTGATGGAATAGTAATAAAGAAGGTCTCAGTGCTGCATTCCTGAAGCTTTCTTGCAAATAGTCACTTAAGTAGGAAAAAAAACGGGCAAGACCATAGCATGTTAGAGACAAAAGTTTATCTGCCATAAGGCACAGATCTGTGGGAAATGAAACACTGCTTCTAGTACCTCCCAAACTATATTTTTTCTTGTATTTTTCAGACCATCTTATGTAGCCATTGGGCTAACTTTTCCTAGCAAATGTTTTATTTCCTAGCAAGGAATTTTTTTTTTATTTCTGGGGTGGTTATTTTTTTTTGTTTGTTTTGTTTGGGTTTTTTTTGGTGGTGTTTTTTTTTTTTGGTTTTTTTTTTTTGGTTTTTTGTTTTTTCTTTTGCAAGGTTGGGTTTAAATGGGTTTTAAAAAATTAGGTACTCATTTTAATTTTAGTCCTTTTTTAGTCCATTACCTCTAGAGCTTTAGAGCCTTGAAATTCTGGTGTTGCGTAATCTTGCTATGTTGTAGACGAGCCTCTAATATCAGAGAAATTATTGAAGGATATAGTAACCAGCAAAAAGAGATGTGCCATTATATTTTAACACATAATTTGAAATCTGTTAGTCTTTTTCAAAGCTTCATGAACATTAAATATATAAATTAAATGCATTACAAGTAAATAATGATAATCTTAATATAAGACCAATAATTGAATGAAATTATATTAATTATAATTAATATGAGTATACAAAGAATATTTGTAAGCACTCAGAAAAAAATAACCTGAATCTCAAGTTTCTTTAATGTTGCTTATTAGAACTTTAGGCTGTTAAATACTGTTAAGTTCCAAGTGGAACTTCCTTGAGCGGAATTTGTGGAATTTCCTTCATCCAACACCCCCTTGCAGGTGCAATGTGGTGCAAACTCTAATAGAGAAAAGGAGTGTCTTTACATCTTCCCAACAAAGTTTCAAGTATGTGGTTTGAGTTTAAATTGAAAATAAATATATAAGCCCATGTAAAATTCAGATGTTAACAAAACCAGGAAAACATGGACTACACTGACTGTACAAAATGGATCAAATAGAATGCCCTTAGTCTTCTGTGGTTATGCTTAGACAGTAAGTACTGTTGGTAACATTTTATCCTGTCTGATTAAATACTTACAATTGTGTAAATATGCAAACATTATTTTAAATTATATTAAATGCTTAAACATTTGATAGTAACAAATTCACGTTATATTCTAGTTTTAAAAATTCTTGCTATATTTCCGTAGGGAAAAAATAATCTATCATGAATTTTTATTCTGTTAAAGCTCATTTATGGCATTCTGCAATTTGATCTATGCTCTGTACTGTCCATAATAAGGTAGTATACTGTAATTAACCTTACCTTATTAGGTAGTTTCAACTTGTTTTTCTGAACTGGCTTCTTGAAAATTTTCTTGCAGCAATGGTCTACTGAAACATAGAGGTTGAAACTGAGGACATAGATTTATGTCCTCAGTTTCAACCTCTATGTTTATAGATTTATGTCCTCAGGGAAAAGGAAGATACTACTTACATGCAAAGGTGTGTATGATAGCACCTATTGCAGAACGTTCTTGGGTCTACACATTTTCCTTCTTCTCACATTGTTATACTGAATATGAATGAAATAGATAATGTTAGAATAAATGGGATGAGCTAATAATTTAATATTCCATTGAGATTTAATGGAAACATTGCACAGCTGTCTTTAAATGCTTTTGCACACATTTATGAATTCAGAACAGGTAGATACTGGAGGAAATGTTCTGAGCCGATGATGAACAAAGCATGTATCCAAATCTTTTGATCTTGGTGTAGACTCAAATGAGCAATTGTAAGAAAAGAGAATTTTTTTTCCTGTGGGGCTTCTACTAGGAAGGTGCAAATATTACGAGTTAAGCTACAATGATAAACAGTGTTTCTAATGGCATCCTTGCTGATCATTTCAAAGAGATAAATGATCAAAGAAACTGGGCTACCCTCCTGTACCTAGAGATGACTCTTCCAGCTCAGGATTAAATGTAGTTTCATGGTGATTGTTTTCCAACACAGCTACACAGAACTGGCAAATGCAGCTTATTGTTACTTTTCATTTTATAATGTATTAAGGAAATAAATATGTAATGGCTAACATTAAAATAAAGAAACTAAAAATTCTACCATCACTGTTAGTGGAGTGGAACAACAACATTAAGTATGTTAAGTATGGAAAATCCGCAACTGAGGTAATAAGGATGTGTTACACCAAGAGTCCTTAAAAGATATCCATAAAGCTGCAGGTTGATTTTCAAGACATTTTGAAAACTAAATTTAGGAACAGTGAAATTCACAAGATACTGCAATGTAAAAAAAGATGTGAATGTAATCTTAAGTGGGGGAATAAGGTATATTATCTGCATTAGAAGATAAAATGCCAGCAGGTGTAGTTCATGAGCTCATATGTACTTTTTTATGTTTAAGGATAAGCCAAGTTTAACAGTAGTATTGCAGAAGAAACTGTTCTTTTGAAAATAGATTGATTTGGTATATATTACTTATTTTGCCTCTACTAGCCAGAAGGATTGTAAGTGAGCATGAGGCAAAAATTTTGGACATTTGCTTGGTATCCTTGCATTATATTGGTGATAAAAAGATATTACACTTACATATTTTTAATGAGCAATCATATAGTATTTTATATAATAATTTTCAGATTTCTATAAGACTGGAAAAAACATCACCCTTATGCTAAGAGCAATGAAAGTTTGCATAGCAAAATGACCTTGAGTTTACCTAGATCAACACTTTGTAAATTCAGAAAAGTGGTAGATGCAGGTAAGTGTTAATGGAGCTGTACAGGAATGAGGACAGCATCTGATGAACAGTGGATGCAGAAGCAGGGAATTACTGCCTCCATTTCTTTCTTCTGCTTGATAATACCACTAAAGAGTCACCAGGGCTCTCTTCCCCTACAATTTTCTTTGTTTCACAGGAATGATCCACATTCTCACCCTTCTCCAATACTGCCCCACCCTTTTATAATAAAAGTCAACCTTAACTATGCTTCGGGGGAACTCAAGCCAACTCTTTTCATGAGTACTAGAAGGACAAATAAAATCAAAAGAAAATCACTTCTGTAATAGTTTATGGGATTAGTTTAGTTAGCATTGAAGGTATTAAAATATTTTTTTTTAAAGAGGAAACAGCAGATGAAGTTAAAGACTGCTAATTGTTTATCATTTTACTGTGATGCTGGTTATATTTGTAGTGTATTAGGAGGCATAACAGTGCATAAACATCAATTTAATTTTATATTTCCTAATATTGTGGCATAAAATGGAAAAGTCATTATCTCACACTAATGTGTTATTCTGTTTAATGGAATTGAAGGATTCATTGATATTGAGTTCTGCTGTAAAGGTACATCTTTTCAGCTCTAGATACCCATCTCCTATCTAAAAATAAAAATTAGAAATGCAAAACACTTCTGTTTTCATAAAAGCCAAAATAAATTATTGTAAAATTAGTTTTACAAGTCCTCTGCATACACACTCATCCACACATGCTGTCCAGTTAAATATTTTTTCCAATAGACACATCACAAAACTCTCCAAGGTCTCTTTTGATTTTAACAAGTTTTAGATCAGTTTTGATAATGTCGTATGTCCTTAAAATCTTGCAGTAATAGCAGTCTCCACAAACAATTTTCTTACATTACAGAAGCATATTTTGCTGCATATGTTGTATAAATTTATCTTTTATCATTTATATTTGTATTTAAAAATATATTAAATTCTACTAGCTTTGAGATTCTACACTTCCAGCTATTTTAATAAATACTTATGCTGGGAAAGAACTGTACTTCAATAGCCTATGCAAACATATTGCATATTATTAGACCTTAAAATTACATGTTTGACAGATAGTACACAGGTTCTCAAGGGTATTATTGCAATCTGTGAAACTTATTTATTGTGATTTCATAACCAATGACAAAAGATAATAAAAAAAAAAATCATCTGTTGTTTAAGTCAAAGCATTTGTCCACAGATAACAAAAAGTCACCATTTCTATACATGACTGAGAAAAAAAAAAATTGTCACCTTTATCTGGTTCCATTCATCTGATCAAAAAGACACAGTAAACAAAACATTTTTGTATTTCAAAGGTTATAAATTTCGGATTCTGTATAATCTTTTTGGACTTGACTAAAAGCCACTCAAAATCCTAGAAGTGCAAAGTATATCTGAAAAAAAAAACCAAAAAAACCCAACAAGATAAAGAAGAAAACGTGAAGATATTTCCAGTCAGAAACACAGGGTTAGTGGAAAATGTAGAGCAGTACCAGATGCTCTTGGTTTAGACTCCTGGAAGTTGTGGATCCAAATAATTTTCCTAGACCATACATATATTAATATATGTTGCTTTTCCTGCTAATGTGAGCATATTGTATGCTTTTGTAGAAGCTGCTGCTGTTTAGATTTTTCCTCCGCCCTTCTCTCCCTCTCCACCATCATTATAGTGATTTCTACTTCATCAGTGTGGGGTTCTTGATGATTTTTCTTTCACTGACTGAAATACTCCAGCAGCTTCTTATACCTTCATTTTTAGTGGTCCAGCAGCTGAGCTATAATGGAAAAGTTAAGCAGAGTCCATCCTGAACAGTTCATAGTCTTGTGTCTTCCTGAAATAAACCAATATTTGCTTGCAGTTCTTTTATTTTTTGAAATATTTAGAAAATTATACCAATGATTTGAGTAATTTTTGCTTGAATAAAGTGACCATTCAGAATTAATCTCTCACAAATCAGAAGATGAGCTTTACCATTCTGTCGTCCACAAGAGTTTATTGACTCATAGGCAAGGATGAGAGATTGGAGAAGTTGGTTTGAGTTTCGTGAGTGAAAAGAAGGAATTAAATCTATTTCTTGCAATGTAGGAAAAAGATCTAAAAATTGGATAGTAATTTGTTTAAAATACAACAAAATTAACAAAATAATGAAAAAATACAAATGCTAAAATAAATGCCTTTTCATAAATCCATAGTTTGTGGTGTTGTAGTCCATACAGAATAAAATTAAAACTACATTATAAAGAGTTTGGGAGATTTTTTTAAAACAGGCATTTGAACATGACATATCTTTTTATGAAAGTGTCAAGAAAGCATTTTGGCATGGAAAAAAATGGAAGTATTTAGCATTTGAAAAATTGGTAAACAATTGATTAGCATGATTTTGGTTTCCCATCTGGTGGATCCAAAGTACTTCTGCAGCCAGACAACAGTGTGGTAGTTTTCGTTATGTTCCAAGAATAAATAACATACCAAATAAAATTTAAACCTCTGACTTTTGAGTGAAGTCAGCTTGGTTCTCCAAAGCAGTATTATTATTTTATTCTTTTAGACAACATACTATATTCTTGTGAATACCTCTATGAATAAGAAAAGAATTAGCAAAGGACCAATAGTCATTCTTAGTGTTTCTTTTTTTCTCTATCATTATCTATTTTACCTCAGTGTGTCCCCATCATCTTCAGAAAACACTTTCTTTTTTCCTTCTTGCATCTTTCTTCTCATGTCACTCTTTTGCTGCCCAGCACTCTCAAGCTTTTGCAGGGAAGTAGGGAGAGTGACACTTGATACTGAAGTTTGATAAATTAATTCTTCGCCTTCTTATTTCTTGGTAAGTGGACCAGTAAGCTATATGTCCTTGACTTTCCCTGTTGGTAGGATGAAAAAATATAACAACAAAAGGATTTAAGATTGAGTAAACTTTATTTTTCTTCCTGCACATGGTTAATACTATATTTTATATATTAATTCCCTTATATACTACATGTTTTAAAATGTGGTAGAACGATTAAAATCTAATATACTTCATGTTTCCACAAGTGCTTTTGAAGTTTGTTGTTTAAACAGCTTAAGCTTTCATTCCAGCTTGTATTATGTGAAGATTAGAATACGAAGGAAAAAAAAAAAAAAAAAGAAACTTCTCTGAACCAGTTTTTATGATGTGCATCCTTAACTGACAATAAGTAAATGGAAAAGAATTTTTGTATTTGTGAGGCTTGACCTTGACATTGTTTGTGTAGGCCTCCAAAGCAATTATTGTAGAAACTGAGATGGAAAACAATGGCAAAAAACAGACAGAAATTCTTGAATTAGTGCAAATCACAAACATAGCTGAATGGTATTAGATGACAGTTTGCTCTTAATAAGGGAAGACATGAAGTAATTAAATCTTGACATACAATTATGAAAAATATCAGGTAACAAGCTTGCTATGCAATATAAAATAAGAAAAGACATTTTCTGAAAACTTGCCCGATGCTCTGTCATCTGAGACTGTTCTTTATGAGTGCAGGGTGAAGGTCAAGGAGGTATCTCAACTCCATCAATCCTTTGGACAGTTACAAATGACCTTTCACTTTTCATAAGACATTCAATATTCTGAATGGGGGGGATACATTTTTCTGTGTTTAGAAAATAGCAAAATTGAAACCTTTTTTAGCGCACAAGGTGCATTTGTGTTTGCATCTCCTGTACAGCTCATTCATTTTTAAATGTTAATTGACACCAATCTCTCATTTACATGAAGTAAGTGGTTTAAAATTCTGTATCTGTTTCAACATTTATTTTAACTTTTCATACTTTTATTGCATTAATTTTTTTCAATCTTGATATATATTCTATTTTTTCTTCAAAATAATGTCTTAAAATGCTATAGTGCTTATAGATGTATAGGTCTGAATGGCTGCTATTTGGATTTGATATTGATGCAAATCCAAATGTTACACCATATTTTTATTTCATATTTATTTTGCAAGGATTAAATCTCAAGGTCTCATCTTGATCTCTCATAAAAAAAAAGTGTGTATGAAAATTGTGTTAGAACATGTACCACCAGATTTGCATTTCTTTGTGACTTACAGGATTCAGCTTTAACCCACAGGAGCTTCTGTGTATAAACAGGGCTTGTTCTTTGGTCACATAAACTTTGATTCCAGTGGTACTTATGCGAAGTAAGAATTTCAGAGTTATTATTTTTGTACTGAGAAAAAATAATGGTGTCAGGGTACTATTTCACCTATATTTTGGAAATTCTAAGTATTTTTTGCCTTTTCCACATAAATAAATTTATTCCTCCCATTTGTTACACAAAACAAATGAACTTGAAATTCTAGAAAAGAGCTCTTGCTGGACCTGTCCAATACTCTGTATTATGAGCAAGTAATCCTTTTGCTAACTTCAGCTGTACTTTAGTATATAAATAGAGAGAAAAAAAGGATAAAAACCCCAAATATGTGCAAACATTACCAAGAAATGTCATATCTTCATTAAAGAAATAAAAACCCCCTTTAAAATAGAGTATAATAGACTGAAACAAGTTTTGGAACAGAAATGTAACCTTACACAGGGAGAATGCAGGTTCATATTTTATAGTATCTTAGCCCACTTGCTGTATTTAATCAAAGATGTTATAACATACAAAACAAGTCTATCAGTTTAGAAAAATCTGTTACTACATTTACTGCTGAAAGATAGGTTTGCTTTCAACTAAATATAATTATTTATTTAAATAATACATAATATCTCATTCATTTCCTTAGAAGTTTTATTCAAGGTCTGCCATGGGCAAGAATTTGAAATAAAATACAGGTAATTTTATTGGCTTTGAAAAGTTACTCAGAACAGAATTATTAAAACAATTATCAGAATCTCAAATTGGTTAAACCAAACTGACATTCATAACATCTCAGCAATTTGTTTTATAAACTATGTCATGCTACCATCTTCAAAATCTTCTGATTTGGTTTACCTGTATCTTATTTGCTTATTCGTTACTTCCAGTTTACACTGAGATAGTTTATATACTCAGATTAGTGTAAGTCACAAGTTACCACAATTTGAGAAAGACTTTTTTTTCTCTCTCTCTGATTTTCTTCATAGGTAAGCTCTGAAATGGAAAAATAAGAAGCATTTCAGGACATTTTAGGGAAGCACTCTAGGGTAAATATTGCCCACTATGTGCTCTTCTGTGAATAAAACACCATTATCATGAGTTTGCCTTTCAGGAATTTCAGCAAAATGAAATCACACATAATTATATTCCACATGAGTAGATGTTTGGAAACATTTCCTAAGACAACTTAATTACATTGAGATATAATGGGCATATATATGGCAAAAATATTGAAAACGGCTATTCAAAATTTCAGAAATTTCCCTTAATTTTAGTGAGGTACATTGAGTTTCAAAGCAGTTGCTGAACAAACTTAACATCACGAGGAAGTTGTAGATTGAACTGAGGTCTCCCCTCCCTCTCCTCTTCTCCAGGAGGAACCAGCCAAGTGACCTCAGCCACTCCTCTTCTGGCTTCCCCTCAAGGCCCTTCACCAACCTTGTGTCACTCCTTTGGGGTCTTACCAACAGCTGTATATTTTCTTATGTTGTGGCACCCAAAACAGAACTCAAGGTGAGGCCACCCCAGTGCAGAGCAGAGCGGGACAATCCTCTCCCTTTCCCGGCTGGCCATGCTGTGCCTGATGCCCCACTGGACAGGGCTGGCCCTCCTGGCTGCCAGGGCAGATTCAACTTTCTGCTGACCAGGACCCCCAGGGCCCTTTCCTGGCACTGCCCTCCCCCATCTCATTTCCCAGTCTGTCCATACATCCAGGGTTTCCCCATCCCAGGCACTTTTCCCTGTTGAACTTCATATGGTTGGTGATTGCCCAGCTCTAATAAACCCTTTTCCCCCAACACCTTTTAAAGGACTATGCATGTGTCTTTCCTGGAATTAAAAAAATTATTTAAATTGCTTCTTTCTTCAAATGGTAAAAATTTTTGGTTTTAACACAGGGTTTCTGAAAATACTCCTGTTTAAAACTATCTATTCTTAAAAATCTATTTTCCTGATAAATGGTATCACTCTAGTGTGATACAAGCAAGTACGGAATTTAACATATAATAGACTAACCATATGATATGGTTAGTCTTTCTTTTGGATTAATGTATGTATAAGTTGTATTTTAAAGTAAATTGGGAAATATAAAGTTGACCCATGCAAGACATTCCTTTTCTTTTAAGCTGTTAGTAATTTGGGTTTGTGAATGTTAATTAGCACTCAGTCCACAATTTCACCTTAATGAAGAAGTTAAGTTTAAATTGCTGTCACAGTCTCAGTAGATAGCAACTGAGTTCTTGCAAATCTTTCCTTACATGTAGGTTAACATGATGGAAATATAGATACAGCACATAACTTTTTTTTCCTGTTAAGACCTCTGCCTTCTTGGTTTGAAATTAAAGCTCAAGCTGTGATATGGGAAAAGAAAAGGCCAAAAATGAAAAAAAAAAGATCAAGCTGACTAATATCCAGTGAAATAAAATGTATTTAAGAGTATTCATGGCTCTGAGTATAGCTCAAAAACATACTTACCTGCAAAAGCAATGACTTCTAGACAGGTGATATACATTGAAATAATACACTATCTTCTTTCAAAAATACCCAAAGAAACAAACAAACTGGCAAAAACAAAAGAAATTAAACATAGGAGAAAAATGGCAACATTATTGTGGAGATTTTACATTAAGAAAAATAGAAACTCAGTTTGTGTTCCCAGAACAACCATTACTCAGTCACAGTGCAAATATACGAAAATACAGTGAAGTTAATACTGCACAGTATATGGGACAGAAATACAATATAATATGTACAGAAAGTGCAAAGCAGCAGAATTACAGTTGCTGTGGGAACCATATTTGGAATTTAATGACATTTGTTTGTGTCATATCTCAATCATAATGTTGCATTAACATAGTCATTTGCATTTAATTCTATATTACATTCCCAGTTTAGAAGAACACATTTGCAGTTGCTCATGTCTCTGCTTCCAACAATGATTCAAAATTATATATTTTCTAAGATTATTTTGACAGAATTATTTATAACTTCATGATGGAGCATCTCATTACCCTGGCAAGAGACCTTGAAGCAGGAAGTAGTTTGTGAAAGTGTTTGGTATTGGCAACTAAAAATCTTGTTGCTAAAGATGGTTTATGAACTACACTACTATGCTGTTCTACCTGTACTTTCATGGATGAATATTTTTGTTATGAGACATGGAGTGCTTAATTATTTCTCAGTGACCATAACTTCAATGCAAATGGTCTAAACTTGTAAGAAAAAATAATCCAGTTAAGATTCAATTTATGCTTTTTTTTTTTTTTTTTTTTTTTTGAGAACATAGGGCATCAGGCTGGGATGACACAGCCGCTTAGGACAGATGTCCATAGGCTTCTGTCATCTCTTCTGTTACAGAAAAGCAGTGATGAAAAGCTGGTAGACTGGGCGGGCAGCTAGTAGGCAGTGAGTAATATGGATAAGGAGAACTGTGCATGGAAGTAATGAAGTACGGGACAGAATTAACATTTTGTTTGAAAACAGTCTAATAGGCAACATGACCAAAAGGAAATGATATATACTAGGTAAAAAAATTCTATAATACTGTAAAGTGATTATGTATTTATTTGTATATGGTACTGTTATTTGAATGGAGATATCCCTTAGGTAATCTATGCTTAGATCAAGACTCTTTTCTTCTAGCAGTTAAACAAGGAAAGCAGATGCACTCTTCATAGCTCTCTTATGAAGAACCATTGATGACATGAGGACACTTTTTACAATTATAAAGGTAAAACGATGACCCCTAGAAGAAGTGAAAGAAATTCTAATCAGTTTCACCTGGAGAAAGACTTCACCTTGAAAATTCCACCTAATATTCTTTTAAACCAAGTTCCAGAAGTTTTATTGTTTATACAGAGGACTGATGAGATCTCACCATATCCATTTACTTTAAAAGATTGCAAGGATGAGAGCATGTTTCCAGAGTAAAAGACAGCTGAGACACTGAGACCAAAGGAAATACTTGAGCACAAATGAAAGGCAGTATAATGAAAATCTCCTAAATTCTTTTCAAAGTTGTGATGATATTGTGTTATAAAAACCCAATCAAAACTCAAACACAGTTACTGGGACCTGTTGAGATAATTGCAACTCCTGCATGAAGTCGGTGACTTCAATTTCAAGCCATATTTGAGGTCATTTTATTGTGAAAAAAATCCTCTTTTACCACTTTCCTGCATATGGTTACTGAAGAGATTTGGAATTTAACTTTAGGTTTCCCACTACCTGCCCTCCACATTTATTTACATTGGATGTCATTTCACAACAAAGTAGTCTTAATTTATTTATGGTTATCTATTTTGAGAGTGTCAGGAACAACAAGCTTTCTTACTTTTTAGAGGAATTAATTTATTTCTATGTAATATATTTTCTTTGAAGTGTTTAAATTATTTGTTTATTTAATAAGAAACCTTATACAATTTCTTCCTATCCTCTTATTTCAATTCAAATTACTATTACATTTTTGCTCTTGTTGAGTTGTAGGATTTACTTTATTCAGTTGGAATGATTATCTCTAGTAAACAGATATTTCTCTTATCAGTTAACTAATCAAATAATTGTTTTATTGTAAAATCTGCTGGAGCAATAGCAAAGAATTCTCATTAACCAATCTTGTTCAGTGATTGTGAGTAGTAGTCAATTGTTTATCAATAGGCAGCTGGTGAGATGATTAGTGATGACAACAGTATTCATGCAGCAAGCAAGAAGTGCTTGCTCTGAAGTATTTCAAGGTCAAGAATTTTTGATTCAGAATCTGGAAAACAGAATTGCATAAAGCTATACAGTAGATGTGAAATGTCCAGCAGTGCTGTAAGAAATACAGTATGAGGAAGGTAAGTTTCACACAAACCTATCCAGAATTAGTTTCAGACTTGCAAAGCATCTAACTGCATGCAGCTTTCTCTTGAATGAATATAATCATAGCAAAAAACAAGACCTGAGAGCTATTAGTTTTCTGCGAGTACTTTGGCATAGATATATTGGCTCGACATATCCACAAAGAGAATGCTGAACACCACAATTAAGGAAAAGATGTTATTTGCCATAGGATTCAGTAAAACCTCAGTATTTATTCATGGCTTTGTAAATATGGTATATCCTGTTGAATGAGTTATGCCACACCTTTTTTTCCTGCTCTTTCTCCTTCTCAGGCCGCAGAGTAAACTTATCACTAAATTACAGACCTAGTGAATTTTAATGGAACACCAGGTTTAAAGTAGGCTCGCTGGCCAAAAAAGTTCCAAGAAATTTTAATAACTGTTAAATGTTTTCATTGATGATCAAAGACTAACTGACGTGAGTAATGTTGCTACAAATGTGTTGTGTTGCTATTGATCTTTTGCTGTTATGGACCATGATAACCTTAATTTGGGTCATAAACCAAAAAACTCTTTAACTATGACCCAAGCAAGTGCAAAATATCTACAGAATAAGTTAAAATTAGCTGATGGTCAGGTGCAAAAAAGATCTACCCATTTTTAATTGTCCTTTGTTTTCCATTGGGTATTTAAAAAACAACATGTAAAATGTGTCTGAAATGTGGATAATAGAATTGGCAAGACTGACCCAGCAGTTAAATAAAGCCTTTCAAGCCACTGGAACACTGTTGATGCTTTCAGGCTTTGATTTCCTGTTGCAAAGAATCTCCATTTTTGTATTTGTTGGCAAGAGCCTATGTTGGAGAAACTTTCCTATAAGGATAAATTGGCAGGCAAGAATCTGTTTACATTCTAAGACTTGTGTCTGTAGGGGTAGATGCCTTCTTTGCTTTTTTCAGTGAGATTTTATTTATCTGTGTGATAGGCTTGCTGGAATGGATGGGCTCTGTGGAGGTTTCCTTTTCCTGGCTTTGAGAAAACTGAAACATTGGAACACATTATGTGTAATTGCAAGAACAGATAGTAAGCCAAACTTGGAGAGCCTTGGGGCACTTTGGTTTGTGGGTTAAATCAAGCATGAAGTCATGGGAGTAAGAATCATCTCTTCTTTGCCCATAGTTGGCAGCGTAGGAAGGAATCAGTCTGGTGCAGAAACTGGAAAAAGAAAATCAGCTGAGTTCCCCTAAGGCGCTGTTCTCATTATCAGCCAGTGAGTAGCTCTGGCTAGAAATAATGCTGCTCATCTACTGTGCATCCTGCTCCTGGCTATAATGAATCACAGTTTGCCAGGGTGATGCATACACCTTGACTTTGGCAGTAATCCAGTGTCATAGCTACCTATTCCCTTGTAAGACAACAGGAGGAGGGAACATTTAACTGAGGTAGGTGGCTGCATGAAGGCAGTTCCTTGCCATCCTGGCAATGTGCCTCTGATTTCACACAGCTCCAGGCATATGAGCTCTCACTGGGAGAACAATGTTTGAAACAAGCTGGTGGTTGATTCAGGCAACTGACTGGTATTCTCACCTCTCAGTTTGTGGCAGTTCTCATTTCTATGCTCCTTCCTAGCCTTTATTTCTTCTGGTTATTTCTTTTTCCCAGTCTTGTTTCCTTAGTTTTCACATGAACCTACTATGTTTTTCACCTTTGTCTCCTCTCTGATAAGGAACTTCTTGGACTTTCCTCCATGGTTTATGTAGCTCAGCTGCTCAGGGTAGAAATGACGGTGAGGATTATGTTATGAGCCAGAATTTACCACTTTGTTGCTGGAGTTAGTGTTACAGGGTTACTAAGCTTTGAATATAAGTAGAACAGTGTTGAAAAAATAACAAGATTGTAAGCACTTTGGAACGTCACAATTTTCCTTTCATGTATATATGCAAAAAAAATGGGTTAGTACCACTGAAGTGAGAAGACTTAACTATTTTCTTCTTCATTTCTTATCTTTACTTTCCTGTTTTGTTAATCAAGTGAATAAAACAGCAAGTGCTTAAATAGGAGGTGGGAGAAAGTGAATGGAACAGCAAAGCAGACCTTGAGGCCCCTGTTGCTTTAATTGCCAAGGAAAAATGAAGGACATTCTTGACAATGCTCATCACTTATTCTTGCACTGGAGGTGACTGACATGTATCTTTATGATACTTGCCTGTCAAGCTCCTGACATTTAGGCTAAGCCAGTGCTATCCTGTTGAGATATAACCATGTCACTTTCAAGTATCATTACCCTACATTGCAGCTCAAAATTTCATTAGACTCTATTTCCGGTTCTGCTATGCTTGGCAAATCTCCTTGCCAAAAATAATTCACATCCCCAAATAAACCAAGAGTCACCAATTCCCATTGGTGTCTTTTTTATATTAGCGTAATTCAAGAAGTAAAAATAAATTTTCAGCCTTTTCTAAAGATGTTTATGGATACTTTTAAGGGTACTTGTTATAAATTAATTATTTTTGTTTCTTTTATGTAAGTAACATTTTACAAATATTTTAGCAAAACAATAAAATTAAAACATAACCTGTGGTCAAGTTAATGCTTAAGTAGTTTTCAGATAGAAACTTCTGCAAAAAAATTGACTTAAGAAAGGAAACTCCATTTGTATTTCATAAGCAAATTCTGTAAAAAGTAGAAGTAATTAGAAATAAAATTTGCAATAGTTTCAAAGAAAGGGAGAAAATATGTATAGAGCATATTTATACTTTCTTATAACACATTCTTTTCTTTTTCTTAAAGGTGTATAACTTTTATGAAGGTTCATCTTACCAAGTAAATGTCTACACCTGAATTAGTTGTCTAACTCAAAGGCATTGAGAAAAGAGAAGCAACTGAGAGATACCAAAGCACATGTCTCTGGATTATTATGGATGCTTCTTTTAGACTGACAATTTGTCTTTCAGAGCAATTTACTTTTCTTCATTGGCCATACAGGGAATTTATGTGACTGATTCAGATTTAGGTATCTCTATTGTAAATACCTATGTGTGATGCTTCCAAAAGAATAACTAGAAGCAATATTCATGTTGCTAAATTTTAATGCAAACACACATTTATAAAATAATTTTGGAATTAAGTAATGCATATTTTAAAGTTATAGGACTCATAGCTGGCAATCTGTGTAAATTATGCCCTCCACAATTAGATATTTTTTATTATAAATATTCACCTTCTCAGAGAATTGGTAGATTCAATCCTATTGAAGACAGATCTGAAAGGTAAGGGCACTCAAGAAGGCATTATCCTCAGGTGTAAGAACAGTCCTGATACTGAAACAGAGGTGTAGATGCATCAAACAGAGGTGTGAATGTATCAGGAGGCCTGTTTGGCTAAGCAGGATTATCCTGATAGAGCTTCAACCTTCAAAAGCAGAATACAGGGGATGAAAAAAGGAACAGAATACAACAGTGGAATTTAAAAGCATTGCCCAATGAGTGTAGGGATAGCGTCGAGAAAGCCAAAATTCAGCTGGAGTTCAGCCTTGTGACAGACATTGAGGACAACCAGAAGAACTTCTAATGCTGTGCTGTAAAAGATTGAACAAAAAGATTGTCCAATGCTGAATTGAGTGGGTGGTTTATCTACAGGAGACACATAAGGCTTAGGTTCTCAGTGCTTTTCTTGTCTCTGTCTCCCAGGTTTCTCTGATTAATGAAAGAATTCAAGAATTATCATAAGCTAGTGACAGCTTGAGAGAACTTAACCCATAAAAGTCCATGGGATCTGATGGGCTGCATACGAGCACATTGAGAGAGCTCTTTGCATGATCATCCTCCATTATCTTGCAAGTCATAAAATTTAGGGGAAATATTCAGAGATTAGAAAAAACAATATGTTCCATGAATCTGCAAACAAGAGCATAAAGAATATCCAGGGAACTACAGGCTATTCTAATGTAACTTCAGTCCTCAGAAATCACATGGAGGAAGTCCTCTTGTAACAAACTTCTGGGAGAACGATATTAGGGAAAGTTGGCATGTTTTAGAGAAAGCAATTCATGCCTTTTCAATATGATCATTTTCCATGTTAAAGTGCCTGTATTTGTGGATAAAGGAAAAGTAGCAGGGGTAATCTACCCTGAATTTGAGAAGGCTAGCAACAGTCTCCTAGAATATTCTCATGTTCAACTTATGACATTGCAGTCCAGATGTGTGGCTAGTAAATAGCTAAAAAACTGGATGTATAGGCTGATAATGGGGATCAGGAACTGGAGAATTATGAAGTTCTGTATTGAGGTCCGGTTTGTTTAACTTTATCAATGACCTAGAGGAAGCAATAGGTAGCTTGTTCACCATGTCTGCTGGGTTGACAAGTCAATGCACTCGGGAAGGGTTACTATTCAGAGGGACTTAGACTTTGTCCAAAAGAATGGACAAAGGCATTCCTTATGATATGCAGCAAAGACTTAAGTTCTGCACCTGGGAAAGAAGAACTTCTTGCACTGATACAGGCTGGGGATGGACTGCTTGAGGAGTGGCTCTGCTGGGAAAGATCTGTGGCTCTTCACTGTCAGTTGGGTGTGACCCAGTACTGGTTCCTGGCAGTGAAAGTGCCAGCATCCTGGGTTGCATTGGCAGGAACAGTCAGTAGATGAGGGTGTGGCTATGCCCATCTGCTCTGTATTTGTGAGACGTAGTCTAGAATTGTCCAGTTCATACCACTCCCACATCGCCACCCTCGCCCAGCAACAAGGCAGATTCTGATAATGAAGTAAGTTCAATGGGAGGCCATCAAACTGGTCAGAGATTGGACCTTCCCTGGGCTTGTTCAGGCTGGAGAAAAGACAGATTTGGAGGCATCTAATAGAAATTCTTTCTGATGACAGTCGTGGGACACTGGAGCAGGCGGTCCATAGAAGCCATAGAAGCCCCAGTCTCTAAAGTGTTTAAGGTGAGGTTGGAGGGGATTTTGATCAACCTGGCCTCATGAAAGATGTTCCTGACTGCAGCTGGGGGGGGTTGGAAGTAGATGGCTTTAATGTCCCTTTCAACAGAAATTGTTCTATGGTTATGTGACTCTATGGCTCTATGACAGTCCATCAGTAAAGCATTCTGTCCAGAAAAATTATTCATGTAAGTCTTCTTTTTTGTTAACTTGTTTTAGCAATTAAGAGAGTAAGTTTTCAGTAGAGTTTATGCCAATATGGAAAAAGGATTTCTTAGGTCTTCATAGTGCTAGCTCCACAGTAAGCTTTTGACTTCCAAAGTATGAGGAATTTTATTTGTTTGTTTTGGTGGTGCTGGTTTTGGTGTTTTCTGGTTTTTTTTTTTGTTTGCTTGTTTTTTGGTTTTGGTTTTTTTTTGTTTGTTTGGTTTTTTTTAAGGAGCAAGCATGAAAAAGTAATATTGTATGAAAAGAAAAAGATTTTCATTTGCATTGTGGATTAGAGATGCTAACATGTCTCTCAAAAATAAGACATAATGAGGGCTTATAATTAGACTGATCAAAGAGAGAGAAAGATAAACAATCTAGGTTAAGAGTCTCAACAAGAAGCTTGCATACTGGAGAGTTATATAAAAAAGCAGAACCTTTTGTTTTGTAGCCCACATTGTTCCCAGATTGACTAAAACCATTCTTTCTTCATTCCTTATAACAGCTGAGAACTGCCAGAATTTTGATATTTGTAGAAGCAAATGAAAATGTTGTATTTCTTTACGCTTTCTGTATTTCCCCAGTAGATGATCTGTAGGTTAAGAAACCAATTTAATTCAAAATTAATTAATTTGTTTTAGTATCAAAGCAGAGAAGATAAGTTGTACTTAGAATGGCAACCTTAATGAAGATGGAATTATAAAAATTCCATCTTGTAAGTGGGAAAGGGAGATATAGAGCAGAGGCCAGATTCAATAGTTTTAATCAGTTAGTTCAGCATATAAAAATTGAAAACTTATTAGCATTACTCAAAAAGAAAGTTTTGTATTTTGTGTGTCTCTTTCTACCTTCACAATATGAAAACAATAAATACAATGATGGGTTCAGCAATAAATAGTGACAGCTTTTTTATTAATAATGTTTTGTGGCTCTACATAAACCTGTATGTGAAATAAGAGTTGAGGTCCCACCCTATTTAAAGTAATTGGTAAAAATATATCTTAAAACTTGGCAAATTAACTCATTTCTGAAAACTTTTAAAAGGCACATCAGCTGGGAAACACTCAGACTGCAAAAGATTCAGTAATGCCAATGAGATCTTAGCCTGCTTAAAACAAGCTGGATACATAACGCCAAGTGAAGAGACACTGACACTGTCAGTGGCTAGCTATTAAAGTACCAAGTAGAATGAATGTTAGAGAGTAAAATGTTAGAGAGTAAAACAGCTAAGTAGTTCCTACCTCTTGGACTTTTCTTGCTGTGTAACAGAATGTGAAGATCTCCCTTTTCAGTGTATCAATTTTTCAAGTGGTGGAAAAGCCAGCTCAAGGTCCCTTTTGTTCCAGGATTGGAGGTATTGTAGCTTTTCAACCCAGGCAGATATTACCCCATCTTTTTCCTCTTCACTTTTAATTTGATCATTAATTAAATAGTACTATTATATGTCAATGTGTGTTCTTATTTACGTACCACAAACATTTGTATCTTCCCAGCTTGAATTTTCTTACTGACACTAATTCACAAGCACTTATAAAGAAGCTCGTATTCCATGTAATAGGCAGTTGAATAATCTACAGATTTTTTATTTGGGTAAACATTTCCTGAAAATGATTTATTTTAAACATAGACAGTTTTTTATTTAGCCAAAAATACATATAAAGTAATAAAAAAAATCAATTGCCATGTTTAACCAATTTTTTGCCTATTATAATTCTGAAAATTAAATGTCCTGTATTTTGGCTCCAAATTGAAGGAAGTTATTCCTCTCACATCTATTATCACTGAATGACAAATATCTAAACTTTTCCAAAAGTTATTTAACACCATTATTAGCATTTTTTAGCTTTGCAGCTGCTTATAAAGTAACCCAAATTGCAGGGATATGAGTAATATTTATTTGCTTTGTTTTCAGAGGGAGTTATCCAGTTGTAATGCTCTGTCATGTCTTTGACATATTCCAAAGTCTTTGAATCACAACTATGTGCATCATGCTTCTCTATATTAAAGCAAATTGTCCCTAGCACTTATCAGATTACAGCAGTCCCGTTTTCAGTACCCATTTATTTAAAGTTTGTGAACAGAGATTTATTCCACAGTGCCTTGATGCTGCAAACCCACCATATTTTGTTATCTTTAAGTTCTTGCAGAATGAGAACCTGCTTGAAAATTTCTCTGCATGGCTTGCTACCCCTTTTGAATGACCACAGCTCCTTCATCTCAAGCACTGTCTTCTATTTCATTGCAGACCCACATACTCTGGGCGTGGTGACCTCTTTAAATATCTCACCTATAAACCTTTCATTCTAGTGAATGCTGCATACTGTGGCAATTTGTCTGTTGGGATCATCAGTCTTGTTCTTGAGGTTCACATATGCTCTCTTCAGATGTCTTCATCCAGGAAACACCACATCTCATTCTGCTCACAGATCATAAGATTCCTCTTTGGTTTAGGTCCCTAATCCCTCAGACTCAGAGACTCTTTTAACTTGTAAGAATAATACTGAAAGGGTAAAAAAAGACAATAAAACTGGATGTAACGACAGCCAATCAGTCAGTAACACCACCACCTCCCCCTCTGCCTTATATCTCCTTTTCCCACTTACAATCAGCAGCAGCTGTAGTGCAATTAAACTCAGCAGGTGTTCGGAGGAATTACATTTTATCACCACCATCCCCTCTCCTCCTCTGCTCCCCCTTTTCTCCCCCCACTCCCACAAGACCCAACTGCCTTTCTTTATGGGTCTATAAAAAATAGAGCTAGTCAGATATATAACAGCAGTAAAGTATCCAAAGAATTAGAAACAGAAGAGGATGATATATGGAAGAAAATGTGTTCACAGACATTCAGGGGGATTTTTTGGAATAAAGACATTAATATTCCTTAAACTGGTAGTTATAAACTCTTCAGGGTGTCCTCATTGTCTTTTCACTTCATATAAAGCCCTTAACTTGATTGTACAAGGTTCTGAACATTCTTGTCTGGATTCAATAATGTGATTCATCATATGATTATGAAAGCCATGATGATGCTTTCATATGGGCTACTTGCCTGCTTAAAATTACCTAAGAATGCAAGTGCACTGATGATCATAGTTCTTAGCACCTTGCAGAATCAAATGTTAGATAAGTAATATTATTATCAGCTCTTGAAAATACTAAATCTCAAAGGGTTGGATGGAAGACCCAATCTTCTTGTTACTAGCCACTACCATTAGTCAATGAAAAATTAATTCAAAAAATATTTTATACTGCATATTGCCCATTAGAAGAGAAAAAAAAAATCTTTCTTATTTTGGGTTTCTTTCTCTGATTCTTGTTCAGTATTTTCGCATTTCCTTAGTCTTCTTTAGTCTTTTTCTATGATCAATCATCATATTTTCTAGCAGATATTTCTTTTATTAATTCAGCTTTACCAGAAAACTGAATCACTGTAGGACAGTAGTCAGGCAGATGACAGTGGAAGTGAGAGAATATTCTAATGATAAAATGTCAAAATAAAGTTACTGCTTTAATATAAAAGTTCACACTTTTTTTTTTACTCTAAAATATTACTTTTTTCAGATCTCACTGCATTATAATTGAAAATCAAAAGGGCAGATTGTAATTTTTAATGAAATGTAATTTTTAAAACATTTGAGATGATACTAATATTATAGAAACAATTATTTATTTTGAATTGATTATTTTAAACACTTTCAGAATTTAATGTTTTACTTTACACAGCTTACATTTCTGTGTGCTATTGTTAATGCAATAGTTTTTTGTTACAGTTTGGCCTAAGAGCTTATTTAAAACTGGATCTCATGCTCTTCTGCTGATAAAATTTACTGGGGTGAAAAATAAAGGAGTTTTCATTAGTAGGAACACACGTTTCAGCATCACAAGGAACATTTGTACAACTGACCTATGTACCCTGTTTGTATATAAAAGCTGTGTATGCCTCTGAATTAGGTATTTTAGTAACAGCTAGTAACAATTTTAATATTTTGCCCCAAAAATACATGAATAAAATCTTCTAAAAGTTTATAATTTTTTCTTTAATATCTTTAAAATACCCAGAAATGTGAGAATTTTTTTCTCTAATGAGAAATATGTGCAGATCAGAATTATTTTCTAGTTTGCAATTCAATTTCAAGTAGGATGTTGGAACAAAGCATACATTCAAAAGGACCAAGTCAGTGCAAAGGTTCCATACTGCTCATGGGACAAGCATGAAAAGTGTGAGAAAGACAATCATGTACTCAAAGACAGTAAAAATACACATAGAGGCAGAGGGACATTGCGCAAACACATCTAGCTGCTGCATTTATTAGCCTCAGAATGTTGAATATGTTATTCTTTCATCATAGCTTTTTTTCAATGCAATTCTCAAGCATTAAAGCAGCAAACACATGAACAAGGCAGGCTAGAGCCTTATTGACTCTGAACAACTTTAGCAGGACTGGAATCTTTAGAGTTAACAAGACTTCAACAAGCGCAGCTTTGGAATATTATAAATAGTGAATGTTGACACATTATACAGATTGATCAATATAGGGGTACTTGGCTCTACAGTACTGGGGTATATAACTGCTTAACCCCTAAATCGGAAAGGTTGTTGAGCGTAGTAAGAAATCCTGGGCTGTAGTTCAGGTTTTACAAGGCAGTGTGCTAAAGATCTTTTTGTTCTCTCTATCCCACATTTCTTTTAATTTTTTTTCCATTCCTTTTGCGTCAATCTGTCTCTTTCTCCCTCTAAGCAGCCAAGAAATCAATTGCTCTGGCATTCCTTTCCCTCTACATATATAGTTGGAACATTTCTAAACTTTAGTTAATTGTAAAATTTTTGGTTTGGCTTGGAAGTTATCAAAAGATAGACATTTCACCACATTTCTCATAGCAGTTTAAAGTTCTAGAAGGAACTCATTAGAACTGAGTGAGGCATTAAGACATAATTCATTTGCCAAAAAATATGACTTACAGCTAACAATGGACTTACTTTGAATTCACCAAATATTTTCCATTTTTCAATGTTAGATATTTAAGTTTCTGTAGGTATAGTTTCTTCTTTTACCCTTTAGTCTTGGGGCTGAACAGCCCTCAGGGTTATAAAACCCAAGTTTGATGTAATGGATGTGAACTGCTGTCTCTTCTTTATCTCAGTGGTGTATTACATAATGTGGAGTATGGAGATGGCCCCAACAGAATAATTATTTTGTCTAAATTAACTGGCAGTATTTTTACTGGGACATCGTAAAGGTCATTAACAAAGAGGAGTATTAAATCTTCATTTTAGCATTTTAGCATTTCAGGAGTGATGCAAATGTCTTCCTCCTTTTTTTTTTTTTTTTTTTTTTTTACCTTATAAGCAACCCATCAGGCATTCTGCAATAATTCTGGTAATTCCAGTACGGTAAATAGATACTGCAAGTCAAAGATGTTAACATGATCCCATTTTTTATAACAAGCAATTAAACAAGGTCTGGGATTTTGAGTACAAAGACACTTTGGTCTGCCTCACAGAAATTCCTCTTTAAGTGATCACAATTGAGTAAAGCCCTTTTTGGATTATTTCTAAAGATGGAAAGAAAAATGACAGTGAAGCATTTATAAAAGGAAGTACTGAAAAATGCTTTTATTTTTAACAATTTTTTTTGATTTTGTCTTTGCTGAAATAATCTTTATAAAAGAAAACCTTTTAGTGCTGTAGGTTAGACAGTACTATGTACAGTTCTGGTGTCAGTAAGAAAGTGTTGCGGAATTAGAGAAAGCACATGTAAGGGCAACTAAAGTGGTTAGGGGGATGGAGAATGTATTTTGTGAAGAGAGACTAAAACGGCTTGGCTCTCCAGTTTGGAGAGGAGACAACTTAGGAGTGATGGTTTATAACTGAGTTTTATGCAACTGTAAACAGTGCACAGGCTGAATGTAGAACTGCTATTCATTAAATCCTGCAGCACAAGTAGAAACTTTTCAGAGTAAAGAGTGTGTGTCTAGTATAAAATAGTTAAAAGGAAAGGGATAGTGAATTTATGGGGTTTGCTGCCATGAGACTCTGTAGAAGCAGAGAATATCAGTCAATTTATAAAAAGGGATTAAGACTAATGCATGGACAAAAGGTCCATAAATAGATACTAAAAACACTCAGCATAGATCTACTTCTTACACCTCTAGCAAAATAATTGTAGGTGTTGGTGAAGGAGATGGACTGTAGAAAGTGTCCAGTCTCGTACATTCTCCCTGGATAGCTTCTCCTATTATCACTGTTGGAGACGGAAAACTGGACTTGATGGTCTGACCCTGAAGAGCATTCTTTTAATATATCTGTCAGTGTCTTATGTGTGACTGCAAAAGCTGGAAGAGCAGGAAGCTATATCATCTTGAGTGAGAGAGTGGTATCTGTGAGAAGCAATGGCTTCCATCTTCTGATGTTTTTTAACTCAGAACTGTGTACCAAAAGGCTTATAGATACTGACTTGGAGTTAAGGTTCTGTTCCATTTTCCTGCCTGTATTGTAGTTTCTCTCCGAACACTTCTGACCTGCCAGAGGCTCCGCATCTATTATGAACTTCATTGATCTTTCTCACCACTTCACTCTCATACAGATTGTCTACTCATCATCCTCGACAGCATTGCATAAATTTACATAATGTCCAAAAATATTTACTCTTGTTAAAAAACATAGCTAAGACTCCTACAGTGAAGGAGCAACCTCCTACAGTGCTCTCTGAGCCACTCATTCTATGATCTCCCTGAGAGGGGTCTAGGTCTTCATTTTTTCTGTCACTTGAGAAGGGAGAATCATTTTACTCTTCTCTCACATGAAATCTCTCCTAGTCATCTTACCTGCAGTCAGCTTTCACATATTTCTAGGGACAGAAATCTATGTACTAGTCCTGCTCTTGAGTCAGATGAGCATTTTCTGCTGAATTTTCTAGTTATGGAAACCAAGCAATATAGTCACCAGGGAACGTAAAAAGTATAAATGTTTTATCTGTTTTCCACCTTATCCTGTCAATCTTTGCCTGAGGCCTCTGCTATTAGGAATGGCACAGTTAGCTAACCTCAAGGACTATCTAGATATTATATTTCTTAACAATGTAATTAACTTTACAATTACAGCCAACGGACTATGTCACAAATTTTGCTGGTTTTTTAATTGCAGACTTCTAAGTAATCTCTGTGTTTATGCTTAATTCCTTGCTTTTCCACCCCAGTTTTTACTTCTATTTTTCAAATATTGCAATTAACCATTAGGTTATAGAGGTGCCTCTCTTTGAAGTACTAATTATATTTATTACTCTTTATGATTCTCTTTTTTATTTTCACCATATTGAAAGTTAGTGCTTAATAATCACAAATTCTTAAGTGACCATCAGTTTCCAGCTCAAAAATTAAACAGTCTTTATCTCTTCCGATGATGGTCAAAACACCCTTAATTACAATCGCATTATGCAGTAGCCATATTTCTTTAAAAACCACTAATGATGAGTTATTGGTAGATACTGTAACACTCATTTCTAATAATTCCTTTTCTTCTCCTTGTTTCTTTGTGTACACCTCTGACAGTTTCCATTCTGATTTTTGTCCAAGTGCCAGAAGCAGTTTCTTTTCAGACCTTAATTTTCAGTTCTGCTGTCTGTTACCATTAAAGCCTCAATGTGTAAATAGCAATCACAGCAAATTCTTTCAAGTTTAGCTGAAAACTGATCTGTTTCAGGTGGGCTGTTCATGAAATTTGCCATATGGGGGACACATCATGTTACTGGGTTTGCCTGCATGGCTCAACCTTGGCAACATGCTGGGATAACAGCAACTGAAAAAGGCAAGAAAGAGTTACAGGATGGGTGAGTGTGACAGTCAGACTATTCACCACAGACTAATAATTCTGAAGAGGAAGATGATCATCAGCTAGATTAAATGCTAACCAAGGGACTTCAGAGACTTTTGAAACAGAAGAGTCAGCTTGAAAAGAAATTAGAAGTATAGGAGAATAGAAGCTCTGAGACTGGCAATGTGGGGGAAAAAAGGGAGCACAACAAGCAGTGACAACATAATCTTAGTGGATGTGACCCAGTGGCTCTTGGAGCTCTGACTGGACTTGGCCATATGACATCCCTGTGGATTCCCCCAGGTCAGCATGCAGGGACTTTGCTCACATTTCATGAGAAGGTGTTTAGGCATTTGAACATGTGTGATAACATTTTGCAGTACTGTGGTTTATCTCTCGTGTTGCTGATATGTATCCTAATGTATAGACTATTGCTTGACAGTTGAATCTTTAATAAATCAAGTTTGAATCTGATGTTATTGAAATAATATGAATATTTTTTCCTTTTATTTTTTTCCAGTGTCATATAGTAAACACACATAGATTACTCAGCCATTGTGTATACAAACTTGAACTAAAAAAGACTGTGCAAGTAGATTATTTTTGGAATTAAATTACACCACAGGGGGTAATACAAATGAAGCACAATGAATTTTTGGATCTCAACAAACAATCAGAAGTAATTGAGTTACCACCTATCAGCTGTTCAACTGGGCATTGGCAATGTCAACACTCAATAGCAATTTAAAGTCAAGTTTGAAAGCAAAAAGCAGCATATAATTTAACTGCATATTTGATTGCAGCAAATTTCCCATTTTTGCATTTAAAAAAAGTTATTTTACTGATTCAGGCTGATATAAGATTTTTATGACTAATTAATTTTCTAAATTATTTTACTATTTAGGATATTTTCTCTAAGACATTGCTCAGGGCACATTTCGGTATTGGAAATGAGCTCTACTTTTTATTTGAAAAGGAGAATTTAAAAGTATTATAATTAGGTAAACTGCCAGATGAGTCTCTCCTCAAAAATAATTAATTGTAAGGACTTAGAAGGAAATAACCTTGTAATTTCTGATTCCTTTGCTTGTGAAATTCTGCTATTTACATTGTATTAATTGAGAGTCAAAAAGGTATAAAATTTTTTGTTTCCATAAAGTGATGTTTGAAATCAGACTTGTGTCAGACTGAATAGTGAAAATTAAATATCTCATGTATCTCAAATATTGTGTGTACAGTCTTTTGACACAAGAACTTTTAGTCTGGGAGTTGAAAACGATTGTGTTTTTTTCCAATAATGTACTAAAAGTGGGAAAACTTTTGCATTATAATAGCTAAAATCTGTCTAGATTTTTCTTTAAAAGTGACATATAAATTTTCTTTTAAATATGGAATGTCAAGAAATTGAAATCTGGAATTTATTTTGGTTGTGGGTTTTTTTTGTTGACTTTTTTTCCCGGGACGTTTAAAATGTATAAAAAAATGTGAATTACCAAGACTACTGTTATGATGATAATATAGTGAAATTGTACTAAAAATTCTTTCAGAAATCACTTCCTCGATAGTAGTAACCAAAAAAATCTTTAAAATACAACAATGCAATAACTTTTAAGAGTTGAACTTTGTGGGTTTTGAAATAAGAATGCAAATGTTTTGATTTTATAGCAGGAGAATAAACACACAGAGTAACTCTAAAACAAACAGTTAATTAATCTCACAAAAAAAATTAAGTTTGAAAATTTTTTTGTTATTTATGTTTTCCAGAAGTTAGTGAAGTAATTTTTTAAATTTCAGAAATATTCACAGAAATGTCAATTCAAATGTCTTATCATTTGCCGGTGAATATTGGAAAGTGCTTTCTCTTGAGACCCACCCAAGTGTGCTGAGGGAGCTGGCAGAAGCCTCTTTCAATCATTTACCAGCAGTGCCTGTTATCCAAGGAGGTCCCAGTGGACAGGAACACTAGCAAATGTGATGACCATCTATGTAAACGGATGAAAGGAAGAACTACAGACCTATCATTTTGGAGAACTACAGACCTGTCACGTTAACCTTGGTGCCAGGGAAAGACATGGAGGAGATTGCCTTGAGCACCATCACACTGTATGCGCAGGACAACCAGGTCATCCGGCTTGGTCGACACGGGCAGGTCCTGCTTGACAAACTTATCTCCTTCTATGATGAGGTGACCCACTTGGTGGATGAAGGAAAACACCATGCATGTTATATATCAGGGTAAAGCCTTTGACACCATTCCCCACAACATTCTCTTGGAGAAAATATCTGCTCATGGTGTGGACAGGTGCACTGTTGGCTGGGTACAAAACTGGATTAATAGCGGGGCCCAGAGAGCGGTGGTGAATGGAATGACATCTGGTTGATGCTGGTCATGAGTGGTGTTCCCCAGGGCTATCTTAGGCCCAGTTCTCTTTAATATCTTTATCAGTGATTTGGGTGAGGCTGTCAAGTGCAGGCAACACCAAGCTGAGCCTACATGATGGAATCCTAGATTTAACAATGATTAGCTCTGCTACTTCATGAAAATACCTGGGGAAAGCTACATTTTTGTAGACTCTTGTGAGCTCCTTCAGGTTTTACAGTTTTGATGAACATGGCATATATAGAAAGAATTTCCAACAGGCAGCACAAGCTCTTTCAAAACTGTTTGTAAGCCACATAGTAAAAAAACCTCATAATCAATGTCCTAGTTAAATTTGTGCTAATTATACTTATTTTGTTTTTTAGTTTTGTATACTTTTCTGGATATTTGTGTTAACTCAATATTGTCTTTTTTTCATAACCTTGTACCTTTTTGAAAGAGAAAGCAAACAAACATTTGTTTTTCTATGTTTTTTTCTGTTTTCTGTGTTCAGTATTCAAACACGCAGTCTCAAGACCCAGTGTTACTGATTTATTCTTTGGGGAGTTGTCGCAGGAGGTAAAAGAGGACTTACCTTTGCTGGGAAATAATTTGTGCTTTTCAAGCATTATTTTCTGCCTTTTTGCACAGAGCTGCCATTATTTGGATAAAAATTTCATTTCTTCAGAATGTATTTATTTTCTTAGTTTCTATATTTCTGTATACCAATATATACCAGACTCTGGAAGTGCTTCATTCCTCAATAGGGTATACCAAGGCTGTTATGAATGTTGGTGACATGCTTCAATCATGTCCATTTTTAGAGAACAGAATTATGCCAGCTAAGTATTAAAATATTCTCCCTTCCAATCACTGTAACTTCCTTTTAAAATTAATTATTTAATACCAGTTAATATTCTTTAAGGGAGTAGAGAGAAGAAACCCCTTTGGTACTAATGTATTGGGCATTAGGCTAATTTTAATTTTCATCCCTTTGTCAGAGGAAAATTTTTGTCCAGTATACATAAAGGTAAGCAAAAAACACCCACCTGGTGGGTTTTTTTCAGCCATCTGTAGTAATCTGCTTCCCAGAACTTGCTCAAAATTTGGTCATCAGACAAAGCAGAAATCAATTCCTTCCCTCTCATTTTCTTTGGAGTTAATATATTATACCTATAGAAATATTACAATAGTGCAAAAAAGACTGTCTTGATCCAGTTAGTTTGCTAAAAGCACCTGAAGTTATAATTATTATCTGGTTAGTGATGGGAACAATATAACTTTCTCATGAGTAAATCAAACTGGTCATGTTTCTCTCTGTATTGACTGTCTTGAGATGGTTGATCTGGCTGTGAATATATAGCGAAACAGTAATGTAATTTCAAAACAGGCAACATTAGTATTTCACTATCAGTAAATTTTTCAGAAGAAGGCTGTGTTTAATATCTATCACTATCTTCAAAGCAGTGGAAGAGTGAAGTTAAATATATACTACAAAATACAAGGATAGAAGTAATTTGTCTTAGACTCTATAAGCTAATCTTCTTAATTTATTTTCAGTGTTTTGAAATTTTATCCAGACATCTTGCTAATCTCTTAAACATCATTGTATTTGCCTTCTTATGGTGACATGCATCTTAGGTTGTCAGCTGAAAAATTCAATACTATTAGACTTGAAATTTTAATCTGATAGTAAAATTAAAAAAAAAAAAAAAAGGTGGTTTGAGTTGTCCTTTGCTTTCGGGTAGTTGCTTTCTCTTTTCCTGTCTTTCCTGTCTGACCACTGCACACTTTAATTATTTATGTGAATGGTTTTAGCTTATATCATTAAGAATTGTTCAATGTAAACCAGATTGTCTGTTGATTCAACAAGTAAAAGATGTAACCACTTTTGGTGAATTTGATCAATGAAATATGTTAATTCATTTGCTATTTAAAAGAGCATTATTTAGTTTCTCTTTTCATTTATTATCTTTCTTTCATTTATTTTAATTAAAATGTGTAAATTTCAATTAAAATACAATCATTTCATCATTAATTTCCCTGTAATTTCTAAAATATCTCAAAGTGTTCTACGAATAAGCTTTTGCTTTTTAAGCAAATGAAGCCACAGGGACACTCTTAATATCAATGTTTCTTTTTGTAAGAAAATTTCCGACATAAAGATATGAATGAAAAACTTAAATGTTTTTAAATAGAGACATTTTACAGGTTCCAAATATTTGTTTTATCTTAAAAAAAGCTTGAGTTACAGTGAATAGATATTAAACAGTAAAAAAAAATCTTGAAAGCATGGACCCATTACTCCAGAGAACCTCAGCAATTAAATGTCTTCATTTTTATTATCTGAATATTTATAAAGACTGAGGTCAGTAAACTGGACCAGAAGGGGAAAAATCTAGTTAGATACATAGGCAGCATGTTAAATGCAATGAACAGGAAGATCAACTAAATCAAGTTAAGCAAGTCAACCCGCAACTGGAGCATGAGCAGATTCATACATAACAGGTATTATGTTCTTCATCTGGTCTTCATCTGGTCTTCTTACATTCACCTAGAAGAGAGCTGGAGAGGTACTCTTTATAAGAGCATTTACTGATGTGAGAAAGGCTGAAAAAAACCCAAACCAAATGCTGAAAGAGGGTTGTTTAGATTACATTTTTAGGAAGATTAGAATTATAAGATTAGGTATTAGGAAGAAATTAATTACTTTGAGGGTGATGAGATGATGGAACAGGTTTCCCAGGGAGGTTGTGGATGCCCCATCCCTAGAAGTATTCAAGGCCCGTTTGGATGGAACTTTGAGCAACCTTGTGTAACGAAAGATGTCCCTGCCAAAGGCAGGAGGTTTGGAATTAGATGATCTTTGAGGTAATTTCCAACTCAAACACTCTATAACTCTATGATTCTATGTTTTTTTTCATAAAAAGATGTTATGATGAGTTCATATAAAAATTATACTTATCTTAGAAAGGGGTCAGAGATTCAGGGCTAAGAAAGCATTCCTCAGTTTAGATGGAACTTCTTTCCAAATTGTTATGTAATTTCCAATGTGCTTCAATTTCAAGTATATGTACATTCAGCATAACGACATTTGAAGTGAAAGTTGGTCTGAAACTGTTGCTTCTATGCTATGCATTAAAATGAAGATAATAATTGTTTAATGTATATAGTGTCCTTACTTGGAAATGGCTGATGTCATCATTATTGTTCCTTAAACATTGTTTTGGCACCTTTTGTAATGTCTTAAAAGGAGGGAAATAGCTTAGGGTGTGATAGGGTTTGCTTACTGTTGTTTATTCAACTGTTCAAACCAGATGTCCTGCCAATAAAGTTGGAAAGTATACTGAGGCATAGATGGCATAGCTACTGATGTGCATCTGTTGCATGTTTTATCTGGAAAAATGATGTCCTAGTCTAATAACTGCCCAAATAGACAGGACTGAAAACCTATGACAGATTCAAACCTGCAGCAAGCACTTTCAGAGCACAAACATTTGACATAGGTTTTTTTTCATTTCTTAAGACTCCTATATATTTTCATTCCTAAAAAAAAAAAAAAAAAGAAACCTTAATACACAGCAAAAAAAGGTGTATGAAAAAGCTTGAAATTAACTATATGTAGCAAATCATAAGTTCACAGGAGAGGATAATTTAATGGGTGAGAATATCTTCAAATAAAGACAATATTGTTAACAAAGCATACTACAGTACCGTGCTTCAAAACCCTAGGACACCTGGATGTAAGGGTATCTGAATAAAGATATCCAAAATAAATGTATTGACTTGCAGTAAATTTATACTCACAATGTAAACCTCAAAAGCCCTAAATAAGTAGAGAAAAATTAATGAGCGAACACATAGATATACATCCACAAGCATGTAAAACATCTGCAGTGAGTTGGAAAACTGGAACTACTGAACAAGCAACAGAATTTTATTGTTCACTTAAAAGTGCTGGAGTGGTTTCATTATTTACATTACAGATGTGTAATTGCAATAACATCTTTGAAATTCCAAATTGAATTAATTATTGTTTCTGGGAATAATTAGTACTTGTACATTTTGTAGAGCAATTTTATTTTGTGCTGTAAATGATTGCATGAAATAAAATGTGAAACTTGTATTTATGTTTTATATGTATTATTTTAGATATAATTATTTTCAAAAAATAAGTCTAAATAGATGTCAAATAAATAATAAGCATATATAAAATATATTAAAAGCACAATAAATATACAATATAAATGCATATTATTTAAATTTATACTCAAGATAGATCAATATAAAAAATCTGTAGTTTTTTGGGGAATATTTCCGTGTTTCTGCCTTTATTTGATCTTAACAATTATTAGCTTTAAAGCTGTTATTTTGAAAAAATGTTGATAATACAAAATTTTTTTATGATTGAACAAATATTTTACAAACTTTAATATTTCTGAAGCTGAAGCACTAAAGATATTTATTAGACTGAACCAGATCTTCAGAGTTTCACAGCAAATCAGCTGTACAGCTTCTGTTGTTTTTCACATGTGATATTGTTACAGGTTCTGCTAACCAAAAGTATTTCATGTTAGATAAGTTTAACAGTTTGCCATGAAATTCTGATTAATTTTTTGAGAAAGAGAAATCACCTCTTCATGAAACATGACACCAACCTAAAGTAATAAGCTTTGAAAACCAAAGTTATATTTTAGCTGTTTAAAGTGTCATCATTCTAGCACTTCTGCACCATGGGTTAAAATCCTTCTTGTATCCTTCTTCTCAGTTTTTAATAAATATGCTTCTGCGCATATTGTTTTATAATATCATCTGTACCTTGCTGTTCAACACTTTGTAGGGTATATAAATATGGATTGTGACATGGTCTTGATAGAGATAGATTTCTGGATGCCCCACAAAATTGCTACCAGAGGTCTTCTGGATAAACTCTGCAGCACTAATAACTACTAGTTTAAAACTCTAGCGCTGCCATACAGAGTTTTTGTGTATTTTCCCCACATACTGTGTTCAAAAGCATTTTGAATGACTCTTTACTGTTCCCTGGAGTCTTTATTTGTTTAATTTGGTTTATTTTTTCCTGCTGATGCCCAGTATCTGACCTGATGGTCAGTTGATCTTGGGTAAATGTTATTGATAAGATGGATGTTTTAGTCTCATTGATGGTATTCCAAATCCTCCATCTTCTTTAGATGGGACATTTTTGTCAGTATATATGCTGGTTATGTTTGCTAATATGCTCCTTGGCCTTTAGAAATATTCTTTTCTGTTTTTTACAAGCTTAAAAAAAATTTATAAGAGTAAAAAAAAGTTTACGATTACTTGTAAAAGTCCCCGTTTCTTGAATACAAACACAATATTTTTAAGGTTGCTTTACTGAGAGGAAGTAGCATTCGATGTGTGTGCACACAAATATTGACAAATCATCTTGACACACCTGTCAGTAAAATAGCTCCAAAGATAAAGTTCTTAAATATTTTTTTCTTCCATAACTGGCACATTCATGTATCCTGTGTCTCTCACTTTGTAGACTTTTTTAATGTTGTTGAAAATATCTCTTCTCCAACCTTATGCTGAGCTACCATGTCTGGACATCACTGCTAGATGCTAGGGTAAGCACTCTCTGAGTACTGAGCCTCTCTCTGCTAGTGCACAGAAATGCTAGTTGTAGCAACCTCCTTGTATTTGTCTGCTACTGTGAATTTACACTACGTAGAGACACGTGGAAAACAGTGCTAACTTCTGTGGTTTACTATCATGAATGACATTTCTCAGTTCTGCAGTTTGTATACAATACTTCTGGACAATCACTTAGAGTGAGTGCAGCATACACTGATGCACTTGAAAAAGGATGAATGTCTTCTTATACTTAAATTGAAATTCTCATAGATGTTGTCAACACAGGTTATATTGCAAGTCCATTGATCTTGCCTTGAGAGCTTTGATTTGCTGGCGTGCTGAGCCAGAAGCATGGTGGGTTTTTTTAATTAACTGACCTAGGACTGCAATTGGGCACAGTGATTAGAACAACACAGCTATCATAGAGTAAGGATCAAATTTTTGCTGAGAAATAAGTTCTAAATGAACTGCTTTCCTAACAGTGCACCTATCTCCTCATGCTAATAAACTTTAATTGTCAATAACATCTCTCCCTGCCCCTCTAAACTAGCCTATGAAAACAGAACTGAGTTTATTGTTTTGTGCATGCTCTCTTGCCTTGTAGTTTTGGTGATAAAACTCCTATCGATGTGGATGTTTTTGAGCAATTAAGCAATGTAAGGAAACTTGGATAGAATATATTTTAAAAAGATGTTTGCTGTTCTTAAAAAAATAAGTTTAAAGATGGAAGATTATTGGACCAAAGGTTCTACCTGTAGTTCCACTACCTTCTAACAAAAGTGCCATGTTATCATAAGTGCAATTCAAGGACAAGACAATTTTAGAACCCATAAAAAGATGAGAAATCAAGAAATAATTTAGTGAAGCTTTTAATTAGTCAAGAAAACATCTATGGTTGCATAAATATATTAATACATAGTTCTCAGAAAGAACAAATGCTAGCAACAAGAGAAGGTCAGACTAAATCATTATTTCTTCTGGGGCTAGATGCATATTTTTGGATAGACTCTTGAGCACATATTTTGATATTTAATTGGTAGAACTTGAAATGTATTTTATTCCCAAATAATGTACACTGAAACTCTGAGATATACAGGAATCTTTGCCTTAAATTTCTAAAAGGGTAGACTGTTTAGTCATCCCAAAGATAATCAGCTCTAGAAAAACATATTAATAAAAAATACCACGTAGTTTGGTCATAAAGACACTTTAATAGTATGTGTCTTTAATGTGATTTGCTCACCACAGAGTCACGGGTGAGTTTTCTATGCAAAGTGGACAGGAAGTCACTGCAAAGGCATACAAGTGAAAGATGTTAGTAAGCTACATGCATTTAACTCTCTATGAGTACTGTCTTCATCAGCTGGATTCTCTTAGTTAATGTGATTAAATAATGAGCTCTTCTAAATTGAATTCAATCTGAGTCATGACATTAAATTCTCATTTCCTGATAAGTTAGACCTTGTTCTTGGTTTGAAGATAACTGCCTTTCTTGTGCCATACTTGTTTTCTATGGGAAGCAAGGACATAATCTGAGGAAGTTTTCCCTCTCCAGAGACCTAGAATAAAAAAGTTTTAGCTCTGCACTAACAAAGTGTGTCAAAAACTGTTTATTACTTTCAAGTCTAGTATTTCATGGCTCTATAGGTAAAGAAATTGGAATTCACTGCTATTCAGGGCAATCTTCTGAGATTATGAAGAATGGAAAACTTCATCAAACATGTAAAAACATTACATAACTCACATGTGGGAAGAACAGAATGGTTGATGTTGGAAGAGACCTCCAAAGTTCATCTGGTCCAAGCCCTCTGCTCAAGTAAGATTTCCTAGAACCAGTCCAGAACCAGTCCAGACAACTTTTGAATATCTCCAAGGACGGAGACTCTACAGCATCCCTTGGCAACCTGTGCCAGTCCTTAGAGTGAAAAAAATATCCTGGTGCTCAGGGGGAACCTCTTGTGTTTCACTCTGTGCCCCTTGTTTCTGGTCCTTTCAATGAACACTACTGAGAAGAGTCTCTTTGCACTCCCAGGTATTCACACATCTTGATAAGAACCTCCTCTGGGCTGGACAGTCCCTGCTCAAGGAAGAGATGCTTCAGTTCCTAAATTATATCTGTGGCCCTTTGTTATCTCGTTCTGGTATGTCTGTGTCTCTTTTTCAGTGGGAAGCCTAGAACTGGACAGAGGATTCCAGGTGTGGCCTCACCAGTGCTGATTAAAGGGAAGGGTCCCTCACATCAACCTGCTGGCAATCCTTTACCTCATCCAGATGAGGAGAACATTCCCCTTTCTTGCAGCAAGGACACGTTGCTGGCTCATGTTTAGCTGATGTTCACCAGGAACCCCAGGGTGTTTTCTGCAAAACTGGTGACGTTAACCCTCTAGTATAAATTGGTAAATGAGGTTATTTTTCATTCAGTGCAGGACTTTGTACTTCGCCTGCTTGAACTTCATGGTGTCCTTGTTAGCCCATTTCTCCACACTGTCAATATGCCTCCAAATTCCAGCACGCCCCTCTAGTGTATCAGACATTTCTTGTTGTTTTGTATTATCAGCAAAATTGCAGGGAGTACATTCTGCCCCATTATCCAGATTTTTAATGAAAATGTTTGACAAGACCTTTGTAAAAGTTCTTCAAAGCATATACCTAACAGAAATCCCTGCGCCAAATTTATAATGAATCCTGTTTGGTGGAAGCTTCTCATTAAAAATTCTGAAAAAGTATTTCAGAATTTCTTAGAAAACTTTTGCATCAGAACTATTATTACCTGGAGCACAATTTTCCAATGCCACCATTATTTTCTTGCAGTAATTCCAAAACATTAGGCTCCTACAAGTACTAGGTTGCTACTCAGCTTCAGATAAACCATTTACATGGTACAACCTCAGATTAACCATTAGAATATGGAAGCCCTTCCAAAAAAAACCCCACCTAATTGAAGTCTCACGTATAAACAGTTCATACCTAATAGTTCTATCTTATTAATTTATAAACTACTGGATGATAATTTGAATAAACAGTACAGTTCTAGTTCAGTACACATCAGATAAAAATTAATCTGGATTTTTTATTTTGATGCTATCCTATTTTTTCTTCTTTTTAATGCTTAGTAGATTTGGGTGGAAAACTAAGGCTTTATCACATTTACATCTTGTATAGCATGCATAGCTGCACTCACACAATAGACAATAGCAAGCAAGATAATAGTTGTCTTTGTCTGCAGAAGATATCTGAAAAAAGAATTTACGTTTTTGTTTTATGTTTTCTTTCCTTTTTCCACCTAAGACATCTCAAACTGAAATACTGCAAATCCTCTTTACCTTTTGTTTTTTTTTTTTTGTGTATAGAGCATAAACCACATTTAGCACATACTTATTTATTATGTATTTGTTGTAGTCATTTTAGAAACCAAAATTACTTCCTGCCCTGCTGTTTGCAATCTAGTCACTGGATTCACCAGGGCTAGAGGCTGACCAGTACAGTAAAGAATAAGTGGGAAATTTTTTGTAAAACTTTACTGTGTGTACCAAATTCACACCTTTAAAATAAAAAAATGACATATTTATTATTTTGGAAGACACCTTGGTTAGAGATGAAAAACATTGAAATTATTCATAAGAGAAAGAAGACTACAAAGAAGTTATAAATGAGGTTAAATATACAGAAATTAAAAAGTAGGATTTTGAAACTATTATTAACTTAAGGCGGAAACACCTAAGCTCTGATGTTCTTTTGTTAATTGAGGAGGAAGGTAAAATCCATCAATATGTAGATAGCTGCAATTGTTAAAATATATTTTTTGGTTTGTGTCTGAAAAGCAGCTGAATAGGGCTGTGGTTTTCTGAGTAGCCAGGTGGTGGTTATGTCCTAGGCAAGGCTGCTTCATGTCTCCTGCAGATTTTTCTTCCTTGCATTTCTTCCATGTGTTTTTCAGACACTGCTGTTTCTTCAACCTCAGGATAAACCAGGTCAAGGAGATTACTTGGAGTTATCAAAAGTAGAAAAAAAAAATGCAGGGGGATTTTTTCAGCTGGGTCATCTTCCATATACAATCCAAACTTTATTTTTTGTGAAAACACTTTGGTATTTTCTGTCAAAATCAAGTTTACTGGAATACCATCTAGATAAGGGCATTTGGTTCAGGAAGGGTGTTTGACATCTTGTCAAGCATCTGACATCTTGTCAGATCATCACTGAGAAGCTATCAGAAATATATTCATGGATCATCAGCATTAATTGTGTTACAACTAGTTGTCCATCCACTGGGACAATGTTTTTCATACTTCTGGTAAGTATAAAGGAAGCATCTGTGTGAGGAAACTATGAAGCAGACAAAAATAGCTGTTTCATAAAAATCTCTTGGCAGATTGGTGGGGAGGTGAGGATTCATCACCCCACATTACAAGAACTTCAAATGAGAGAGACCAAAACTTTTCTTTTCAGCCCTTCAATACGGTCTTTATTTTGGCTGTGCACAGTCACAGTAGGATGCATCAAATACAGTAACAGTGACCTGAAAAATCAAAGATGATAAACTTGCAAATGTAATCTAATGGAGCATTAGTGAATTTTCAGAAGGACATCTTTTTGTACATTGTCAGTGGTCTGGAAGAAGAAGTCAAGGTTATTGCTGATATAATATATTGATGAAATAAAAAATGTCAAGGTGCTAAATGACAACTTTTAGATTATTTTTTCTTGACTGAGATCCCAAAAATATCATCCTTGAGATGTAAATTTAAAAAAATTATACTAGAAAGAAAGTATGCTGGATTTTATGTAATATAGTATTTAATTCTGTTGGGATACAGTACTGGCAAGATTTTTAATCTATAACTATGGCAAATTTTAATACAGTAACAGAGAGGTTACCAGTTTTTGTATGAAGACGGAGGATGCTGTTACTTCAATATTGTTTATTTATTGATTGTCTGATACTTTGAAGAATAGTACAGCAAATGTTCATGGTTTCAGAAGAGTTATTGGAAATATCTGAAGCCTGAGAACTAACTTATTGAGAGACACAAGAAAAATCTGGTGACATTAATCTTTGTAGAAATATAAGAAGGGCTCAATTTTGCACAATCTGTAAAAACTATAAAAGTAGAAAATTAGTACTAGAGGCCCTCAATGTAGTAGAAAGCAATGAGTTTCAAGTATGTTGAAGAGATAAAGCTAGAAAAATTCATATCAGAAATCAGGCGTTTTCTTTTAACAGCATGTGTTACTGATATTGAACAAGCCTACTAGATGCTAGACTAGATTTTTCATGCACCTTGTTTAGTTCTAAATTACACGTGTTTCTAAATAATAAATATCAACTAAAAGAAAAGCTATAGGAAAAAATAAACACTTGATTAAGTTCATTGCTCTGTGTAGAACAGATACAATTGCCATTCTTAGCTTAAAAATATTAGTTTATGATCTTGAGTAGGAAGAATCATATTTTATATTTTTTAGGACTAATTGGGCACCTTTTGAATACTCATGAACAGGTTTTGATTTTTTTTTTTAAGGCTACAGAAAGCAAATTCAAACTACCTTAAGGGCTAAATGAAAACCACATGCTGTCTTAGATCCTAACACATTTTCACTTCTGAAGAATAAACAATAAATGGGAATTAGCTTTAAAATTTATTTTTTCAAACTCTCTGTCACGTAGCTCTCTGTGTTCTTTGAACAAAGGGAATTCAATGAGTTAGATTTCAAAAGAACTCAAACAAATGAAATCTCAAAAAATTGGTCAAATAACTTGAAACTTCTCTCTCTCTGTCTTTGTGTCTGTCTGTCTTCCTCTATCTCAAAATTACATGATGAGGGATGCTTGTGGCACAGGTTTTTGAATAAACAGCCAAACTGTTACCTAGAAAACTGAGGTAATTCTGAACTTTAAGAAACTCTGTAGTGTTGAGATCCCCGGCTGAAAGACAAAATTCAGGGAAGTCATAGAAATTATGTCCATCCTTTGTTCAAAAAATCAATTGTTGAACTTAGCAAAACAATCTTAGAGTAATTTCTGGTTGTCTTTAAACTTGTTTTCTTCTCTAAATTGAACACAAATCAGCCTTCTGGGATAGCTAATTTGATGGCTAGTTGAGTTTCTTTTAATTTTGCCCTTTTTAGCAAGAACTCAGTCTTAACTACAAAACTGTGAAATGGCAAAATTTTGGCAAAGATAACAGCATTTACATATTTGGTAATATTTTCCATATTATATTTACTAAATAATGAAACAAAATACACATTTTAGAGAAAAATATAGGATAATAAACCCAGTTATTGTAAATATTTACTCACTGAAGAGTTAGAAAAATAATTATTATTCCTTATCTACGGAGCCCACAGCTAAGACATTCGAAGTCTTATTTACATTCATAGTAACTGGAGTTTGATTAGGAGCAAGGTTAAACGTGAGAATGAAATACCCACAACTGTGCTTATGTATGTGTTGCTATTATATGGCTGGACATGTTTTTAATTACCAAACCAGTAAAAGTGAACAACAGTTGACATCCTGATTACTGAACTCACCTAGTAACAGGAGACATTTGAAAACGATTGACCAGCTTACTGAAGATCTGTCTTTATTGCAGAGAGATCATAAAAAAAACCCCTAAGAAACATACCTTCCCAAAGAATACTAGAAACAATATGCCTAAAAATCCAAAAGCTCAAGGATTATCTTCAAAAGGCAATTTATTTAGTTTTATTCTTTTAAACCAGAAGTCAACATTGTGATTTTTAACCATATTTAATTAATGGTTTATCTTATGTATTGTACATATTAGAATATACCTTGTACTTTTGAAAGATTTTTGAGAGGGCAATGTTACATTTCAACTGCAGTCTGATTTGGCAGATACCAATCCAACAGTGGATATTTAATGTAAAATTTATGCACTTGAATTTTTAAAAAAAGATAGGTAAATATATTGCATAATCACTGAAATTAATTAACCCAACCAGAATTAAATAAAATTAATCAAGTAGTTATATAGACTTTTTGGAGTCAGAATAATAGTACCATTATCTAATTGTGTCTTTGCAGATAATGAAGAGATAAATCTGCTTTTTAGAATTACAAATGAGAAATTTCTTTTACATATAAATTTAATAAATCTTTCCAACTATTCTGTTCACTGAAAATAAAATATAAATAAAAATTAGAGACATGTTGAACATTTGAAATCTGGAAATGGAGCTATAATTTATGCTTGCTAAATGATAGATAACTGACTCAGGACATCTGGTATAATGCACAATAATTTCTAATATAAAACATGAGCTTGTGATGTTAAAAAATCAATACAATGAAAAATCCTCCAGAGTTGAAGAATGTGAGTAGATCATACAGGAAGAAAAAGCTGAAGCTGCTAATATACTTGACCAAAATAAAAAAAATCAGTCTGTTCTTGAAATTGAAAAACTAGACAAGACTTTGCAGTCACTGCATCTGGATGTAATAGCTTCCCAGCAGAAACACAAAGTGGAACTTGCTCAGCTAGAACAGCAGATAACACAGCTTGAAAGAGACCTTAGAGATGCCAGGAACTTTATTGTCAAAAAGATCAGGTATGCTTTTGCTATGAGAATGAGCAAAACAGCTATCTCTTCAGAAACCACACTGCAAATGGGAAGGAGCTGGGTATGCACTGCCTCATATGCATTTGTTATGAATTCTGTGGAAAAAATACTTTATCACTAATTTTGTTAAGTACATATTTCTCTGGGTTTTGTCTCTAAATTCAAGATATGTTAGAGTTTGTGATAGCAATGCTAACAAAATGCATACTGATAAAAATAAAATGAGTACAGTAATATGACTTCTTCCATTATGTTTGCAGATATTTTTATAAGTGTATTTGCCAGTTTTAACTATAAAACCCATTAATATACATTTTCAATTTCAGAAATCTATCTTGTCATACTTTTTCTTCAGATGAAATGTACATAGGAGTTTTATTTACTCTTTCCACTTTTCTCTGTGGATGTTTCCTGCACAAAAAATGTTCATCAGATGGAAAGGTTTGGGCTTTATTAATAGCATGATATCTCTATCAATAAAATGCACAATGGGCAGAAATGATTTCTACGTATTTGGGAACTTTGCCAAATATATAACTTCAATTACGAGTGACAGCATTTAGGATACTCTGTTTCTGTTAATATTTTGTTTGTTTTTTTTTTACTAGTATACTCAAAACAATAAAAATTAACAAGCCCTTAATTTTCTATTTGGTTTATGAAAGAGATGTACAAGGTATAAGACATCAGACAGCTTTGAAATCAACTAATGAGGAACTAGTGCTGATTGTTTAATTTCTAATCTTTTGTTAAACAAAAAGAACATCAAAAGGGAATTAACTTTCAAACAATCTTTTCCCTGTAATTAGAACCTTTTCATTGTTTACCAAATAAATAGAAAGAAATAGAAACATATTACTGTGGCAGCATATTATACCCTGTCTATTACGTTTTGCACACCTGAAAAAATATGTTAATACAAATAATTGTTGTCATGTTAGCATCACTGGTTTCAAGCTGTCTGAAACAATTTCACATTCTCAATAAGGAATATTTAACATTTGAACCAAAAACAGTACAGCACGAATAATTAAAGGCTTAAGTTAAATACATAGACAGTCATTTAAATTTAGATCTGCAATAACATTTACTATTATTCTCTAAGGCTTTGACTGTGCTTGACAGAAACAAAGTACTCTGGGATTAATTTCAAGAAATGGTGCCAACTGTGCGCAATTTGCTGTAATTAAGACATGAAAGAGTACTAAATATTCAGATTAAAAGAAGCATGATGGAGCATGATAGAGAATCAAGGTGTGGCATCAAGCCAATAAAACACAGTCAGTCATGAATGCTCAATAGTGATTGATATGAAACTTATACCTATAAACTTGTAGCATGTACTTAACAACTGTGCAGATAAAAATTAAAATGATGGCACTGTGTTTTAAGGAAAAGGGCTCTTCTAACTCCAAAGTCCAAAGTGTATGTGACATTTTCAAACAATAACAAAACAGAGCCTAATAATGGTTTTTTTGGTTTTTTTTTTTTTGGTTTTTTTTTTTTTTTTAACACAAATGAGATGTTTAAACAATGAAAGAGGGGGAAAAAGTAGCATGGTAGTTTTTCTCTTTTGGGATATCCCTATGCTTTGGGATATCCCTATGGCTACATTAACCTACAGCATTTGCCAGAGTGCCAAATGAAAGAGGTCTGTAGCAGTTGGAACCAAGAGATTAAGTACCCCCCTCCTTTTTTTTTTTTATTCATCAAACATTTTCCCTTTTTCTTTAAAGGAAAAGTATTCATTTAGATCAAACTGCATTTCCCATTTTTCTCTCAGAATTAGATGGAATATTTCTTCTTGCCTTTGAACTTATAAGTATTGATTAATGATGTATTTATTGTAATACTGAATCTTTTCTTCAACAGACTTTTCTAAATTAAAGTCCTTGTAACTTTTTGATCCTAGAGGAGATGTGGGTACTTGACCCAATTGCTAATGAGGTGCTGTATAATCTCATGTATCCTATAGCTCAAAATAGCAGGATGCAGTATAAAAAGTACATCATAAAAGGCCCTCTTGGAATGCCTTTTGTCTTCACAGGCAATACGCAAAAGAGATGACCTTCTGAGAAAGTTGGAAGCCGATTTCCTGCGGGCAAGGGAAGGTATCAAAGTAAAAGTGGCTGAGGTGGAGCACCTTGACAGTGTGGTCAAGAAACTGAAAGCCAGTATCCAGGACACACAGAAAGAAAAGAATCAGACAGAGACAGCAACCACCATACTGAGAACTGAGATTCAGCAGCTAAATCAGTAACTGCAGGGTGTTCATAAGCAGTGCAGAAAGACAGGTAATAATGTACAAAAATAGTAATGTTACAGAAATATGAATTTTGTACAGTCTAATGGAATAGAATTTTCAATATGGGCATATGATTGTTGCAATCAAATGAATATAAAAGGTTCCCCGTTCAGCTCTAGGGTAAATTTACAGATACAGACTGTGACTTCATCAAAACAAAATAAACACAACTAGGTTTTTTTTCAGTAGTTCTATTTCTGTCCTATAATCCTTGTATTGATTTGGTGACACATCTATTTCTGTGCCTCTTCAGTCATTGGCAATGCAAAATGCAATTTAAACATAACAAGTTTGATATAATCCTTAATATTTAAGTGAGTTTTAAAACTGATATTATTAATCCCTGTATAGATAAGTTAACAGATTTAGCAATAGTGCATTAATGCATATGGTATTTTTTTCAGTAGAGTAGTTTACACAAAAGCAAACCAAGATGGAAAAACAAGGAATCATTTCATTATGGGCAATAAGCTGCTTTAAAAAATTTTTGGTTGATACTTTTGGTTTTCACAGTGAACATGTGTGCTAGAACTAGTTTTCAAAATAAGCAAATGCAACAAGGAAATTGCATTATTAATATTTTGAAGTCACAGTATAGTAGAGCTTGAAATATACTACTTTTACCAAATAAAATATTAATGAAGTCATTTGGAACATAACAGACAGCCTGTGTCAACCCCTTAATTTTCTCTTCCACTATTCACAACATTGCCAGATACGTGTTTCTGGATAAAACCCCCTAGAGGTCTGCTGCAAATTCTTTTTCAATACAACCAGATCATTGCAGATAATTGTATTACACAGGGTATTGATCCAAAATCGTTGTGCACCGGAAACATCTGAAAAAACATGATTATAGCTTTCTGGTTATTGTTCGTACATCATATAAGCAGGCTTTTGTGTGAATCACCTGTAAGAAAGGCAAGGTGGAAACATCAGAGAAATTACCTCTTTACAAGAATCTATTGATCACTTTAAATCAAAGAAGTATGTTTGACATAAGATTACCTGCCAGTTTGAACATTAGGTACACTATGTTATAGCCTGGGGCAGTTGTAAGTCTGACAAAGGGATTGTAAATAAAGCATGCAGCTGCTAGCGCCTCTGGCTTGGGATCAACCAAGGCTCAAGTCCAAGGCATAGGTAAACTTAAAATAATTTAACCCTTTTTTACCAGGATACATTGTGAGTTAAACCTGATTATTAAAAGTAGTGATTAAAACACCTCTTGTATGTTTAAACAGCTATACAATAAAAAAAAAAAAATACGTTGTATCTGTTTACAAATCAAAGCAGATAAAAATAAAATAAATTTAGGAAGATTAGTCTGTGTCCACACGACAGATCACAGCTCTAAACTACTTCTAAGAACTTCTAAAGCATTTTTAAGGATCTACTTCTGGACAGTACATACAATGCTGTTTCACAAAATTGACAGGAACTTAATAAGTTCAAAAATTCTAATAAAACCCATTTTTTATATAAAGGATTGTCTTCTGGAAAAACAATTAAACAGATCAACAACTAGAAAACCTTTAATGGCAGAGGTTTATATTGCATGTGAAATATTTAACCATTTGATTTCAAACCCCAATTAAATACTTAGAGCCCATAGATAAATACGTTTACTCAAATAAGCAGTCATATTAGTTCTAGTGAGACAATCTACCACAACAAAGTTATTAAAAAAATTTATTGCAAAAAAATGGGTCCAAAATGCACTGAAAAATATACTTTTGTATATATTATAATTCTTATTGAATGATGACAGATTATGTTTGACTTTACCAGTACTGCTCAATTTTAGATATGGACGCAAAGTCGGTTATACATTGTTTTTTAAACTGTACATTTTTTTAAACATGCATTGACACTAATAACTGTTTAACTCATTAGTTCACAAAGATTCATATTTGCTTGACATTCAGTAAAGATGAGCTCTGGGTGATATCTACTGCTTGTTAAACATTTAGTTGTTAACATTATCTGTGCACCTTTCTGAAGCAAAAATTTAAATTTAAACAGTTTATATACAGTATTTTTACTAATGGAAATGGTGACTGTTGCTGTGTTTTGTGAGAAGTCAGGTTATGTTACTGTCAATTAGAAAAGAACAAAGTGATTTCTTATATAAGCAAATTGATTTTCTGAATACTCTGAACTCATAAAGAAAGATATGATAGCTGAATTTAGATCTTGTGCATATGGTGAATGTTGTCAGACATTAAAGACAATAAATGCAGAATTATGTAAACAGATCACAAATGTTTTTCTTTAAGGGATTCTTTCAATCTAAACCTGGAAAATACTGATTTCTGACTTCATTGAAATCAATATCTTCACTCTTTAATATTATATTATGGCACATTAAAAACAGAGGTTTTAATCTATGATCACATAAATGCCTCTTTTATTATACTTATTGAACTACTATCACTAAAAGATTCCTAATTTCTTATATTTTTCTGGTGTCAAATTTCAAAATAATTTGAATACTGCATAATAAAGGAATTACGTGCTATAAAATGCTTGTTGTGAAGCACTTGTTTTAATGCTTCATTTTATTCCATAATATACTAGACCTGTTCATTATATGTGACTATATAAGCCATATATTTATGAAAGAGTATAAAAACAAATATGTGAGTGTGGATTTGTGTCTGTGCAGGAATACATACACCTGCACACTAACACAAACTCATGTGTGCACATACGAAGGGCTAAATATTTAAATTAAAGGCTATATACATATATCTTTTAGGAAAATGGTCAACAAAGAACAAAGGAAAAATGTCTTTGTCTTAAATCACTTATTTTTCTGAGCTGGCAGTGCACGGCTATGGATTCTTTTGGTCTAAGGAAAGATTGCCATCTATTGGATGACCTTGGAAAAGAACGGATTTTTACTATGCATGTGCTCTGTAATTCATGAAAAAATATAATTAAATTGAAGACTTCAAGTTTAAATTGTAGATATTACTATTGTTAAATGTTATAAAAGCTGCTTTATTTTCAGAACAGTGATTTTGAATTCTAGATTGATTTATGCTGCAAAATACAAAGGCAATAGATGTTTGCTTCAGAAGGAACTAAATATTGGATGTGCCTGTATACAGTAAGCTCTGATAGCAGCTTAAATGTTTGCAGAATATTGAATCCAAGTTTCTTTATTTAATTTTACTGTAATACAATGAAAGAGATTTAAGCCAGTATTTAATAGATTTATAATATATTTTCCTCTCAAGATTTGGGAATGGAATGATGCTCTTCTCCTGAAAACAGTATTTGCCCAGCTCTTACCGAGCGTTGCACTGCACTGCATTTAAAACAAAAATATCGCTCTGCTTGAGCCTAAAATGCAAAGCTTTCTGTTTTTTTTTTTTTTTTTAACTTACAGGCAAAGAACTTGCCAGTCAAGATGAAAAACTTCTTCTAATGGAATCCAGCTTGAAAGCAGCTAAGTGAGCAAATAGCAGAAACCGTTCACCAAGAACAGAACAGTAGAAAATCACAGACGGAGAGCTGAAGACCCTGAGAAAATTTATTCTAACTTCTGCAGAAGAAATTAGTGATTACAAGTGAGTAACTTATTTTTCAGTATTTGAGAAAAAAAAGACATTCAAGTCAGCAGTAAATCCTTTTAATATGTACTGTATTAATAGTTTCTCTCAGGTACGATGTAGTGTAAATGTGTTCTGTAACTCTATTGAATAAACTATTAAATCTAAATGATTGATTAATGTATGTTTTAAAATATATCCTGCACTTTAAAAAAAATGGGTGTTGAAAAGCACTATTAACAGGAGTCTGGTTTATTTTTAAAATTAATATTCTGTAGTGTGGAAATAGAATAGTGTATGTAATTGTTTGTTACCTATCTGTTAATGGTATTCTCATCTTCCTCTTTTTAGAGACCAAAGGTTACATATGGGTCTTATTGTCTTTCTTTTTTTTTTTTTTTTTTTTGTTGGAGAAGCTGCCTCTAAGCAAGAGGCTACCAAATTAAAGAAAATTTAGTATTTGAACTTTTAGTCACAATAGCAAGGCATATATGAAGTTGTTAACATAAAGGAAAAAATACAAACTGTATACTTTAAGAGAGTTTTTACTGAAAAAATACTTTTGTTCTAACCAGTCAAATTTAGTATCTATTAGATTAAAAGCTAACTTTTAGGATTTTATAAAAAAAAACCATGTTCAAAAATTAAATTTTATCATTTAGCTAATATAAGCTATATTTTATATTGAACCAAAAAGTGATTCATTTTTTAGAGTGCTTGAGATTCAGACTATGCTAAAAATTACTCAGTTGATGCTTTTTTCATGCAGTTATTCTCTTCTTATTAAAGTTATGTTGCATTGAGCAATCCCTCTATATACAGACTGAATTTCAAGCTGTTTCATAATATCATAGAGCATGATGAACACTTTATAGAAGATAGTTTGGCTGCAGAAAGAAAATCTGTTCATTTGGGGGTGGATCGAACATTTAGAGCTAAATATTTTACATCAGATTTGCAGCAAGCATAAAATATTATCTCAGCAAATGTTCTCTGAGGAAGACTTGCTAAATTCAGATGCAATAAAATCCCGTATCAAAAGCAAAATATTATATACGCTTAGTGTAAATTACTTTTAGACTGGAACTTCATCCGTTCTTCAGCTCAAATGTTTTAAGTTAATATTTATGCTGGAGACTGGGAAAAGCTTCATGGAAGAAACACTGTCTTCAGTAATGTGTCTTCATTTCTTTAAATAAAATAGCTTGGTGGTTTTCAACCTGTAGTTATATCTCTAAAGACATTACTAGTACTTCTCTAGGGAAAACACTGTCACTGATTTACTTTCCTAACACAGCTTGAATCTTTTGCCATTGTGGGTTTTCTTAGCCATTTGAAGTTATTCATCAGTATACAAAATGCAATGTTATTCCAAATCTTGTAGATAGTTCTTTGTGAATAAAAAGGATACAAACTTCTAGGACTACTGATTGTGGTAACTTAGTGTGGGATGGGGGGAAGGAGGGGGAAAGTGGAATTGAAACTCCCAGCTGCAGCTGATTGATTGTGCCATGAAGTATAGCTTTTGAGAGAGCCGGAATTTTGCAAAAGTTCACTGAAATAAGTTACTCTAAGGTTGAAATAGAAAGCCAAGTGCTATCATTAACAGAGTTTTCAGAAGGACTTTTCAGATTTTTTATACTTTTTATGAACAAATAAAACTTGAATGAATCTCTTTGCACGTAAAAATTATTAACAAATGTCTGTTCTTTGTCTGTTCTGTTTTCTACACTTGTTCAATGACTTTGGAAGTTTCTTACTTCAGCACATTAACATAATAAACTTCGAGAAAAGAAAGCCTTTTCTTAGCCCTATAGATTATCAAAATTATTTTTTATTTAATCTTATGTAAAATTTTCACTTTAATTTTTGATACCATTGCTTTTTAAAAGTACTCTGATGCATTGCTGCAGGATTACAGTAACCAAATTATTTGTTGAATCTGAAAAATTAAAATTGCAAATTCAAAACAATAGGTTTAGTAAAGTGGAACTGATAAATCTAAGAAATGAACAACAGAGTCTAAATATTGAAATTTCCCTTTAAAACAACATACCGTATACCTGAAAATAATAATGCTGTGCAAGCCAGTATCTGCTCTGTTCTGTTCCTTGGGAAACAGAAAGAACAGTGGATCACTGTCCCCTGGGTATTTTGGGACAGGGAATGTCATAAGAGTTATATTTAGTCACTAGGAAGGGTACTACATGTATCATAAAGTAACATCCCTTTGGTGCTGACTTATTCAAAGTCATAGAGTCCTGGACTTTTCTTACCTTCCTCCTTAGTGAATCTGACAAATGCAGCTGGTATCAAGGCAAGAACACAGGAAAATACAAAGGAAAATACACCACAGCATAAATTGGTCACTTTAAGCTACACCGAGTCCTGAGATTCTGCTATAGCTTTTGTGAGACCTTTGAGGGGAAAGGTTCATTTCTGTATGCTTTTTTTTCCTTATTGAGAAGTCTTTGTTATAAGTTATTTTTCATGGAAGTGATGAAAAAAGGAAATGGTTGACTAGGATTTAAAAACAATAAGCCACCCTTATATTCATTAATTAACCAGAATAAAAATATTTCTTTTTAAAACAGAGCGAAAATATTTTCTGCTAATTTCACAGGGTGCCCCAAATACACTTATTTCATAGGGAAGCAACTGAAAGATTTTAGAAGCCACAGGCTTTGTTTGTGGTATGCTTATCCTGGATGAAATAAACCTGAGGTAACACAACCCCAGACCCACTCCCCAGCCCTCCACCCCACTTGCCTCCCCCAGTATAAGCCTGTTACACCTGAAAGATTTGTTCGGAATGTCCAGTGGGAACCTGGAAATCGTAATAATTTGTAGTATCGATTGTGTGAAGCTATGCAGCTGGGGCCTCTAGTGAATAGACAGGAATAGACATTTTATTGATTAACTTTTACAGTCATATTTTCAGGACTCTGCTGCAACATAATTTTCACTTCCCAGCTTTGTGCTGCTGCATCATGAAACTTGGATTCTTCTCTCTTAACATTTACCCACCTGAGAGAAACAGTACAGGCTTGTCTTTATCTAGCTGTGCTCTGCAGAAATGCATAATATTTGGTGTAGTGAATTCTTTTAAATTTCCCCTCTGCTGTCACAATAAAATGAAAAATCTTCACAAGTGATGGTAGTAAGTATTGAACAAGTTGCACATCCTCTCTAACCCCTCATTAGATGTTATTTGTAACATCTTCTAGTAATTCTATTTCTCCTTTGCATTTTCATTCTTGTTTTTTAAATGAATAAGTTTCTGGCAGAAGCAACCCTCCTCTTTACACCCACAAATTCCAGAACTGCTTAAAAGGAAAACCAGAGCAGGCCCATAATGAAATCTTTGCTTTTATTAGTTAGTGAAATTTTACAAAGGGAAGACAAAATGTTCACTTGAAAATCTCAAATGAATTATCAGAAAAATCTGATTTGTTTTCAGGAGTGTCATCCTTCATTAACTAAAATTGCCTATAAGATTACTGAGAGGACTGGATTTCAGTACAGTTACTAAAAATTTTTAAAAACATCTGTAGATGTACTGAAGTCTTATTCAAACAAATCTCAAAAAACTTTTTATTTCTGGTACTATTAATTTCCAGAAAAGAACAAAAATGGCATTGTGCCATTGTGAAAAGAACTGTTGCATATTTGCTGGTTTCTTTAGTACGGATTACTTTGTACATTAGCTTCCTAAGCCATTTCTCTTTCATGCACTTAGAAAATTACCAGTGAAAATCCTCATCCATTTTATTCATTTAGTGGCTGTTTATTATTAGTTATTTAATGCCTTACTTTCATGTGAACCATATTTTTAACATAAGTTTAATAGTGCCTTGTGGGCTAAATATTCACCACCCCATCATCACTAGTCCTAATATGATTTAAACTTCTGTCATCCCACTACTTTGCTGTGTTGCTATTAAAATCCTCTAATTATAACAATGCTTAAGATATTCGTGGTCATGTTTCCTTTTGTCCTTCCTCTCTCATCAGAGACATGATGGTGTGCACCATATGGAGCTACAACTGAGGCAGAAGCTCTCCCATCCATGACAAAAGGTTCACTATATTTACCATTGTCAAACTTATGACTGAATAATTCCTATTTTGTTTAAAAGAATCAGGAAAAGTGTGGAGGACTGAAAGGTAAAAATAACAGCATCAAAGAAAGAAGGCAAGTAGCGACTTTCTCAAGACCTCAGTGGCCACTGGTCCTGGAATAAGCAGAAATCGTCTCAATCAGGTGAAGAACTAGAAAATTTGAAGTGTGTAAGTTTCTTCCTATTCATGGAAAATTAATGTATTATTTAGCAAACTGATTAATAGATTTTAATGGCATTTTAGGTTCCAGACTTTCAAACATATGTGAATGCAAATCACAGTTCACAGTTTTGTAAAACCAATTACCCTATAAACATGTGAAAAGGTGTTCACAGGCTTAAAAGATTGAAGACAAAAACTTTTTTAAGGTTCACTTATGATTTTGTTTTGTCGTTCTGATGTTTTATTATAAAAGTAGTGAATTATCATGTAAGGATTACAGGAAATCTCTGAAACATCTGACTGTGTTTTAATTTAGATTAATTTAATAGAAATCCAAATTAGTGTTTGTGTGTGTGATTTATTTAAAGAACTGGGAAAGGGTATTCCCTCTTTTGAACCTTTGTGGTGATATTAAATAAGATCAAAGTAGTATTTCAGTAAGTTTTATATGTTCTAGGTAGATAATCCCCTAAATGCTTAGGACTCCATGCATAGCATGTTAACTGAATTTCTTGATTTTCTATTTAGTTTCTTGCTCCTTTTCTATTTTGACATATCCATGCTAAGGCTTCTTACAGTCATGGTAAACTTTTCATTATGAATTAGGCAAGGTAAATTTTAAAACTTTTAAGAAGTAAAACACTTGAAACATTTTAAATGTTTATTAAATAAATTAGATGCAAAATATAACAAAATGTTTCTTAGAGCATTTTTTTACACTGCAAACATTCAGGACTAATTATAGTTCCCAGTTTTAATCAGAGAAATCTAAGGTTTATTGTGACATAGCTGAAGGCTGCTTGACTCCATTACTTTATCTTTTTCTCTAAGAGAAATTGTAAATCTGAAATATTTTAATAAGCTTACGCCATATAGTTTGATTTTTAATTTCTAACTATTACTGGGAAAAGTAAGACATTAAGTAAACAAAATTATGTGTTTATTGACTTTCACATTATGTATGGCGCAAATTTAAAAAAAAAAACAAAAAACCAAACCCAAAAAATTATTATGTGTTCAAGTATAGGGTATGATCATATAACATTTGTGTCTTCCCAGACACTATAGTTATGACTGAGAAAAGCTGAATTGATTGCAATGGAAACCTTCCTGACAGTAAGTATTTGCAGTGGCAGACAAAATTATTTAAGAAAACAGAATATAAAATTAAGAAAGATAGATGGACTCATAAGAGTGAAATACAAATAGTCTGAATCAGGATTGATTTCAACATAATGTGGTGGAGGAATCCCCACTTATTGATCAACTTTAAAGCCCATGCACAGCACTTAAAAAGATAAAGTAAGCAAGGTCAGATAATCAAAGCATTTAAATAGTAAAAACAGCAACTGCCACTGTAGACTGCTAAAATAAATCCATAATACAAATTGCTTTAGCAAAAAGTGGATGAGCAGCTGATCTTCCTATTGAACTTTTATACTGTTCAGTGACCACACTGGGGAGAGGATTGGAAGAAATGCCTTGAAGATCAATATTGAGTGAGAGGTAGCAGGGATTCATTCTGAACATGAAAGAATTACAAGTATGAGAATAGAGATCCTGAGGAAATGTCATCAAGAAAGGACCATTCATTTAAAATATAACACATACTATAGGAACATAGTATTAGTTGATATCCTGTTATGCTCTTTGAACACTCAAAGTTTAATAAATCAGAATTTTGCTTATTGAAAGCCACAAAAAAAGACTAATGATTTTAATGAAATTGGCTCTAAGAATTCAGTAACCTCTGTCTTCAAAACAATGGGAATTTAAATATTCTGAATTAGTATGGTGTCCAGGTGAGGCTGCTGCTTTCCAGCCATATGTATGTCAAGTTTTTGCTGAATGGGAATGATGAACCAGAATATTGTATTTTTTCTCTTTTTTGTTTTCTTTTTCGAAAATCAACATGCACCTGTGATTAACATGTTTAATGTAAGTTCTATTTCTTAAGATCTATTTGAAATATTATTTTTGCATGCATTTTAATTATTCTGTGGAAACTACAATGCTGTAATGCAAGTGCTTCAAATTTCAGTTTTTCCTAAAGCTGTATAGGATTTTCAGTTTAAAATAGGTGTTAAAAATATATTTTATTTATACATTAATTTTTTCAGCACTATTCAAAGAATTTGTGAGAAAGAAATACTAGAGGTGGAAGTACTACAATAGCTCATTGTTTCAAATATGTTGTTTTCATTCACTGTTTCATTATATCATTGTATGAGAAACACTGCATTTTCATGGATATATTACCCTTTAAAAATGAAGAATCCTTCTTTTTTCTTTATTTTTGACTGCTATCTTCCTTTACTTTCAGGCTCATTATTCTACCTATAAAAATGGTGTTGTTGTTAGAAATTAATAATTCCAGGTGTGACTGTATTTTAAACAATAAAAAAGGAACACTAAAACTGGAGTGTTTCAAGGATATAGAAAATATATTTAAAAAGAAAAAAAAGTAAAATGAGCATTTGTGCTCTCTTGGAGGATCTTTTTTGACAAAATACTTTAGAGTAACTGATTCCCAAAATCATGAAGGTTTTTCGCTGTGGTAACTGTACCATGCGCACTCTTGTAATGCATGATTATTTACAACTACTACTGGCTCAATTTTTGCTGTATGAATTGCTGATTACAGCAATTTCAGTGGTAAAATTGTGAAAAACCATATTCATAGTTGTCAAAGAAAGGTCAGCTTATTTGCATTCATTAGGAACTTGGAGGGCCATACAACATGCTTTTCCTCTGGGATTCTTATAGTTATTGATTTGTATACAGCTGTAGGAAAAATTAGTTGGAATTATATTTCAGTTACTACTGGAGGCTGGATATTAACAACAATGGAGTTCTACATAAAAAAAAAAAAATTAAAACCAGCAAATTAACTAATTGTAATTTTTAAAAATTAAAATTGTTATACTTAGCTTTTAAAAAATAATCTCATTTGTATAGCTGGAGGAAATCTTTTAGTGAACTTTTGTTAATACTCACAGAACTTTTATTTGCACAAAAATGCTTAGGAACATATATTAGTATGACATAAAGTATTCAAAACTTCCTGTTTAGTAGTAGTCTTTATAGATGCTTATAAACCAAGAAAATATTCAATCATATGCTTAGCCTTCCTTATATAGTGAATTTTTCTCTTATAACGGTATAATTACTAACCCCAAAATGTAATTTAAAAATACACATAATCCTGTCCTAAGAAATAATCTTATGTTTTTACTCTAGTCATTAAAGACCTTTCAAGACCAAGAGCTATGTAAAATCATAAGGAAATCTTATAGCCATCCTTGACTGCTATCTCCTTAGGTAAAAAAAAATAAAATATGGCTGATGTCATCAAAAAATGGCTACATGAGTAACATACCAACAATGTGAGGTCAGGTAAAGCACGTCGTCAAACTGTGACAAACCTTTGTCTAAATGGAGAGAACTTCAGATTTTCAGATAGCAATGATGCTCAGGTGGTATGCATTTGAAACCTTGTTTGTATTACATTGATAAATACTGTACATGATTAGTGCATATTTCTGTGAACTTTTAACACTTTAAATGGATTAGAATGTCTTATTTTGATCATATCCATATTGTTCATTAAGATAAGATTAGGTCCTTAAAAAATGTTTGGCTTGTTTCCATTACACTCAAAAATGTTTAAAGTAGAAAATATAGAATAAAGTTTTTCATAGTGTGCATATATAACACATGTTTGAGATTAATCAAATCATGGTCACCTCTAATTAACAGCAGAGAGCAATTCCAACATGGGACAGGGCCAGATGACTAAGAAATGAAGCCTATATTTAAAAGATGCAGCATGCAAAGAAAAGAAAAATAGGTTATGACTTATGACTTAAAATTACTGCAAAGTTTTCAAACCTGTGGTTCTATGCATGTGGTTTAAACATTTTATTTTGCTTTTTTTTTTATTTAGCTGGGCCAAAAATTTTCATAACCCTACAGTTTTGTAGGTAAATACAGTTTTCTTTCAAAGTTAATTCTTTTCATTCTTCATATTTAATAGATTAAAAAAAAAAAAAAAACAAACCTGATCCTTGGAACTTCAGATGAGAAGCTTTTTTATTTCAAATTCTAAAAATGCCTGATTTGTATGCCAAAATTCTGTCATTTACCATGATGCTTGCTTAGCACCACAGGAAAAGCAGTGATCAAGGACATACATTGAAGTAAGTTGAATCTTTCATCCTGGTTTTTTTTTGGTTTAGTTTGGTTTGGTTTTGGGTTTTTTTATGTTGTTTTTTTTTTTGTTTTGTTTAGTTTTAACAGGATGTTTTATAGGAAGTTTTATGATGAAGATGAAAACTCTAGGAAAAGAAATATCATTGTGCAATGAAGACAGCTGGAGACTTAGACACTTTCCTGTCCTTACCTTCAGACATAATGAAGATACTACCTCCAAACTTTTCTGAATATCCAGTGTGAGATGCTGCTGTCTGATCTGTGGCAGACTGAATTTTGCCAAGAACAACTGTAGCCAATGTTAATTTGCTTTGAACAGTTAAAGGTCTTCACAAAGAAGCATCGACAAAAGACATGAGAAAACAATGTTTAGTTGTGTCCTGTCTGTGACTGGGAGTTTGTGCCAAGGTCATTCTCATTGCAGTGAAGGACAATAGCTCCTGAGTACATTCATGTTTTTCTGTCTCTGAGTGATTCAATAACTGCTAAACGTGCCTATGAAAAGGAAAACTCTACAAGAAAGACTAGAGAGAATTCTTTTTAGATCAACATGGAATAATGTTAGTTCAAATTGTTACTTCAAAATAAAAGAGAAATTAATCTCTGTTCTCATATATTCCAAATGAGAACTCTTATAGAAAACATTTCACATTTTATTTTTGCTTAATGTGAGACTTCTTATCTTCTTTTACCCCATAATCCCAAATCCATTTACTTCAGCTGCCTATGTGTAAAATGATAATAGAGGTGTATTCTCATATCATGGATGCTGATAATTATGAAACACTCAGACACCATTGGGTTGAAAATCAGTGGCTTTATTTATGTTGTCTGTTTTGTTGTGTCACAATGTGAACTGTGTTTCTTAGTTTAAGTCATGTAAGCTGCTGTATATACATTATCTGTAGATTGCAGATTCAGAATTCACCATTGAACAGACTAGAAGCTTGTTCCAGGATCTTGTTTTGGACTTAATTATTTTGTGCAGTGTCAGTGATTTAAAAAAATAATTACATGAGTACTAATTTGTAGGTTTTGGAAATTCAGATAGACTGAAAGATATTTTTTTATCCATATCAGCACTTAGATATTGTACTTTATACACTAAAAGATAAATGAGAAGAAATTATAAGAAATTACAATATTTAAGTATTTGCCCACTGAGTGATAAAAGAGATCATACAAGCTGGATGTTTAAAGGAAGGGGTATTGCCAAATGATAAATATAAAAATGTGTAAATATGCTTACATAGGTTGTACAGAAATTATTACACTTGGCAACATTAATTCTGATGTATTGAGAATGCTGAATATTTGAATTTGCCACAGTAATGTTTTTTCAAAGTAAAATCAGCATCATAGTCAAAGAGATTTCAAGAGAAACCCAACTTGAAAGTAAAATTGGATTCGCCTTTTTAATATGGATATTTTTCAGAAGGAAGACCTGTGAAAGGGTTCCTTGCTCGGTGTGCTGTATTTTCTGACTTAATCAGATCAGACAAAGATTTGGCAAGCAGTTTCTCTAGCAGGGAAGCAACAAGGTAGCAAAAAACCCCAGGATATGTAAGGGCCATAGCACAGCACTGATCTCCAAGACACAAGAACTTTTCAGCAGAAGGGATGTAAAACCTAGATGATAGCTCGCTCACTCTGCATGCGCATCCTCTCATATATTTATTTGTTAATGTCTTCCTTAGAAATATAGATATAATTTTAATTTACATGTTTCAATATAATTTGGCCTTGAGCAAAAACCAAGCAAGACAAATTTAAATCCAAACAGAGGAAGGTGGGAAAAGCTCTAGGAAACTCAAAAACACATCTAATAATGGAAAATTTTGTGGAAGAATGATAAACAACTGTAGTGGCACCCTGGCAATCAGTGAAGCTACAAAAACTTGGATTATTTTAATGACATCAGCTTGCTGAAACTAGTGAGTGTGCAAAGGATTTTTTACATATTGACATCAAATGAAATTGAAAATAACAAATTTTAATTACAAAAATTTAACCTTGAGGTAAACATAATACCGTCTTGCCTATCAATTTCAGAATTGTATATTAGCCCTTCAAGGATAAACATCATCAAAATAATGCAAAAATTCAAAATAATATTTTAAATCTAGGAAATAACCTTGTTATTTTCTTGAATTTTTTTTTTTCAAAATTGTAGTCAGAGATTCATAAGAAGTGGACTTTAATTTGTCATCTATTGCTGTCTTCAGTATAATCTAGAACAGCCAGGACCTTCTTCTAGAACCAAGAGGAGGGTTGAAAGAATGCCATAATTTCATTTGATTTAACCTTTGATTTTGAGTTATTTGATTTATATTAATTTGGAATTCCCTTTCAGATTGATATTCAGTTGTCAGAATTCATTCTTTCTAAATCTGGTATCCCTAAAGATTACATGAGAGACCTTCTTATGGCTAAAGGAATTTTAGGCCTGCAAAAAACCACTTGAATGCTTTGAAGTAGAAACTTTTATCATCGGATGTGACAATACTGAGTCCATCCTTTTAATTATAGATTTTTCACCAGACTTGAGCGTTCTCTTGTAGATTGTAGTGTTGACTACTGTTCATAGTAGCCCACTCAATTCCTATCAAAAACAAAAGGAATTTGTCTGAGTGGCTTGGTTGATTTTTTTTTTGGTTTGGTGAGGTACTAGTTTGTTTGGTTGGTTTTTTGTCTGCAGCTGTTGTGGTCCAGTTCAGGTGGTGGGTTAAGAGGAAGGCTACTTGATTTACTCTGAGGGGTGCAAAGGAAAAAGAACAAAATTATCGGGCGGTTCAGTATCAAACTTTTACTTCCAAACTTTAGAACATTAAAGGTAAAACAAAGAACCTGGCAAATTTTAAAATGCAGCCATTTTACTTAGACAAGCAATAATAAAAAGCATAAAATTAATTTGAGAAAATGCATAAAAGAAAAGGAAAAAAATGAAAGAAATTATAAGATTATAAAGGTATAAAATCACCTCCAATCGATGCAGAAATGAGATCTGATTGTTGAAATTTTGAGGTGTCTTGGTTAAACTGATATTGCAGTCTTGAACCACCAGAGGTGAGGGAAGTCTTTACTTTTGAGTGAGAAAAATAGCTGCATTATTTGATACCTAATGATATTCCTGAAAAAAAAAAACAACCAAATTTTAAAGAATACATGAACAATAACTGTGGTGATAACATCTAACACTTATCTAGCAATTTACATTCAGAGATGTTTTATTTTGCCAAGGATGTGTAATTTAAGTCAAGTTTATAAAAGAATACTAGTATTTCATGTAGATGCATGTATATTCATGTATTTATTGGGGAATAAAACTGATTTTTGTAGATTAGGACTTTGGAGCACAAGATAGTGAAGTGTCTTGTCTTAAGTATCAGCAAAGGTAAAAAGAACAATGCCATTTGAATAAGGGAACCTGAAAAAGACAAATTTATAACAGCAAATGAGCATGGGAAATCACAGGAGCCACCTATTCTACAGAAAGTCTCTGTATGAACTGAGAGACCCTGGAAAAAAGGCAGTGCCTTTTTAAAATTTTTTTTTCTTTGAGAAAGGGAACAGGCCACTCAGTGTTTATTAAAAGGGAAAGAATGCATGTAATCTGACAATATTTGCATTCTGTTTTACTCAACTTTAATTTCCTTGTCCACTCTGGAGGTTTGGATTAAATTAATTTTCTATTGATAAAGACATGTAAACTCTAGAAAACTAGTTTTCTCTGCCTCCCCTTCTCTTACATATGTAGTTATATAGAGATTTGTCTTTTTTGTTTGTTTATTTATTTTTACTTTTGACTCAACACTGCTGTGTAAAAATAGTGTAGTTAGAGTGCTTAGACTTTTCATCCCTGTAATATACACAAGAAAGAAATCATTGATATCAGTGGAACAATATAATAAAACGCTGGTTTAAGTGGGATACTTTTAGAAAAAGAAATATTCTTCAGGAATGAAAGCCTTTGCATCTAAATTATACCATGTAATTTAAACTGGTTTAAGCTTAAAAATGCATGAAAATCACAGAAAAACCGGAAGAAGGGTTTGGCTGGACACTCTGCCATGTGTAGGACGAGCTTTTAGAAGAGCAGTCTCAGGTGAGAATTCTCCAGCTGGACTAGGGCGCAGTGAAAAAACTGATATAATAATATAGTACTCAGATAATAGCCTTGGTACAGTATTTGAAATTGAAGCTTAATATTTGAAGTAATGTAAATGAATGTTCCTAGCTTATTATTCCATAAAAAAAGGAAATATTAAAGAACATTACTTGTAAAATTCACTTTCAGCACAAGATAGTTATTACTGAAAATATTTAGGCAACATAAAAGAAAATTATTTCTTTTTAAAACTCTTTTTGGTGGGATTCATCTTTCCTAACTTTAGATTTCCACTTTAGGTGAAAATACAGGAGGGAGGTCCCTAAGTTTCCATTATGGTTGTTGGAGACTTAATCAACTCAGAGAGTGGAATCAAGAGCTGAGCAAACATCGAGCCACTCAAGTATTAAAGTGTGTTTTCTGACTAGTCTAAAAAAGTCTCCAGACAAAGATTCAACCAGGCCTCCACTCAATGCAATAGAAGAACACGTGTGCAGTCACACATAATCAACTAAATGGAGATGTACAAATTGATGATCTGGTGAGTTAAGTTTTCCCAATAATTCATTAAAAGCTACAAATTATTTTATTTCTTTTTTTGTTTGTTATTATTAAATGTTTCACAAGCATTAATACAGGTCATTGCTCTGAAAAATAATAGATAAATACAAGGATTTAAAAGACAGTGATTTATGACATAGATGAAAAAAAATAAATAATAGATGATCTTTTCTGTGTCTTTTATATTTTATATTTAGGGTCATTTTTTCCCTTGTATTTGGGTTTTTTGGTTGGTTGTTGGCAATGTATTTTTTTTTAATAGAAAAAAATGATGAGAGAATGTGAGAGATAAGAAAGTGGGAAAATAGAAAAAATAGTAGAATGACTAATACTCTTTTTCACCCTACTGTTACCATATCAAATCAATGTAGATTGATTATTTGCTGTGTTATTTCACTAAAGAAGTATATTAATTCTGGAGCTTGACTGAACTTTGAACAGCAAGAATATAATAATGTTTATTTAACTGAAATTTGTAGTCACCTGTGAGCCAGATGGTTACAAAATGTTTCCACTGAAAATATTTAAACATTTGGAGGTAAAATAAAAAAGATAACAGGTTGGGTAAATGAAATATATTTTAGTTTCTGAAGGTTTCACTACATACAATTGCAGTGGAAATAGTAGTTGAAGAATTACTACAAAAAATTTAGACTAAATTTTTCACTTATTTTTATGGTTTTGTGCATTTCTGGTGTTTCTGACATATAATCCATGAGGGTACTAAAAAAAATTAAAATACAGTAAATTTGTAATCATTTACTTGAATAAGTATTTAATAATAAGGTGATTTGAGAGAAAAGAAAGATTTAATGAAGAGGTAAATATGCAATGAAAATTTAAATCAAGCAAGTAAAATAGTTAATCATGCTAACACTTGGATTATCAATGTATTATCATGCCAATTTTTTAATGTATGTGGATTCTTCCCCAATAGAGGTAGATTGCCATTGGCATCAACTGGTGCCATTAAGCTTCCAAATTAGTCAGTTCTCCAGCTAAGTAGCTTGGGAAGGTATGCTGAAGGTTTCATCTTTCTAAAGACTCTATTTATCATCTTTACTTATGTAAAGAGTTCATTAGAAAGAATTTTACATTGAAATATGGCAACTTTTTAGCCTCCTTTAATGCAGTCACGCGTCTTTAACTACCAGACATAAAACTGCTTAATTCTGTGGATATTAATGGATTCATATGTCATAAAACCAGAAGAAACAGTGTAATCAAGTCTCATATGTGACACTATACAGGCCATAGGACTTCAGTGAATTAAGTGGTACATCATGTCTAAGTAAATGTGACTGAAATGGGGCATATTAAAATACAGCATACATTTTTTTGATACATTCTTGACTTTAAAAAGCCACTGTAACAGAATTTGTTACAATCCTTCATAGGTTCTCTCAATAAATCCAGCTTTTGAAAACATGCAATATGTTGATTCTGTATCATTTTAGCCTCTTACTCAAAATGTCATATGAAACTTACTAGAGAACTAAAGTATATTATCTTTTCATCTTAATGAACAGTACCAGAAATCTCTTAAAACCAATACAGCTCATAGTAGGACAAGCAGAGTTTACAATACAGAAATAGTAGGTTTTAGTATTTATATTAATCTAATTATATTAATCTACATGTGTTCTTTATATCTACAGTCAATGCAAATCAGTATGGATTTTTGATATCAGTCCTTCAATAATTTGAGTGGAATAGATTAGTAAATTCCTGGGCAGAATTATTTGAATCTCACTGTTAGACCCAAAAAAGTGTTAACAGAGAAATAGCAGAGCATTATAGTATTAGTTTCTACTTTTTAAAAAGTCTTTCACAGTTTCTAAGACCATACAGCCTAAAAATGGTCTAGAATTTTTATTTTTAAGAGGTCTCCAGAAATTCTTAGGAATTATACATAGGGAAGTAAAAATCTGTATGCACTTCTGTGACTGCACTAGTTTTTATCCTAAACCAAGTACTGTGAATTCCACTGTTACATTTTATTTCTTAAATGTCTTCTTTTTTGATGGGGTGAGATGCAGATGTATGCTATTGAAAAAAATTACAGAAAGGATCTTATTTTTATACCCAAATTCTCCTGATTAATTACATTCCACTTACTAATTTTTTGTGGGGTTTTTTTCTCTTAAGATGTTGTTCGTGCACATATGCACAGTGTCATATCAGTGTATCCATGCAAATCAATGTCCATGGTAATGTCTATATACAAGTTGTCACATAAAATTTATAACAACTTTAGAACATGTTTGCACCTCAAAATATGACTTGTTCAAGATTCATCTTGACAGAATAATTACTGACTTCTAGTTTCGTAATTAATTCCCTCTCATGTATTTGAAATTGATTGTACCAATCGAAAATAGAATCTTTCATAATTTTAAAAATTTGTTTTTTCAATTGGTTTAGTTTATCTGTGGGGGGCGGGGTGTTTTTTAAAATGTTTCAAGGAATACTTTGGCAAGCATAGTTTAGCATCTCCAATACACTGATTTTCTCTGAAGTTTCTGAGAAGAGCTCAGCTTTTTTCGTTCAAGTCTAATTCTAAACCCCATGTTTTCAAAGTCTTCACAAAGTTAATTTTAAATGTTCAGAAGTCTGGTAATTTAAAATAGCTTAACTTACTTTGCTCCAGATTTTCCTTATCATGTTTTTGAGAACATTGCTCCATTGCAGCTTTCTAAGTCAGTAGCATTAAGATATCAAATACTTCTAAACAGATCAAATTACTCAAATGGCTAATTTGTTTATTTGTTCATTTGTTACTGGTAACAGTGATTAACTGGTATAGTGATTATGAGAACAGCATTTCACAGTGTTAGTATTCCATTTGAACTTACACGTAATTTTCTGTTAACAGTGTTATTAGTAAACCCCTATGTATATGTTACTCAAAGAAATCTTATAAGTAACTTCAGATTTCAAACTGTATGGAGTATATCTATCTAAAATAAGCAATACGTATCAAATTATTCTTTTGCTTTTGTTTCCCTTGAACAAAAAGCTTCTGTCAAAGGTGAAAAGATCTTTACTTTTCATTTCTCTTATTGTTGTGGATTCATAAGTAAGCAATTTCACATTTTATTACAAAATAAGTAGAGGCAGGTGTCTAGAAGATGGGGAGAATGGCATACTCAATTTCCTTTTGGCATATATTAAAGTTTTAGGAACATATTTGCCTGGCTTTCTGCTGGATTTAGTCAAACTTCAGCTTGGGTAAGTAAGCATTGTGTAAAGATTTTCTTTGTTGTACCAAAGTTTAACTTCTCTTCATTCATAAGTCATGATTTCTTCATTTTTATATATAGTTGAGTGTTGTTAGCAACCAATATAGGACAAACCAAACTGTCAATAAAAAAAGGCAAAAAAAAGCATGAAAAAGCCAGACATTAAGTTACATATTGTTTTAATACAGAAAAAGGAATATCTAATAAAAAATTTCCATTGGTTTCCTTGTTGGTATTTAGTGTTACTGTTATTCTAACAATAGCTTTTAGATTGCAATATTTTTGTTGCTGTAAGACCATAAGTTTTACACATCTTCTAACTACTCTATTCCTTTGAAATATAGCTTTATCTTTTGAAAATATAATATACCTTAGTTACACCAGTAAGCTGGCTGCAGGCTAAAATGAATTCTAGTCAAGGTAATATAACTACCTGTACAAAGTGGAATTAAGGGTATATGATGCAGTTTTGCTTCATTGCATGCTTAGTATTGTTGGGCAATTTAGTTATAAAAATGCTTCTGAGTGAGCACCAAAAAAGAGTCTGAGAGTCATGTCTATGAAGACTCTTCCTTTCATTTCTCCTTATTATTCTTTAATCAGAACTATTGCTTGTAAGTCACGTGAGACCAATCTCCAAAATGCATGCCAATGAATAATTTACTCCTGATTTGGTATAATCTCAGGAGTCATTCAGGAAACCCACATGATATATGCTGCTTAGTAGCAACCTGAATGAGAGGTTTGAGTATTATGTGAGTGCATGCTGCTTCTCTGTCATTTCTGCTAACATAAATTTTAACTTCTATATCTAAAATATTTTATAAAGTATGTTTTCATTTAATTTATTTTCCCCTTAATTCCTCAATAATTGTTCTCTTTTCCAAGTTTTAGGAAATCTGTAGACAGCTCCATGCAAATGCCTCGCTTCAAAAACGGAAATTTCTGGAATTATAGCCATTATGTTCTCACAGACACCTGACATTCTATGTACTATATCTACTCTACAACAATTTATGCTTATGTAAATTGGGATATAGAATAGTTAATGTCTTTTATGTTACATCACTTAATGACTTTTATCTTCGAGGTCAAATATAATTGAAAAAATATCTCAGTCGTGCTAAATTGACTTCACAACACAAAAGGTAAACTACACAAAGAAGTAATGTTAATTTGGAGAAAATATGATATGAGCAGAATTCTAGCCTTTTCATATATGAGAAGTTACATTAGTGATAGAGAAAATATTTATAGATAAACAACACCCTACATCTTAGAACTTGAGAGGGAAACGATGTAGGCTACTATCTCCTACGTCTTTCTGTGCTGCCAAGGTGTGCGCACAGTTTCTGTTATCTTTATGTATTTAGAAAAGATCATACTTCAGTAAGGTGACAGCTGCTGGAACATTTCCACAATCATTGTGAAAATTAAAGAATCGAAGTATACAATTTCTATTTCATTTTTCATCATTCATATTAAATATACTTATAGATGGCAGCCAGATAATATTTTATAGAAGGGGAAAGGCCCTAAGTTTTCAAATACATCATCCATATGTCTGATTTTTAATTTCCTTTCTTTGAATATATTTGCCAATAAAATATCATGTGAATTTGACAAAGTTTTTATATTTTTGGGGAATATTAGGTCATGCTTGCAGATGGGGAAGAGCAGAGGATGAGAAAATGTTCTACATTCAGAAAATATGATGATTTCATGCTATGTGTACTGATGCAGAAAAAACCCAAAAATTGTCTAGAAAATCCCCAAATTATCTAGCATTCAACTAGATTTAGGAAAAGACCTTTAAAAAGAGAAATTGAAAGAGTCATGCATATATATACATACAATGTTTATGTACCTTTCCTGCAGAAGAAAATGTGCATTAGTATTCACATATGACATCCAAGGTATGTTGAAATTACTAAGATATTGCTTAGCAGGAGAGAAAGAAATATCATACAGTGATATTCAAGCACTTCTAGATATCCATAAGAAACTGTAAAATTATGATATTTTACAGGAGGTCAGAAATTACAGACTATGACCTTGTGTCTATTTTAGTGTGGAGAATCTGTTGAGTCATCAAATTATGAAGGAATGGAACTCCTGCAAAAAGATCAGTTAAGATACACTGAGATTTGCTGCATGTGAGGCTTCACTCTTTTCTTCAAAGAAACGTATTTTAAGGACTGAGTTTTATAAATAATTACTAAAAAGGCTGCAAGGGGCCATTTTATAAATATGAGTATACATATATATATATAATATAACATAAAGAATCTTGAATTCCTTTGGAAAAGAATATTTAAAAGGGCATAGGTTTTTGGGAAGGTAACCATGTGTTCATGGAGTCATAGAATCACAGAATGGTTTGGGTTGGAAGAGACCTTAAATATCACTTACTTCCAGCCTTATCATGGACACGGGTACTTTCCATTAGACAGGTTGCTCCAAGCTCTGCCCAACCTGTCCATGAACCTTCTTAGAGATAGGGCAACCACAACTTCTCTGGGCAACTTGTTCCAGCGCTTCACCACCTGCACAGTAAGGAATTTTCCCTTAATGCATAATCTAAACCTACTCTATTTCAGTTTGAAGCCTTTCCCCTACATCCTGTTAATACATGCCCTTGTAAAATGTCCTTCTCCATTTTTTTGTAAATCCTCATTAGGTAGTGGAAGGCCACAATTAGGTCACCCTGATGCCTTTTCTTGTCTGAACAAACCCAAAACTCTCAGTCTTTCCTCACAGGAGAGGCACTTCCATTCCTCTAATCATCCTGGTGTCCCTCCTCTAGACTGGCTCCAACAGGTCAATGCTCTTCCTGTGCTATATGTGCTGTAAGTTGACAAGGTAAGGCTTTTTTCATCCTATAGCGCTGTGTAATCATTTTACATAAAATGTTGAACATAGTTATGAATAAAAGTCTCTTCAGTATCACTGTTGACTTGGTATTCTATATAAATTTCAATTAGGAAAAAGCAGAGAATACATAAAGCGTCATTGTTATTGACCCTTTATATACATATATATATATATATATATATATACATATATATATATATATATATATATACACATAGAGAGAGAGAGAGAGAGTGACAAAGGAGTAGAAGATTACCTGTTTAGTAAAAGAAAATGTTCAAAACTTTTTGATACAAAATGCATTCTCCTTGAATGCCCAGCAATCCTACAGTCTTTTCCCCTACATAATTTCTAGATTTTCTTCTCCATTTTCTATGATTCTTTCTAATTTTCCTCTGTTAGAACAACTTGTGAAGTTTTCTGTTATTTGAGTATTTAGTTTCAGATTTCCAGTGTTTCCAACTTTCCCAGTTCCAACTGCCTCACATCTTTCTGACTAAAATGTCATGTTGAAAGTTCTCTGAGGCTTTTGTACTACAAGGGCAGAGTATCATGGAGTGGTGCTAAGTTTGGGTTATTGTCCCCATTCTGAACATGCTATGTATATCATAACTATCCTTGTAGCCATCCAAACTGAATGACAGTATGAAAGCAGGGATAAAAAGGGAGATTTTTTTTTTTTTTTTTACTGAGCCATTCACAATTTTGCCTACCAAATTTAGCAGGCACAAATCATGTTTTGAAATAAATTCAAAATGTTATGGTAGGTCTGAAGGACGCAAGATATCTTCTGTTCTTTTCTGGAGCAATCAGTCAAAGGAAAGTCTTTGTCACTGCTCCTGAATCAGTAAGAACAAAAAACATTACATGTTTCTTAAAAGGTTCATAAAGATGTCTATACTATAATATCATGTTCTACATTATACTAGTAGTTTAGCTACAGATTTGCAGCAAACATTTGTCTTTTGTTCAACAATATTAATCGATTTAGTTTCTCTGTTCTGTTTTATTTGTTGCATTTCCCTTCATGCAATCTTTCTTTCCAAATTTTTCCTGAGATTTTTCCTTGTCTTCCTTACTAGCAGGTCTACCGTGGATTTGCACTTCATGGTGTATTTAATAACTTATTTGAATATATGGCAGTGTTAAAATGTAGTACAGTAAGTAAGACTTGAGTTACATTTTTACTGAATTAATTATTCCATTTCTAACTAAGGCCTATACAGAATATTTTCAGTTCAGTAGTAACTGTAATTCATAACTCACACCCTCTGAAAAATAAAAAATTTTGGGGGAAAGTTCTTGATTTTTTTTTTTTTGTTGTATTTCAACCACTATCCTGTGACTGCAACCCAAACAATTGGGTTTGACTTAGCAAAGTATCCCTCAGTGCTACATTAGAGACATTCTTTTATCTGTAATGTTGATGAACCTAAAAGTTAATGTTATGAATTCTCTGGTTCATGAATTCAAGAAGTTTGGTTTTTAGGTGGGTGGCTCACATCTCTGCAAAGAAAATAGTTTCACCACCTGCAACATCTTTGTAAGTGAAGGAAGAGATCTCTTGTTCGTTGTAACCAAAGATGCCAGAATTCCTGCACAATTACACAACCTTTGTTCTTTTCTTCTCAAGCTCTGCTTCTTGCTGTGCATATATAAATTTTAGAAATTTTATCTCCTCTTCTCAGCACTAGAAGGCTCAGACACTGAATTATGTGTGAACATGAATAAACTGATTTTATACTCCATTCCCATGACAAAAATAAGGGCACTGGGGACTGTAGGACACACACAAAAAATTTCCAGAGGCTTTCCAAGTCTCACTATAGCTAAGTTTCTATGTAGCTTTTAGAAACTATATTTTAAGACACTGTATTTAAAGACAATGTATTTAAAATACAGGGACTGTATATTAGTCACTCTATTTAAACTTATGAAAATAAGTTTGCTACTGATGTTGACTTTTCCATATTAGAAGAAAGTACTAGGTATGTTTGACATAATTCAAATAATAGAAAAAGTTATTTCTTTCTGTTATTGGAAATTGTGTTTCCATTCTTTCATTTGTGTGACAGCTGTAGAGCACATTTTATCTTTAATTACTTTCAAAGGAAAGAGGTGAGCTATTTGCTCTGTTTTAGGTTTTGATATTTGAGTGTTAGAGGAAATGAAGAATCACGAGTAGAATAATTTACTCCTATTTACAAAATCCTATCTTCTTTTTTTTCTCTTCAAATTTATTACTTTTTTTTTCTGTGATTAAGTGTTCATTATTTAAGGAAATATGTTCTAAATTGCTAAACCTAATCACAGAAACATTCTGCAAATATGGTTAAGCATCAAATAACTTTCCATTGACATTCTTACATTCTTGACATTCTGATATTGTTTATTCTTTTGTTTCTGAAGGATTTGTGTTCAGTCTGGATGTTTTATTTATTTTCTTGAAATATATTTATTGTTACAAGTAGTCTAAACTGAGATAAAATCCACTTGATTTAGATTTTGAATAATAACTTGTTTGTTAAAAGAAGGACTTGTTGACTGGCTTGACTAATTTATTAATTTTTCCCCTAAAATTGTCATAGAAACTCAGCTGAACCATAAATCTGTAGCTGGGATTTGAGAGAGATTCCATTTTGCCACAGAGGAAAGTATAAACCTGTGCTGTAATGTAGTCTTAATGAAGACTCTTTTAATAATTTCTCTGTATGCTCAAAATCCTTTTGATGTTGAAGATTTTTAGGTACTCACTCTCCACTAAGCTGTGGGGCTTGGCAGTAAGGGACAGAACTGCCATCCTTTTCTTGTATAATAGGATGTACTTGACAGGACATAATGAATCCCTGATTTGTTTGGAAAATGTAGTTTTTGTCCTGTCTCACCTGCTTTGGCATTAAAGTGTGCGAGCCTATCTGTTCTGTTGTTGCAGCTCTGAGGTTTTGCAGGTGTAAATCCATCTGATTCTAGAAGTGGTTTTAAAATTTTATGCTCTACTATATAGTGATAATTCTTAGGTAGTTGTCACAATGTCAATTGCTCCAGCTGTTCTGAAGTCTTTCCAGAGTCACAGACAAGTACACTAAATTTCAATGATATGGAAATATTTTTCACCAGCTACATAACTCATTGGTTCAGATAATGGAAAACAAACAAACAAAAAAGAACAACCAAATTCATAGTGAAGATTTACTGAAAACTCATCTGTGCATCCTTTTAATGTGAATGGGCAATGTCCACCTGTTTTTCAACATTCACAGCAAGACTGTCATATTGTTAAAGACTGATGTGTTCTCTATATCTAAACCTATATGTATATACCTATTATATATCTAATATAATAAATTATATTAATAGTATAAATTTAGAAGTTTATATATATGTATATGTGTGTCTGTGTATATGTATATATATCTCCATAGTTTTAGTTCTATTGTTACTATCTTCTAGTTATGTAGAAATATGGTTCATTAAGACAGTAAGACCTGATTAGGTTGTCCCAATGCCCTGACCCAATATAATTGAATGCTTTCCTCCTTCTGTGATCTCTGGTTTATTTCTGGCTTCCATAACCTATCTACTTAAAAAAACAAAACTTAGTAGAGCTGTCAACTTTTTCTTGTTGCACTTCTCTCTTTAGGTTCCCTCGACGTAGTCTGATAATTTTCTCTTTGTACAACATAGTAAAAATTAGAAAGATGGAGGAAGTATAAAATTTACCTCTTTCCTCACATCTGCAAATAGGAAATGAGATTTTGAACTGAGTCTGAGTGAAATGAAGTTAACTTTCTTCATAGCAACCTATACAATGCTGTGATTTGCATTTGTGGCTAAAAGAGTGTTGATAACACAGTAATCATATATCTATTACAGCAATAGAGATATGCAATGCAGCACCAAGGCTTTCTTTCACCACATCATGTTCTTTCCGAATAAGCTTGGGGTGGACAAGAATTTGTGGGTGAACATAGTTGAGACAACTTAACCAGACTGACCATATGGATATTCCATACTGCAAGCTGTCATGCTCAGCAGTAAGAAGCTCAGGGAAAAAATAGTAGAAAGAGGGAAGTTTGAGACTGTGGTCTTTATTTTACCAAGCAACTGTTATGCATACTAAGGGCTCTCCCTCCCAGGAAGTAGAAAGACTTCTGCCTAATAATGGGAAGAACTAACAGAATTTTTTTTCTGCTTTGGTCCCTTATGTGGCATTTGCTTAATTTATTGAACTGTTGTTATCTTGATCCATAAGCCTTCTTGCCTTCCTTCTGTTTTGATCCCATCCTGTGGAAGATGGGAGGGAGCAAGAGCCAGGCATAGTGTCTGGCAGGGATTTACCCACCACGGAGTTTACATGGGCAGACAGGGGGACTACATAAATGTAAGTACACAAACACAAACACATATAGATATGGATAAATGGATTAGTGTTGTGTTCATTCTACAGTTTTTGAAATTACTAATGGTATAGTGAGAAAAAGTCACATAATAAATTAATATCTATAGAAATGGGAACACATTTTTCCACCTGAAAAAAACCCCAAAACATTAAAAATATTTATAGATCTCTCTTTGCATAAAAAAATCTGTGACCTGAAAAGGGCACTTGTTCACACTGTTGGTATGAGACTTAGGTCAACATCTTTTAAGTAGCTACAGAATATCTCAAATCTTTTGAAAATAAAAATCCAATGGAAGTTTCCTGTGGTGTTTATCTTAAAACCAGAGGTAGGAGATTAACAAAGCAAACAAATCAGAAAATACTCAAAAGGTCAGACCACATACTCCTTAACTGTCAGAGCACATATATATCTTAAAATATGTATGCACATATATGTGCATTTACTACACTACCAAAAATGTTTTTGTACATTTGTTCTTTTGTGTTAATAGAATGGAAATTTGAAAGAGAGGTGAAACCTGTATGACATATCTGTCAAAATATTCATTACAAACAAAACTCTTCACACTTTTTAACAGTAGATGTTATTTTATGCAGAAGTTTTGATGTCAGCATGATTATCTCTTTGTCATTCCTAGCTTGTAAGTACTCTTTTTGCCTAATCTGACAGCATTCATTCTTCTTCTCTAACTTTTAAAATGTCTATTCCTTCAGAAAAGCTACCATTCTGTTGTCAAGTAGATTTTTGCAGTAGTAGTTAAATCATTACTGACCTTTTCTAGATTGTCTACAATGTCCCTTATTTAACATGATTAACACTATGCAATTTATTGATCATATTGAATTTTATTTCATTGTATCTTTTATGTTCTGCATAATAATTAAAGTGAAGCTTATGTTGTAAATTTAATTTTTATCTCACAATAATTTATTCCTGATGTATACTTTTTTCTTCCCCCCCCTCTAATTTCTTTATTATTTTTTAGAATTAAGAAGCCATTAAAGAAGATGGCAAGAGACATAAATATGAAAATCGTAGAATCATAGAATCATAGAATCATGGAACAGTTTGAGTTTGAAGACATTTTTACTGGTCATCTAGTTCAAACTTCCTTTGCAATAAGCAGGGACATCTTAAACTACAAGAGGTTGCTAAGACTCCTATCCAATCTGACCAGTAATATTTCCAGTGATGAGATATACACCACCTCTCTGGGCAACCTGCTCCAGGGTCACACTACCCTCATTGTAAAATACTCCTTCCTTACATCAAATCTAAGTTGACCTTCTATGTGTTTAAAACCATTGCATCTTGTCCTATTGCAACAGACCCTGAGAAAATGCTTGTCCACATCTGTCTCAAAAAGATTTTTAAGTACTCAAAGGCTACAATGCGGTTTCCCCAGAGCCTTCTCTTCTGCAGGCTGAACAACACCAACTCTCAGACTTTTCTCATAGAAGAGATATTTCATCCCTCTAATCATGTTCATGGCTCTCCTCTGAATTCACTCCTACAGGTAGATATCATTCCTGTGCTGAGGACACCAGAGTTGGATTCAGTATTCCAGATGAGGTCTCCCAAGAATGAAGGGGAAGAATCACCTCCACACACTTGCTGGCCAGCTTTTCTGGTGCAGGGTTGACTTTCTGGACTGCAAATGCACATTGCCAGCTCAGGCCCACCCTTTGGTGCACCAGGACCCTTATCAGAAGAACTGTTCTCAATTCTCCAACCTTTAAAATTATTGAATTTGATCTGCATAAGATCCATTAGACATCCTCTGTGCATGAGTTATTGCCTAACTGAGAAGCTAGCATAGAAAATTGTTATGATATTTTCTCAGTGTTGTATTTTGGGAAATTATACCTTAAAGTTGTATCATCCTGAAGAGTATAAATTGAATCAGGGTAAAAAAACTGGAAATGGACACAAGCAATATTGTGTATTAAAAAGCAAATGCAGGGAAACATTTTTTGAGCTCAGGGAAATACTTTTTTGAGCTTTATTTGACAAAATGGCTCAGCACAGCTTAAAATAGTATGAGAGAAGTTCTGAAATGGCACCTGTCTGCTTATCAATTTGTAATATTGACAGAACATAGATTTGTAGTATGCAGAGTTGACAATTTCCAACCAGATGTTGAAGCACTGATCTACATGACAGGAATTGTGATCATTAGTTGCCATGCTTGAAAAGGATGTGGACAGATTCAATGTGGTTAGGTGCAATCAGTCCTGAAATTAATGCATAAATGGAAGAGACACTTTTTCATTATTGCCTACTTTGGGGGAAACAGTGGGTGCACTACTGTCAGAGTTCAGACTGATAGATATTGATACAAATCATTTTTATATGATCTGCCTATTTATTAGAATTGCTTTTCTGCTCTCTATATGGAACTCCATGATGCATTACATTCTGAACTTCCTAATGTTCAGATTGCTATTCTCATTGCAAGAAATAATGAAATGGATTCATTACTTTATTCTTAAAATATTTTGATTTATTTTAGGATATACTTTCTTCAGGGATTTCATATTCCCTTTTGCTGTCTAGTTAATTTATTTTATTGTAGAAGGGAACATATTATACATATTTTGAGGACAAAAAATTCAACAAATATATTTAGCTTATTCATGCACACAAACGAAACAAGGACAAAGACCTGAGAAGATACAAATTACTACTAATGTTTTCAGTATTAGCAAACTCAATAATATTAATGGGATGATGAACAGAGAGGAATTAAGATTTTTTAGTTGCATCTATACAAAAGAAACAATTTTTTGGTATAGTTTTAAATTTTCCTTTGAAATTATGTTTTGCAAAACATGATTCTCTCACTTTGAATCTAGAAATGAAAATTCAATCAAATAATAATCTATTAGTACCTCAAATTTTGCATATGTGGGGGATTCTATTTTATATATTTATCTTTTGAATTCAGAAGATGAAGCTGTAAAAGCTGAAAGATATTACTGTGAGTTCTCTGGACATAAAGATATTAAAATGAAATTAACACTACTACAGTGATACAAACTATCTGATTAAAAATGATTTATTAGTCTAAGCCTGCAGCACTACTCCTGGGCTTCAGGCCAGTATCCCTCTGGAGAGTTATACTTGTGGAGGAAAAGAAGAAAAAATATCCTTCACTGCTAATTTTAAAAATATATCAGACTATTTTGAAGATTAGAACACGAAAAGTAAGAGCAGGAGGGCAAAATGCTGGTAAGATATACAAACACAAATTAATGTCATTAATGTAAGCCTGAGAACAACTGACCTCTGATATTTTCAAATGGGTTTGGGTACTCGAACATTACCTTCATCTCTGCATTATTTTTAGAGAGAGGCTTGTACACGCGTTTCTTCCAAATTCCTCCTATGCCTTATTTCAAATGTAGAATATTTGGGTTATTACCCTTTATCTCTCTTGCTGCTTCAATAGTGCTTCTTTTGTCATGTCACCTTAGATCTTAGATGTATAGAGACATCACTTTTTAGCTTTTTTATTTGCTTAGAGTTTTTTCTGGGACAGGTAAGGTGTTTTTCTTTGTACAACTTCATTAAATAAATACCTGCTTAGAAATACGTCCTGAAAATAATAATTGCAAATGAAGCCAGGAAGTCAGCTTTATCCTGGGCCCAACTTAAATGCCTCTAACACATACTCGGGGAATAAACCAGAGGAGTTACAAAAATACATTCACCTGCAGGGCTATGATCTTATTGTCATGGAGATGTGGTGGAATGGCTGCTGTGGAATGCAAGGATACAGGCTCTTTAGGGAGGACAGACAAAGAGGGGGTGTTGCCTTCCCTGTCAATGACCAGCTGGAGTGCATGGAATTCCACCTAGGGATGGATGAGCAGCAGCCTGAGAGTTTATGGGTCAGGATTAAAGGGAGAGCAAGGACAGGGGACATTATTGTGGGGGTCCAGGGCAGGCCAGTCAACAGAAGACTGAAATTCTGAGGCCCCTTACAGACAAATAGGAGCAGCCTCATGTTCACAAGCCCCTGTGGGGGCCTTCAACTGCCCCAGTATTACATCAATTTTTCTGTGTTGGAGGCAAAACAAAGAAAGGCATAAGCAAGTTCCTGGAATGTGTTGGTGGCAATGTCCCTCTCCAAGGACAGCAAGGAGATGTTGCACTGAACCTTTTTCTCATCAGCAAGGAGGAGCTGTTGAAGTGGGGAATGTAATGTTGAAGGGCAGACTTGGCTACTGTGACAATGAAATGGTGGACTTGGAGATCCTCAGTGAAGTGGGAAGAGCAGACAGCAAGCTCACTACTCTAGACTTCTAGAAAACAAACTTTGGCTTCTTCAGGGTTTTGCTTGGTAGAGTGCTGTGTGATAAAGCCTTGGAGAGAAGAGTGGCTCAAGAAAGCTTCTTAATATTGATATATCACCTTAGGCAAAAATACCAGGAGGTCTGTGTGGATAAGCAAGTAATTCCTGAACAACCTGAAACCCAAAAAAGAAGCCTACAGAGGGTGGAAACTCAGTCAACTAACCTGGGAGGAATATAAAGAGATTATCCAAGCAGCCAGAGATCAGGTTAATAAGCTGAAGTCCTGATAAAAATTAGACCTGGCCAAGGGCACTAATGGCAAGAGAAGGCCGGGGAAAACATTTCCTTCCTCTACAGAAGGAAACAGGAGACCTAGTTAGCCAGGATATGGAGAAGGCTGAGGTATTTAATGACTTCCTTGTTTTGGTCTTCACCAGTAAGTGCTCAAGCAACGCCACCTGAGCCATAAAAGACAAAAAACAGGGACTGGGAGAATTAAAAACTGCCAGCAATAGGAGACCATGTTTGAGACCATTTCAAGAATTTGGATGTCCACAAGTCCATGAGACCTGGTGAGATGCATCTGCAGGTCCAAAGGAATCCGGCAGAGGAACAGTTAAGGTTTATTTTTTGCAGAATTCTTTGAACTATTTTTTTCCTTTTATGATTGGTTGATTTCCTAGTGCATGATGAGTCTCAGTAATTCATGAGGTCTGTATTTTCAGTATAGCTTGAAGCAAGCAATCAGAGCTCATATGTTGATGTACTGTGGCAAAACAGTGAATAGCAATGCCAACTCGGATTCCCACAGCCAATGCAGATTTGTTGATGCAGTGCTGATGAGTTCCTGGGCTAATGAGATTTGTTTCTCAGCCACTTCAGCTGGATGAAGAATTGTACAAATATAAATCCAAGATTGACGTACTTAGCACTTGCTTGATTATCTCTGATAATGTTCTACATTGTTTATGAACTTATTAAAGTTTATGCTAGAGACAACTTTATGGACAGTTAAAGCTGGGCTGTGTTGCACCAGCCAGCCTTTTTTGCTGTATGGGTAACAGTCATCAGTCATGATACTGTTCATTATCTACTTCACATCTGATAGGCTCCTATTTAATATATACACAGAAAATCTCAACAACTGCTGCTAATGTTGGGCGGTTGTTCTCTATCATGCAGTAGCACTGGTCAGCCTCAGAAGTAAAGAAAAAGAAATATGATGTCAGAAGGATGACTAGACCAAAAAATGTAGAACCTCTACTTCAGTCACCGTCATATTACTGGACTGGGAATAAAAGTTGCTTAATTGTGTGACTGGGAACACCCATCATATTTTAGGGCATAATATATTACACTGACAAGGGCAATTTAGGAATATTTTCTTTCTATAGAATATTTCTTTATATCATGATTTTTGCCAGGAAATCTTCCATTTGCATGATACAGTGTTAACATATAAAGAAAAAACAGACAGCTGTATTCTAGGCTGAGAATGAGTTAAAACAATATAAATAAAGGCAAAAAGAAATAAAATTATGACACTGATACAGGGAACAAGATTTCTGGTACTCCCTTTGAAAGAAATATTGGCTCTGCCTTTGAATGTTTTCCAAGGCTGCAATAGCAAGTAAATCATAACATCAAGTTTCATAAAGAACAAGGCTAATGTTACTTTCTAGCCTAAGTGAGAATGAGATCTACTCCAAATGACATTATTTTTATCATCAAGATCAGGATTGAGCAACTTCCTGAAAATGTTTTTGGCTTGATTTAAAACAAATTATTCATTAACAGCTTTCTTTAGAGGGAGAACATGGAAGAAAACACTGAACTGGTTTATAGTTTCCAGCAGCACAGACATCCAGATTTCAAGATTTTGTGGACCTGTTTAGGTGTATATTATTTCTCTCAACTGAGGTCTTTCCCTCTATGTAAGGCTCATCCAGGTTTGAAGAAGGAATCATTAATCTGAACAAGCAAAGCATAGAATTAAATAATGATGAATACATCCAGGAAGTTCCAAAAATCATGGGGTTGCATGGAGAAATTATGTCTGCAATTCATCTGAAAGAATAACCTTTAATGTCTTTTTTTCTCCTCCGCATATACTACTTGCTGTAGAAGCTGGAAAGAGACTTTTTACAAGGGCATGTGCTGATAGGACAAGGAGTAAAGGCTTTAAACTTAAAGAGGTTAGGCTAAAATTGGACATCAGGAAGAAATTGTTTCCTGTGAGGGTGGGGAGATCCTGGAACAAGTTTGTCTGAGAAGTTTTTGATGCCCTATCCTTGGAAATGTTCAAGGTCAGATTGGATGGGACTTTGAGAAACCTGGTGTAGTAAAAGGTGACCAAGACCATGGTGAAAGGAGTGGAACTAGATAGTCTTTAAGGCCTTTTCCAACTCAAACCTTTGCATGTTTCTGTGAGTTTCCTTTGCAAACTCCTTTCTCCATGAGTAAAATTTTCATAGGACTTTTCCCATTGCCCTTCCATATACCTGTGCACTTTATTTTTTTTCTCCTTCAACAGACATTTATTCCAGGGCATTCCTTTCTGGAAAATGTCATAGAATCATATATCAATTTAGATTTAATGGGACCTCTGGAAGTTAGGTAGTCCAAGTTACTGCTCAAAGAGTTTCAATGAGAGTAGATTGCTGAAGACTGTATCCAGAGATATTTTAAATAAAGATCTCCAAGGATCTCCAAGGAGTAGGGCTGTAACTGAAAAAATTGCATTATATAGAAAAGAATGCCTTAAATATATTTCAGCATTCCCATGATACAAGTTCATATATCACTATACATCTCCATACTCTCCAACCAGGAAAGAAGTATACTGAGAATGGTAAAAAAAGACAATAATATTATTGTTGAGACAGCAGTCATTAACAGCTCAGGGATTAAATAAGACAAATACATGTGGATCCCTTCTAACTCAGGATCTTCTACAATTTTATGACTTATCTGAAAAAAATTAAAGGATTAAAAAGATCCTCAATGAACATGATGTTGATGATGATTAATGTCTTACTAGCAGCAATGAAAATTCACCTTTCCCCATCTGGCAGATGACTGCCTGGTCACAAAGATTAGTTGGTTGTCACTTTCTGCTTTGTGAGAAAATAAATGCTTGGTCTAGATGGTATTAGTTACAGTCACTCGTTCTTTGAACATTAGCGAATAAACTATTGTACTGTTCTTTAAGTTGTGCTTATCTTACTTTAGCTCACTGTCTGATGAAGGATATCCTAGGAAAGAGATGCAGAGAGAGACAATTACAGATCCAGCATTACAAGAAGATTGTTGCAGGCAGCATGGATGTTCAGTCTGAATATCCTGATGTGCTTTAACAAATATAGCAAATGAGAATATATGCTGCATGACTGCCCGTTCCTATACTTAGTTTCCCTAAGCAAGAAGTTTTCATATACTTCTCAGTTTGGTTTTCTTTTTACTAGCGAGAGAGTATGAGATTTGGGAATACCAGGCGGTGCCTTGTCTGCTGTGTGTCAAGGACAGAATGCAGCTCTTACCTTTGTAGCAAGAAGGAAGATAAAAGTTATCAGTACACCTCTTGCAGCACTAAGTGTTTTCATTTTAACTGAACAAAAAATATCCAAATAAACAAACAATAGAAAAAGATGCCTTTCACTCTCTTTGGTCTTCAAGACGTGGATACATTCTTAATCATCCTTGGTTTCCTGTTGTAAATAGGAGCAACTTTGTGGTCTTCCTTATTCCTCTTCTCTTTGGACAAAAGAGCAAGGAAAGATTAGTCTTTTCAACTCTAACAAGCTGTTTTCTTGACAAGCCAACCAATTACCTTTAACTGTTCTTCTTCTGGTCCACTTCCTTTTGCACTTAGCATTTGGAAGAGCATAGAACTGGTTTTAAGCACTGTAAGGGTTTCCTTAGCATGCACAAAATATTTTGTGAGCTACATAATTCATATAAATTATTGTGCCTTCGATTTATGCAATTTGTGTGCCTGAAATGGATGATTTGTTTCATTGACATTACTTTAAGAAAAAAACCCTAAACAATGTTACAATTAAGCATTAATAATTCATACATTTTTTAGACATTTGTTTCAGTTAAATAAAATAGAAATGTAGCCACATAAAAATCCATACATTTTTAAGCTGATTAAATCAATAAAGTATGATCTCATGAAAGATTTTATTATTATACTTCCTTTCTATGGTAACTGACTTCAGAAAAGCAGTTTCTGTACCTATTTTTGTTTTGGAACACTGCAAAACTCTAAGTGGATTTATTCAAGATGATTCAAAACATTCTGTTACCTCAGAATAATTGTTTTTTTGTAATGATTTATTATTACAGATATTACAAAAAAAAAAAAAAAAGCCTAAACATTCTATCCAGATGGTTTAACATGGATAACAGCATCAGACTTCACAGTGGAATAAAATGTTTCCATTTCTTTTTCAAAAAGTCATTTTTTAATTGAAAATACGTCTAGAATTTACAGCTTCAGAGGTAAATCTGGAGAAATTTGATCCATCTCAATCTATAAGACCTTCAAAAAGTATTTGTGAGGAAACCACTACTTCAAGAAATTGTTTTATATGATTTCAGGTTTCACTGATAATGAAACAACTGCTGTTTATTGGTTGGCAGCAGAAAAACAAGACAAAGGCAAATACATCTGAAAACACACAAAAATAAGGAACTTTAAAAAAACTATATGTTCTTACAGTCTGAATACCACCATCTATTGCCAGCAGCATTACACTGAGAAGAATTTCATCTTTAGGTACAACAATGAAAATCTTCAAAATAAAACAAACAAGACACACCTACATATGTTATCTGAATACAATTCTTATATCAGTGCTTCTAAATAACCTAGATGCAACTAGAATGAAAGACTACCAGTTTTTGTTAAATTTAACTTCATTATGAAGTTTGCATAATCTGGAGCAAGACTGATTATAAAGACGGTTAAATTTAACTAAAGTTTTTAGTTAAATTCAACACATTCACCTTCTCTTCTGATTAAAGTAAAATCAGAACCAGGCAATTTAAATAAGTAATACTGTATCACAGAATTATAAATTATTACAGGTGTGTCCTGGGGTGAGTTAGTGATGCTTGTATTCCCATTTGTCTGTTTAGCCCAGAAATAAATTTTTCACCTTAATGACTGGATCTGAGAGCGAAGAGAGAGGAGAGAAAAAGCACAGAGTTTGTTTTCAGAAACTACATTTGCTTGCCCGCATCCTTCTCCTGGACTGTATTGTCTGCAGACAGATGGCGGGACAGAGCTCTCCTTTGCTTTTAGCAAGTAGCTAGCTGAGGCAGAGAAATTCCCTGGACTGTAGTTGTTTTTTTTTTATCTTAGAACTGCTTAGACCTACTCCAGACTGAACACCCAGAAGAATGCTGGGAGCTTGCACCTGTGGCCCACCATGCAGGGCATGGACCATGGCATTTCCAGCACCAGGGGCACTGATGAGAGGTTGAATGAGCTGAGCTACAGCCCATGAAGGGTACTTTCTGAGTTTGTCATCTCTTTTAGAGTGCCGAGAGGTTTTATTGTTTAATGTTGTTAATTTCTTTGTGCTAGTGGATGCTTTACCTATTAAATAAACAGGTTTCTTCCACTTTTCTTCAAAGAAATTTATTCCCAAACCAGTTGATAGAGGGGCTGCTTGAATCTGCTTTCTAGGAAAAAAAAGTTCTGAAGTTTTCTCCCAGATTTGCCCTAAACCAGGACAAACTGAAAAATAGCAACTGTGTTTACCTTGCAATGATATTATATGTATTCCTGTTCTGGTACTGAAAGATGCCTACAATTCAATATGAGTAAGTCCCATATACTTCCAACTGTATCAATAGTGAGGAAAGGGAAGAATGATCTGGAAAAGCTACAATCTGGCTTAAAAAAAATGCCATCTGACTTTGAATTAATACTGTCCTAGAATTGTAACCACTGTAGAATTGAAGTCACACCCAATTTTCACATAGTTAATAAAAGCTGCTCACAAATTGAAGTTGGGGATACAAAAAGGAAAAAAAAAAGGTTTTGATGCAGCTTTAGTTGGAAGGCAGATTTATTTATTAGTAGCATCTCTTGTAGCTTCCCGTCCCTCTTATGAGGTGTGGAGGGTGCAATTGCAGTGTCTTTGCTGTAATTCTTTTATAACTCTTCCACAGATGCTTTAATGTCAATCAATCCCATCTCTCTGTAGTAGCTGACTGTCTCCCTAGCACTGCAATTCTATTCATTCAATTCATATTGAATTCTGTGGATGTATTAAAGGGACAGTTGGCTAGCATGGGGAGGACAGGGTTGATTGACTAGGCTTCTGTGCAAGAATTACAGTAGAATTACAGCACAGATGCAGAAATTGCAGCCTGCTGCTCCATAGAGGAGTTTGAATGGGAATAGTGCTGGAAGGAAAGAATTGTATCTATAAGAGACATTGTTAATAGTAGGAAAGTCTCCCTAAAATTAATCTTCGTTAAAACAATTTGGGGAAAAAAATTAAAAAGCTAAAATTCATTTTGAAGTCCAGTGGTTTAGAAAAAGTATACAAAATCATTAAAATATACTGCATTTTTTTAAACTACTGTTAGAAAAAACTGTTTTTCTAAGTATTCTATTAATGTTATGCTGTTCTGACAGCAGTACTGTTCTACAGCTTTGATCATCTAAATATCAGGGATACATTAAAATCTAAATCGCAGGTTTTGTGAAGAGAAACAGTTCAAATGTATTCATTAAAAAAACATAGTTTGGCATTTCCTTCCTCATTCTTCATTCCAGGGACTATTTAAAAACACATATACATAGTTTCCTTAAACTGGAATTTCTTATTTCAACTACAGAATAAACAGATTTTTGGGGAATTTCAGATATGTTATTAATATCCACTGACCAAAATCACAGACTAAAACCAGGCAAATCTTAATTTTGTATTTTGAAAGTGATTTAACAGAATTTTAATGCTTTTGAATTAATAAATGTGTGTTAACTTAGTTAAATTTTATATTAAGATCACTACTGCATCTGGGCATAGTACAGTGATTCAAAAACCTTACTGAGGGCTATAATTGGGCTTTAATTTGCTGTGTTAAGAAATTCAAAAAGATATTGTCTATGCTATGAGAGACACATTTAGTAAAATATTGATATAATCCATCCATATCAATATCTTCAAAGTATTTTTGCAGTATGCTGTAGCTTTCAGCTGCTTCCTTTTCATTTTTGATACAGTAGTGGCCCCATATAATCTTATATAAAACACATATTAAGTAACGAGATTCTTCAATCCAAATCTTCCAATCTAAAATACTTTTCTCCTACAACTTGCAGATTACCATCATTTCTCTGTTTACCTCTTTGAACCCTTTTCTATTTTTGCTTTAGGCATTTAATTTTTTTTCCCTTTGTCAGTTTCATCAGTTTTGTTCCCCAAAATAAATAAGATGTACTATACATTCAGATCAATAGAAAATAAGATTAAGTGGTATTTTTTTCTTGATACAAAATACCTGCCCCAGAACAGACTACATAAAAACTTTTACTGAAGGAGCATTACAAGCTTTGATTAACTCTTGTACAAATCAATAATGCTTATACAAGTTCTCTATATCAACTTATAATTTTAGTATGGGTATGGATAGTTTATCAAACCAGACTTTGGAAGATCTAGATACTTTTGTTCTCTCTGATCACAATTACTCTAGGCATAGTTATGTGACTACCTCATAGTTAATGACTGAATGGAGCTGTGTTCTGCTTCTAGTAAGGAACAAAAATCTCAAGATTCTGAAAAGCATGTTTTTGACAGAGAGACAGAGAGGATTAAGAGCTTTTTTCCCCCAAGTTCTTATTTGCCCTCACTGCGGAATTATTAACTTTTCCACTCTGGACCATTCATTGACATCGCTTCACCCTATGCATATCACCTGTGTTTGGTTGATTGAAGCGGAAAGCTCACCAGTGATGGACGCTATGTCACACACTATTTGCCTCTTCTGCACTTACAGTTATGCTTCTCTGTGACTTTATAGAAACAGTGCCAATACAAATGGTGAGCTGAATAATTTCCATGCTTGAATTTCAGGAAGTCTTCAGGCGCATGAGGAAGCTCAAGTCAGCTCCTTTGATGAGGTAGCTCTGCATCATGTGGCTACAGTCTGGGAGAATCAGAAATATGGTTTTCCATATGATAGCAGTTTGGATTGTGTCTTCTCCTTTGTCTTTGCTCCTCCACTTGTTTATCCCCAGATTTCAGCTTTATGCTACTTCACTGATGCTTTTGTAGACCTGTTGTAGTCGTGGACTTGAAATATTATACTAAACCACTTACTAAAAGGGCGCCACCACAGAAAAAAAGTAATATTTTTAACAAAATAACTTTTCCTATTAGTTGCTCACAGAAGGATACAGACTGCAAAAGTACAAAAAGGGTAGTACAGGGGTATCGGAACTCAAAATGTCCCTCAGATATTTTTGGATGTTCCTGGTCCAGATCAGAAGCATTTGAGACCCTGGCAGGCAGCTGGAAACAGATATGATTTTGGATTTCAACCATGGAATGATTTCCCAACCTTGCAGGAAGAACAACAAAAGTTTAGATATTATAGTAAAAGTAGTCATAAATTAGAGGGAAGAATTTTTGAGTACTGTACAGGGGGTTTTTAGGTCTTGTAGATGGGGGTCAGAGGTTTTAAGATGGAAGGATTTGGGTCTGCCCTGTCCTCCCTCTTTCTTCTTCCTTACTTCCATGTTCTTGGTGATGTTGGCACTCACAGATTGGTTTAGAGTAGAAAAGCACCATTTAATATAGGTAATAGGCACTGGGGAAAAACTGTAAACATGTATCACGTAATGTACCATGTAAAAGATAGCACCAGCCCTGGGTGGGGAGAGAAGACAGCAGACAGAGCGGGTGTCAGGGGTGTGTGTGGCTCTGCCTGAGCTGCTGAGCAAACCGCAGCAGCCTGAGAAGACAATCTTTTAGATAGCTTGCAATAAACTGCCTTGAGACCAGACAACAGAAGACTACTGATTCTTTCTTTGAAAGCACGGGTTGGAGGAGAGACTTTTCCACCACACGGAGCCACCCCCGACCTAGGGGTGAGCTCCGGCACAGGGGCGTGATCAAAAATGATTTCATTTTTATGATATAAAGAATGCCCCTGATTGTTTTAGAATTTTAATTAGAATTACCAGTTGAACGTCTTCCCTCATGTTTGTTTACTAATGCACCTATGCAACTGTTAAGATTTTATTCTTTGGTAGGGGCTTTTTCTCCTGAAAGCTAGACCTTATTTATCTTAGTCCTGGAACCCAAGGTTTTAGTGTGCTGTCTTAAGTTTCTTATATCAATTCTATGATCTTAATAATTTCTTATGTTTAGTGCTTGCTTGATATTTTCACATTTTATTTCTAATTTCTGCCTTCACTTTGATACAAGTGAAATTTCATCAAGTTAGTTCTCTGTCTTGACAGAGGGGGTTCTCTTATCTCTGGGCCTTACTTGAACTCAAGACCAGTTATTTTCTTTCAAAGATATAGTAAAGGTGTGAGAAATTCTTGCTCTTCCATTTGGTTTCTCAAGGGAAGTTATGTAAGTTATTTTTCTTTTACTTGAACTCTTTGACATATAAGGAAAGTCATTCAGAAATCTAATGAGAAAGCATATGATCCTATGCTTCCATTATGCATCCTCACCTTTACTGTAAGGATTTATTTGTATGAAAGTTACATAGCCTTTGCCAGCTGAGCAAAGGTAAAGTAAAGCTGTGCCAGCTGGCTAGCATGAATGCAAGTATACAAAATGAACATTACGCTTTATGCGTTCAGAAAAGGTCTTACAATATAGCTTTCCTACATTTGGATGACACAGGTGCAGTTAAAAAATAATTATAATTTTTCTTTTTTAACTGTAGGCTGAGTCACATCTAAGCTGTGCAATATAATACTGCCCTTGGTCAGAATTAGATGAGAAAATATGTTATGATACCAGGTTTATACATTGAATTCTATTTTTTTTTCAGTGCATGCCATTAGATCTCCATATCAGGTTTTAGGATATAGTAAAAAATTCAATGGAATTCTGCAACAAACTATCAAAGCAATTAATATAAAATAGAATATATTATATAAATAATGTCATATCATAACATTTGATTGTTTTGTTACTATCTGTGGCATAATACAAAAAAAAGGACATGTTTAATGAGAATATTAATAGTGTAATGTAATAATTTTGACAAAAGAACATGAATTTGCTGTGCCAGCATTTGACAGAATTTGCATGACTGTTTTAATAAGAAACGACTTTTACACGCCTCACTGATACCTGCACTAAACTTATGCTTGTATGAGACTAGTCTAGACAATGATATTAATGGCTTCAGCTAACGTGAGGTACAGACTGGGAAAAAGACAGAAGCTGTCTAGTTTATGCTCATTGTAAAGAAAAGTAAAGAAAGCATAGCGGCTTGGAGGAAGTAATTAAGGCTCAAAATAAAAGTGAAACCCCTGAGATTTATTAGATGTTCCTTAGAATTATTGACATAGTTTTGGAAATTTGACTGTTACTGATTGAACATATAACAATGACCAGGAGTTCTTTCTTTTTCCTGTACCTACTTAGAAAATTGCAACCTTTTCTGCCAGATATGTATATTATAGCTATCCATTCCTTTACTGTCTCTTCATTGGGCTACTGAGAAGACTGGTATGATCAGCAGGGCTAGTGAAACCATTGTCCTGCTGTGCTCAGCACTGGTGAGGCCACAACTTTAGAAGTGTGTTCAGTTTCAGGCCCCTCATTTCAAGGAGAACATTGAGGTGCTGGTGTCCAGAGCAGCACAATAAAGCTGGGGAAGAATCTGGAACACAAGTCTTATGAGGAACAGCTGAGGCCACTGGGGCTATTTGGTGTGAAGAAAAAGAGTCTTAGAGGAGACCTCATTGCTCTCTACAATTACCTGGAAGAAAACTGTACTGAGATGGGGCTTCATCTCTTCTTCCATATTTCAAGTGAAAGGTTGAGAAAGAATGATCTTAATTTGTGCCAGATATTGAAAAAGTTGGGGTTTTTCACTGAAAGGGTTGTCAAAGCACTGGAATGAATGGGCTGCACAGGGAAGTGGTAGAGCCACTATCTCTGGAAGTGTTCAGGTGGCATCTGGATGTGGCACTTGGAAATCTGGTTTAGGGGTGACAGTTGCGATTATTCAGAGACTGAAGCTGGATTTGGATGTGCCGCTCACATGACATTTGTGCTAGGTTAAAACATTTTGTTCCTATCCCACTCATCTGTCTTTTCTTAATTTTTTCCCTTCCCTTCAGAAGATCACATTCTACCTAAAGGAGGAAAACTTCACTATTATTAAATAACCAAGACTATTTTTATTGTCTAGACAAAATCCTTTTAGAGAGTTATGATACATGCACATCTGACAGCAAAGCAGAGGAGGTCAAATTAGAAAGTGGCGGGTCTCCATGTGTGACCTGAGGAAGATAATCTGTTTGCAGAACTCTGCTGCAGCCAGAGAAGTTTGCCTGACCAATCTGATGTGGTCTATATTGACCTTCAGTACTTTGGACACTTTGCAGAGCACTGACTTTCCAGATGGTGCTTAAGTATGTGTATTTTGACTTTAATATAAAAATTTCCTTACCTGAAAAGTTTGCTCACTTTTTCACAAATGAAATGGGAATAAATTTATCTCTTTTACTGAAATTTTGAGAGTCCAGAGACAAAAGCTCTCTACAACACTTTTATGACACTTTATTTGTTAATATATCAATGGAAAACATTCTCTGATTTGCACTTTGAACTTTTTCATTCTTACTTTAATGCTATTAGTGCTGTTTAAATCCCTGTTTATCATCCTGAGTGATTCTTCTCCTGCCTTGAATTTACACTCCCAAGATATTCAGGGATTGTTATCAAGTCCCCTCATTTCAGCAAAGAGGAAGTAATGATATATTTTATGTAAGAGGAAGCCATAATATATTTAATATTTATATATTTATTTATAGTTCTATTTCTGTATTGCTCTATCTTCTCTACAGTTTTAGGACAGTTTCTGTTTTCCAAAGTGTTTTTAGATTCTGGGTAGAATTTTATCAATGAGAAACCTACAAAAGAGTGTGCATTTTAGCTCTTCTCTTTCTTGAGTGACACAAAATCCAATGATGGTTTAAAAATTGGTTTTATACTGGGTACAAAGAGAAAGACTATGATTCTATTCTATAATATGTCTGGCTTGTTATGGGCATCCCAAACGAATGGTGCCTTTATAACTTTTGTCTAGGATGTTAATTATGTTCTAGTACAAATACTTGTCCAATTCAGTGCTATGATCAGTGTAGTAATTAACTTTTACTGGGTGCATTGTCACAGTTGTGTAGAAAACCAGCTCTGACATTCATGCCAGGTGCCAGAGAAACACAAGAACAAGATAGAGATTTCAGCCAAGAGCCCACAGACTATATAAGCCTAAACAATTAAGAGAAGATGGCAAAAAAGAAAAGAATTACTAACAAGAGAGGAATTAGCAGAAAACAAGGAGACACAGTGGTCAGCATAGTGGTTACTGGTTTCACATGGGAAGTCCTGTGGCTCTCTTAAGACAGCAACATTCTTTCCCTCACTGAGTATGTTTCAAGTAATTTTTGTTTCAAATGTTTGCATTAAATAAAAATTCATGTTTAATTTTCTGTATTTCTGATCTGTCCAGATGACATTGTGTTAACTCTTTGTCCTAACTGATCTTTATTACTTTTCTCTCCCCATTTCTTTGATTTGTATTTGGTCATCTGTCTTCAGTATCTTCAGTACTCTCCAATCTTTGCATTAAACAGGATAACATATTGGTAATAATTTACATGCTATTAAAATTTTAGAATGCGTTTTTGTCATAGTACATATGTGACAGCATTTTGAAAATTTTATGGAGAAACAAACCAAATGCAGATACTTGTTACTTGCAAGGAATGCATAGAGGTAACCTTGGCTGCAGCAACCTTTCCTTTCAAAAAGTCACCAAGGTCTGAATGTAGATTCACTGCTAAGAGAGGTGTTACCTTAGCTGATGCCTCCTGAGTTACAAATTGATGTAGCTCTTTTAATAGTGAAAATAGAAATAAACCATTGACTCACATGCAAAATAAGGAAGATGTTGTTCTGGATTGCTGGCCCTATTACATCATCTTAAAGAACAAACAGGAATTCTTCATCACATTTAAGAAAAAAAAAAAAGTAAAATCATAACTATTATTTACAAGACAAACAATTTTCAATTTTGCAAAATTATATGTAAAAGTTATGAAATCCAAGTCCAGATTTTATCCCTTATATGGTCTTTGTTATCAGGAGAGTCCTTTTATTTTTTATTACTTTTCACCCAAAGGGTCAACAACCTCAGGAATCTGGTCATGATCATTGTTCACCCAGAGATTTAAGGAGAGGAATAAGATTCAGATGAGATACTAGTTCACAAATAAAGTAAATACTTTAGTAGTACTGGTATAGTAAAAGGGGAAAGTGGCATTTTTAATGCTGAAAATTATGTAAAAGGATCATTTAATTTGAAATATCTGGTTGGTGTGCAAGATGTGATAAGAGAAAATGAGATGATAAGTGTGCTGCATGGAAGAGAAAAATAAGAGAAATTTTTATTTTCATAAAAGTTTCAGTCTCATTAAATGTGTTGAGGGGAATATCTGCATGTTACTAATTATAATTCTGATTTGGAAGATTTTTCTATCATCTCATTATTTTAATTAATAAGGATTGTTCCTTTTATTTTCTCTTTAAGAAGAAATAAATGCCTACTATTGCAATGCTTACAAAGAAGTTGCTGTAGGATTCCTCTTTGGAATATAAGTTGCAATACATTATGTAGTATAAAAGATATTGTGGATATTTTTCCCTCATTCTTCTAATTTATGCACCCTATATGTCTTTGTGTGTCAGTTGGCTGTGTATGTGCTTAGAAGAATTCCTGTTTGTCAAATTTGCAGCTGCACAGTTAAACACATATATTTTCTTTCAAGTGTTTTGTTCATAGGAATTTTTTGTTGGGTTTTACCTAAATAGTTTTTAGTATTCCTGTAAATTGAGATTATAGCAATGTTGATCTTTATAAGTGCAGTATTTTATTCATCTTTCCATAGCATAATGGGTGTGCTTTGATGAAAACTAGACCAAAGCAATATATTCCTAGTAACTAGACTTTTCCACTAAAAGTAAGTCAGTATCTGCTTCTAGGAGCATTTTTGGGCTCATCTTAGAAAGAAAATTTTGAAATGTTGCTCTGTTTGAACCAGAATAAAAATGCATCTTGTGTAAACACAATAGGAATTTTCTCTTGTGTTTCTTAGAATTGCAGGATGGTTTTTGTAGAGTGATAGGTAGAGTTCTCTGCATGGTGTTATAATTGAAACATTGTTGTATGTTACAAGATTCAGTTTTTGATCTCTTCCTCATAATAGTCACTCTTCAATCTTTTTCTCTCTGTTGCCTCATTTTGCCTTCTCAGTGTATTACACATGCTGAATACCATTATTGCTTTTGGTTATTAACTAGGGATGGATTTGGAAAAAGTAATTTTGTGCTGGCTTGATGTAGCAGAATAAGCTGTCAAACATCATACCAGGTGACAGTGTGATGTCCTTCGGTGGAGCTGCAGCACAGTGTGTGTTACATCTGGAAGGTTATAGGTAATCAGAGAGGATTACCAACAGCAGCTTTATTAAATATCTGTGGAGGTCTACTGTGGCTGTGACCAGATAATATGAGCTTCTAATATGAAAACAGGAAATTATTAATAAACTGGATTGTCTGTTCTGAATGCCCTTGCAAAAGTTTATCTAATTTTATTTTCTAGGGAGATTAATGTCAAGTATTACATTTATTATTACTTAAGGTGTAGGCCTTTTATGCTTTGAAGTGATTCCCTTTTAATTTGTTATATTTCCCTGGATGTTTGATGATATTAACATTGTTTAAACCAGAATGTTTCTATTCTCATTTTCTGGTAAGTAAATTTTGGCAGTTCAGAATATGCTGGTTTATGTGGGTTTTCAGTTGGTTTTTTTTTAATGTATAATAAAATACAGTTCAGTGAAGACAGAAGCCAGCTTTAACATTCTTCCTTGTCTTCCTGCCCAACACCATGTTTTATGTACTTGAAACTTATTTTTCTTTTTTCATTTCCTCCAACTTGCATTTTGTTAATTTTTTCAAATAATGAAAATTTTAACTGGTTTAGTCCTATACTTTCAGCCAAAACTAGTATTTCTTAAGACAGAAATTGCAGATTTACTTACAATAAATTACTGAAATGGTTTTGCATAGAACTGTAAATTAAACTTAAAAGTGTGAAGAAATCATATCGTCAATTTAGATACACTTTTATCTCTTCAGAAAGATTAAAAATGCAACACCTTAGGTTTAGCACTGTGAAGTTTGACAAGCATTGAAACAAAAAAGGAAGTGTAAATTTTACTAATCAAAACATCTGTACTATGCAGCCATTTACATTTTCCTATCAAGACATGAGAGAAATGTTAATTTTAGACGACTCTTTTTATGACCTATAATTACTGTCATTAAGAAAGCTCTGGAGACGTACAGGGAGCTTTGACTGAAATACAGTTTGACATGTTCTATAATTAATGCTGAATTAACGTGCTACAGTATGTGCCTCAGAAGAAAAAGGTTTCTTTTTACTCAAAGAAAAGTGAAAGAAACTGTATTCCAGTAATGCATGCTAACATCAGTGTATTTAAAGTTATGTCACTGGTTCCTATGCAAACCCCATTTTTAGTAGCTTATCACACAACTATTAAATATATTTGGGTTCAGCCACTGACTGTAAATTATTACAACCCATAGGACTTGTACTTCTTTTTGTTTAATATTCAAATGCACATTTCATTAAATGTTGATTTGACAACGTGAAAATTTCTTGTCTTCATAAAGTACACCTATGTTTTTTCAGATTTTGCTAACCCTCTTGAAATTGCTACAAACAAAATTCATATCCCTCACACTAAATGTATTAAGCTGTTATTGGTGTTCACATTGTGAGCCTGAGAGTCAATATAACTTTAAAAAAAAAATCACGTTAAAATTTGTTCTAAAATGTAGTTATTTAATGTATTATCATGGAATTATCCATTTTACTATCATCTGCTTTGTTTTATGCTTTTGAATAAATTGTGGACTTTGCCATAATTTAAGAACTATTCTGGTTTTACCTAAAAAAACCATAAAAATTCCATTTTAAAACAAATAAAAGAATCATCAAAACAATTCTAATAATGCAAGGGACCACACAACATTCTTAAACCATGCTAACAGCACTGGTTTAATGAACATCATACTTGTGGGTCTGAAAAAGGCAATACAATACATATAATTAAGAAAAAAATTAAAGGCATGGTTTGCAAAAAATCATAATGTACTACTAATTAGGCAGTAAAATTTTTGTAAAAAATATTTGATGGTGAATCTATAGTACAACCTTTTGAGCACACAGAAGCATACAATGAACAGATATCTTCATATTATAGACCTATCCCCATTTGCGCATCTTGGATTAAAGTAAAAAAATAAACAACATTTTTATAATTTATTTATTCTCTTCTAAATAATATGGTGAGATAACATTTTTAATAATAAAATAACTTAAGCGTATCTTTAATTGCTATGACATATTTGAGAGAGAGAATTTATTTGACTTTTATATTATATATAGGTCAATTTTACACTGGAGGCATCAAATTCTACTGTTTAGAATCTACAGGATAAAGTCCACACATCACTGTAAGTAAATGGATCTGTCCCTTTAAAATTTTAATTTAATATATATTTCTATTAGGGCAAATATTCTTTAAACATTTATTGTATATTGCCTTTAATTTTTATCTTTTTAAAATTTAAGAATACTTTGATTTGCACTTAATTCCCTAATTTTTTTAATGTTTCTAATCATCCTGCTTATCTTATTTAGTCCTTTTTTTAACTTGTAAAGTGTGTACTTTAAAGATGACATGAGCAAGATTAAATAAGATAAATACCATTGATTTTATCAATAGTCTTTCATTTACATTTTTTTCTAAATACTACTTTGAAATGGGTTCTAAAGTGTTATAAATCAGTGTAGGTCTGGTGAACTTAGCTGAAATTTACTACTTAACACCCATTGAAGAGCTGATCATTCATATGATGCCTTGAATGCAAGCTCCTGCTAAAAATAGATAAATATATTCATTGTTCAGAATAAAATAAATTTCTTTATTTGAAAGGTTATAATTTATTTAGAACTTCAGAATTAAAAACAAGTCAAAAACATTTGCCTACAATGACTTTTAGCCACCTTTTTCACCATTCCCCTGGCTAGATGTTTTCAGATGTTGCCAGATCTTGTCTCACAATCTGCGTCGTCTCACATAGCCTTTTTTCTGATGTACTAATACATAGTACATTTGATAACATTTCTGTTGTAAATTCTTGAACATCCTACTAAAGTTGGAAAGTTCAATATATTTTATATTCCTTGTTGAAAGTTCAATATATTTTCCATCTTTTATATCCCAGTTATTGTATAGAATCAGACCTGTAAACCATCCCGTCATCTGTAACCACTAGTTTTCTTGATAACTTTTGGCTGGGAGCTTATCAGAGTTATTTTAGAAGATTGTGAAACTCATGTCAAGTTTCTCTGTTATTTAATAAGTGTCTGGTTTTGAGAAATGATACTAATCAGTTGATTAACAACAACATTATTTTGTGTTCTTAACATACTCAACTGTGTGTTTCTAGCTCTAATTACTTTTTCAACTATTTTGAAAGTAGCTGTAAAGAATCAATGGCCAGCAACTCAGGATTATTCCTAAAGCATTTTTGAATCATTCCACTACATGTAACAGATTAAGATGGCAACACCACTAATAAAAGAGAGAAAAGTAAAAGTATTAAATATTTATTTGTGTAATAATGAATATGATGGCTTATGGCACATGAGGATAATGACTTGTTCTCTGTCCTATCAATAAGATCTGCTTGAGATAAACCTTTAAATCAGCTGCCTTGGATAATTTGCATTAGAGTAGCAAAAGAGCTGGGAGACCTCTCCGAGTTCTTGATGTCTGGGGTGTTCTGAAATCCAGGATTCCTGATGTAAAACCTGTGAACAAAGAACAATATTTATTTTGCTCCAATATTCAAAACTGGCAGACTGAATTGGGTAGCAAGTTTGTAATATTAGAAGAATTTCAGTAACATTTATACATGGATACCTGTACTATACACTTATACTCTTTTATAAGTAAAGAGTGTGTTTGTAAGAAAAAATACTTTTTAGGTTAAATAAAATAATTAGATTTTTGATTTGTGAAGATTTAATATTTAAAAGATTTGACAAAAATTTTTCCTGACAACTGTTGCACACTGGAAATGCAACAATGATACTCTGACTAAAAGAAAATGAGCACTAAGAACATATGTAAATGGGTATAAATGTTAGGTCTGAAAGCATCTGATCTCTGATGAGATCATGAAATCCAGCTAGGATTTGAAAGGATACAAATTTGGCCACTTGCTTTATTAATGATTTGAAAGTAAATATATAGTCACTGTAAATAAAATAAAGTAGTGCTATCTGCTATATCTAAAAGCAGGTGACTGTGTCCTGAAAAGCAGTAATTTGGAGAAAAATCTAGTCATTATATGTGGGCAAGTAACTCAATGTCAACACCTAATGCAACCTCATAGTGACAGAGTAAAGTGACAGATTACTGATGGAGTACATTACATTTTGGACGCATAAGAAGAGGACTTCTGTAAAAGGAGGCACTGATTTTGTTGTCATAAAATATATCAGAAAGATTGATGTCAAAACTGAGAAGGGTTTGAGAATGAGGTGAAAAAATAATTCAAGGACTGCAGAAAACATAGTGGTGGATATTTCAATTTGTTTTTCAAAATGTAGATAATGAGGTGACATGCACAAATACACCCTTTAGAAGGAACTACATGCAAGAAAAGGTTTTTTTTTAAATCTAATTGAAAAAGACACAAAACCACTTGACATTGAATATAATACATTTAAAAGGACAGAGGCAATTTTTAAGAAGTAAGCATGACTTGCTACAGAGGCCAATGAGACACTAGTCAGACTGCTTCTTTATACAGAGGAAGCATCAGCCTTACCTTTTTCTGCCAAGATTTCTGACACATCTCTTTCAAGAATTCAGTTTTTTCCATGTCAGTTACCATCCTCCAGAACTGTCACACATTCATTTGTCATTTGTTACTAGTTTTCTTTTTTTTCTTTTTTTGCTTTAAATATGGGACATCAAGGGTCACTATGGCAAATTATTTTAAAAAAAGGATGTAGCATATTGTCAGCAATTTCTATGTGTCAAGCTCCTAATAATTATGTGGTATATGGTTTTTTTAATAAATAACAGATAGATGATCAGAAGTATACCCTCAAGTAGATTATCAGTTTTCCCACATGTTTAAAACTGACATATTTATTGTTAATAATTCTACCTGTTCTCTGGTAGAATTTTTTGTGTTCATTATAGACAACAAAATAGTTTACAAAAAAAGGACTGCTGCTTCAAATTATTTATCAAGTGGTAGTTGTATAATGAAATTAAGAACACTGGCACATGATTCACATTTTCTTGTACTACCACTGTTTTCTTTTCTTTGTTTTTCTTTCCCTTTCTGAATCAGGAGAAGTTTATAAGTGAAATATTCATGTAAGAACTCAGATAGATTCTATTTCTTCATACTTGTTATAAAAGCAGCCACAAGGTGCTATGTGTTTTCCAATCACATTAAATCAAAATTCTTTCTCTGCAGAATACATATCCTGAAAAAATTAATAGTTTTTTGATAGTGGCTTTGATTTATTTAGGTATCCATTGCATCTAGTGAGAAAAATTCATTTTTCCTTCATTGGATTGGTTACCATTGACAATTTTTCAGCATCTCCTGCAGGTAAATCATGTTACATTACCACATTACTACTATATTTAGAGTACTTGTTATTTTTTTCATACTGCATCTACAATAATGGGACTACCATATAAATGATACTTAGTTGTATCTCCTAAAAAGACAAACTAGAGAGTTATTTAAAAGTATCTCTGATTTGAAAGTAATTTTCCTTTTAATACAAAACAATCTGATATTTTCTGTGTCCCTTATGCATAGGATGACTGGTTGCATTTTTTCAGGTCAAAGTCACTTTGATGAATATATCTAGTGTACAAAATAAAACATTGTAAATCATTTATATGCTGCAGAATTCCCAATGCAGATTTTTGACAGTAAGAAAATCAAGTTTTATAGGGTATTGCTATAAAGCTATGTTACAATAGGTTTCCAAATATCTTGTATGTAGCAACATCATAGTAGCCATATTATTCTGCTGCATCACTACGGGAAAGACAGAATGGAGTCAAATTTTCTTCCTTTCATTCATCTTCAGCTGGAGCTGCTGCTAGCCAACTGGTCAATGAGGTTCTTAAAGTCAATTATAGAAAGATGTTTCCCTGCTGAAAGAGTAACTGTCCCATGCTCACCTGCTCTGTTTTCTTCCTTAATCTTCTCTGCCAAAGAAAGTCCTTTTTCTGCTTAAAACATGGTAAAAATATTCTACCCTTCTGCCATATTGGGCTTTTTTGGCATCAACACAATTTGAGGTACAGGTCAGCTAAGGCCAGATTTTCCTCCTATTATCACATAGATTACTGTTTCTTAACACTGGAAAACTATTTTTCTTGATATTCATAGATGTTTCTTGCCCATTTTTTTAACTTTCAATGAGTCATTGCTCAGATTATGGTTGTAATTCAGTCAGCTAAATTCCACCCGAATATCAGGAAGAAGTTCTTCACTGTGCAAGCAACTTCACACTGGAACAGCTTGCCTAGAGAGGTTGTGGAGTCTGCCTCACTGGAGACATGCAAGAACTGTCTGGATCTGTGCAGAGTCCTGTCTTATATGTTCTAAGAAGACCCTGGCTGAGCAGGGAAGTTGGAGCACATGACGTCCTGTGGTCCCTTCCAGCCTGATCCTTTCTGTGGTTCTGTAATTTACAGGAAGCTGCTCACTAAAGACACCAGAGCCAGATTGGTTTTCCATAAAAAATAAAGTTCATAATATGTTGAAGATATTTCTATATCCAGCAAAAATCTGAAAGGACATCAAATGAATGATCTCTCTATATATACATATAGATGCATAAAAGTGGGTGATTGCAATTTTTTTTGGAATGGAGATGGGGCAATTCAGGAATTTCCATTATAAACTTTATTCCAGTACATTTAGTCATCACTACTTGCTATCCAGTCCTGCTATGAACATTAATGTGATAACCATAAAGGCCTTTTATGACTATTGTGTAATAGCTGATGAAACTTCTACTTTCATAACTAAATAATGAAAAATTGCAGTAAGGTTTATTTTAATAAATTTTATACAGAGTCCTCTTTTTACATACTTTTTCCAAGAAAAAGGCCTGGAAATATAGTTTCAAATATATTGAAATCTCTAAATAGGTTTGTAATCACAAATATTGCGTTAGTAACCTTTAACGAAAAAAGAGACTTTAAAAGGGGTTAAGAAACTTAATCTGTTAATGCAGTACTACTTTACAGTAAATATACTGAGGTTAGCAAAGTATTTTAGTGAAGGTGAAGGGTAACTATCTACTGCCTATTGTTTCTCTCTGAATTTTAAATTCATAGTCTCACTTAGACAGAAAAAATTGTGCTTTAAAAGATTTTTCTCCCTCTTTTCCCCCTGCATTAGAAACTGGAGTAAATATCATGGGAAAGAAAATCAAGAAGCAGCAGATGTCATGTGTCACTTTTACAGCTATTGATACTACGTAAGTAACAGTTTGAATCAACAGAGATTCAGTATTGTATGTTTATGGGTTTATTTAAATTGTTACAATTGAATACTTTTACACCTTTAAATATTTTATGATTCATGGCATTTATGTTTTAGAAACTTATCTGAGTGAGTTTTTCTCTTGCAGAGTTTTTTCAGCAGCTTTTATTTGTTTTAACATAGAAGTAAATTGCACCTTTAAACCACAGGTGATACAGAGAAAAAATAGTAGGAAGATAGAATAGTAAATGTATTTTTGAGAGCACTAAATGTTGCATGCATAAAGCAAATACACGTATTGAGTATTCAAGGACTCACAATGTGAATATGGAAAATTTTATTTTCATCTGTAAGTGTAGCATAAACAAATCCAGAGTATAGAAGGCTTTGGTGACCTAATTGTGGCCTTGCAATACCTGAAGGGAGCCTACAAGAAAGATGAGAGGGACTTTTTACAGGAGCATGTAGTGACAGAACAAGGGGGAATGAATGGATTCAAATTAAGAGAGAGAAGTTTTAGATTAGATATTAGGAAAAAGCTCTTCACTGTGAGGATGTTGAGGCACTGGAACAGGCTGCCCAAAAAAGGTGTGGATGACCCATCCCTGCTGGTGTTTATGGCCAGGTTGGATGGAATTCTGAGAAGCCAGTGGAAGGTGTTCTTGCCCATAGCAGGGGGTTGAAAACAGATAATCTCCAAAGTCCCTTCTAACCCAAAACATTTTGTGATTCTGATTCCAAGAAAAGCTTATTTATAAAGATTTGCCATTTTTGCTATGCGTTTCCAGCTTACCTTTTTTCCCTTCTTATTAAGCAAAGACATTGTGATTCCTCCATTTGAAATTCTACTTATAAAATCTTTTAGGTGAAAAGCCTTTCAGATTTCTTTGGAGAGCCTTCTGTAGTGGTACATGCAGTTGAAATGGATCCCACCATACTTTGAGCTAGTTAGGATGGCTAAACATGTTCCAATAAGAATGGCCATTATATTGACCTAAACCTCTAAGGCTGCGGTGACAGCCTATATCAGTGTCAATACTGGCTGAGAAGACATGTTAAGGCAGCTGTGGTAGATAGTGTTTAGTTTAATCTGACCCACTCTGGAAATTTAATAGCCATGCAAACACAGAATCCACATTGTCTATGTATTTTTAGACATTGACTTCAATAAATCCACTGCAACAGATTCACCCAGGAGTCATAATTTTGAATAAATATTTAGTAAAATATCAAATTATTTATTGGGGTTTTTAAGCAGATGACATTTGTCCATATAAACTCTTTTGACATTTTAAATATATTTGTTTCCAACTTGTGTGTTTAACAGTTTGCACACTGCCACATGTATATATTTGAGAACAGCAATCAGTAAACTGAAGGGCATATTTTTTCTTTTATGGATTGACATACAGTAATCCAGATCTTCAGTGAAGGTAACACAGATTTGAAAAATTAAAATATAGAGTAGTTTCCCCTAAACTTATTTCTCTTATTTAAATGTTGGGAAATAAATGTAAAACTTTTACCAGTCACACAGTTTATGAAATGTTTGAAGTCCAGTCAAGAGGAAATTATCTCAGCAGAAACACTAATTTTCTACTTCAGAAGCATGTTAATTGTCTGCCACCATAGTCATCTACCATGCTTTTATTGAACCAATTATATTTACTTCTTGTATTGTTAGTTATTTGTTAAAGAATATATACATTATCCATTCCACTCTTATCTGAAAGACATTACTAAAAAATGCACTAAAGAAAACAGCATTTTGGTCACTTTAGTTCCCATGTGAATGTAAAGCCTTTTAACCTTTACTACACGGCATGGACTTCGCTTCAATTATGCTTAATCCTTAAATATGTTACATTTGTTTTAAATAGAATGAAATCAAAAGGATGTAAAACATTTTCATTTAAGAATATGGTGCTTAAAACTAAGAGTTGAATGCAGCCTGTAATTTGAGATGCCACCTAAGCAAATAACACAAGTTGCCTGCAACTGGAATACAAAGTTTCCTGCAAACGGGAGTGTCCTGCTAGCACGAGTTTGCATTTTCATCAGACCTAATCACAACAAACTGGCACTAAACTGAATTCAGCAAGCAGAACATACACAGAAGCTTCAAGTCCTATATAAACTACAGTAGTAAAGTGCATGGACTCTTATTCTAGTCATACCTAAGGGTAATGGGAAAGATGGATGAGTCCCAGATCTTTTCCATGTCATGTCATGACATGCTGTGCCCATACAAAGCCTTGTGGAGCTCGGATGGGCAAACCTGCCATCTCTTCTCCTGAAGCCAGCTCACTGTGCTGCCAAAAATACAAGACTTCTAAGACTAAAAAGGAATCAAGCCAAAAGGAAGCAGGGAGACTTCAAGTCTAATCCCTAGTCCCCAAACAATTTTTGTTGGTTTTTTTTCTTCTTCCCAATGAATGAGTAATATAAACATGCAGATAGTTCAGGAAACAGGAACCAGAAGTTTTTAAGAACTAGTTTTCCTATTCAACTACTTATTCAAAGTGATGTGCACTTCTTTTTTTGCACCCACAGCATGATTTTTCTGTGGTATTCTCTTAGGCAAGAAGGTGAGTCTACTGATGCATTATGGATTTGTTAAAACATGAATTAGAAATTGTGCTTCTTTTAGTGACCTCAAAGGAAAACCTGGATTTTATTAAAGACATGCAGCCAAATTGTTACTAGCTTTTCATCTTTATTCCCCAAAGCACAGCAGCAAAGAAAAACTCCACTGTTGAAGGGGAAATCATACAATATAGGTTTGCATAAGCAACATAATAGTCCCTTTCCCAAACTTCTCAGAGCCCATTGTGGCTGCCTTTACCCATAAAAAAAAAAAAAAGTATTTGGTCTTTCTCCACATTATTTGCATCTTTATATTTCTGCAGGAAACATCATGTCTTTCTTCTTTCTAAAAAAACCTGAAATTAGCTGAACTAGGAGTTCAAAGAAAAGCCCCCCATCCTTATTTCCCCCTCCTTTTTTTGCCCATAAGCTTCCTCCTTCAAGAAAACTTGCTAAATTTGGATAGGTATTTCCAGGATTTAAGTGGAAAACATTTGTATGTTTCTGTGCCTTCATGGTAGAGAACTTTTATTTTAAGCTATTAATGAAAATTCAGCCTATTTAAAAATGGATGCATATCTAATATTTGGTTTCAAAATTTGAAAGCTCTAAAATTTATTACATTACATTGTCATAAGGTGCTTAAAATACAAGCCACTGAACCCTCTTGATTACATTCTGGTTTCAGAAATATACTTCAATATACTGTCTGTCACTTTTCTTTACCATAGGTCAAAAAAGAAAAAAGAATTAGAGTGGTTGCTGATAAACTAATAGGGCATTGAATACCATTTACGACTTTCATCCCCAGAGCAAATAAGGGTGGGCAGTAGAAAGATTGTGTTTAATGCCTTAAACATATAAGAGAAGGTTTAGAAGGGTGTTGCAATTGTTAGTCGTATCAGCTCTGCCACAAACTGCTTGTTTTTCCTATTCTAGTGAAGAGATGGAAGAAAAGTTTATTGTGATTTTAAGGTATGCAGTTAAATGCTATTTGCCCTTGCAATAATTAACAGAAATCATGAGTTGCTCAATTTGATTTAATCAATTGCTGAGGCAGCTGATCACACTGTGACCTGCTATTGATGGTACATCTGAAGGTAGATAGCAAGTCAGGAGTCATGCTACTTTATTTCTGTATTTGCTATCTTAGACACCTGAGTTTAACAAATATGCTTTTAATAAACTTATTCAGCCACCATTAAATGGTTCACCTGCAGGAACTTAGGTATCTGTGCTTATCCATCTAGTCAATAAAGAGAAACAAGTCACAATGCGAGAGCAGATCAGGATCACAAAACTGCGTTTCTGTTGTATCCTATGATCAAGGAAGCAGATTAAAGAATCCCCAGACATAAACTTCAAGAAAGTTAAATTATGAAGTTACACAGTCCTGTCGGTCTACGTGCATAAAACAGAGCAAAAAAATCACTAAAAAATGTATTTTATCAGATAAGCAGTTAGAACCAAATAGGATGAATGCAAGTATCTTGGGACATTTAGACAGACTCCTGCAGAATGTGACGTGTAAGAGAGCCTGTCTCACCTGGTAATCCAGCAGAGGCTGTAATCTAGCTATCATGTCAAAGATTCCAATGCTCCTGATGCTGGCCCATACTTAACAGTGACGGACATCTGCAAAAATTCAGGCTGACAAGAAATTGCTATCACTATGTCTTGCCATCAGTGACACGAGACTGAAGAAGCTGTCAGAATGGGGAAGTTGTGTGATCGGGTCAGACACGTGTCCCACCACACAGTTGTCCCATCTGCCTCTGTTGAAAATGCAACATCCAGAAGAAAGGGACTAAAGAAAATATTTCATTCTTGTCCTCTCTATTACACTCTCTTTATAATGATAAATCTAAATTAAGGTGGATTTTTTTTTAAATATCACTTCAGTAAGTAATAAATTACTAATTCCACAATTACATTATGCAACATGAGTAATGCGCTACTTCTGATTTAAAGTAATTAAATGAGTCAAATTTCCTTATTAAATTATGCCATTTTCCAAACTTTAAGTAAGTGGTTTTTTGTTGTTTTTCTTTTTCATTTCCTATAAAGTATTTCTTGAACTGATTATAAATTTGCTCATCCTGTAAGCAACACCTGTAGTGTTTCTACAAATTTCTTTTGCATTTTTTTTAATTGCCTTGTAATTTTGGATTCTTAACTTGACAAAACAAAATAAAACTTGAATTATAAACAGTAGGAATATGGAAATATTTAATAGCAGATAAAAATGGATACCCACAAAATTATAGATTGTCTTTCAGAAATCTTGTCTTTTTGAAAAAACGCCGTGAAGGGAAAAAATAATCTGCAAACTTAGTTTAACTTGTACGTACTTCTAACATGGCCAATATGGACAAGGCAAAAGAGGGAGTTGATATCCATTCTTCATTGACACCTATCTCCTTCCATAATTCTACAATTTTAAAGCCTCCCTAAATCTCCTGTGCTTTCACTGATTATATAAGGGGAAATTCTGGTTAAATGTGAAGTTTTCAGCCCATTTAGTATACTGCTAACCAGGAATTTAAGAGAGACATACTAATGGCTATATATCTAAGGATGCTTTTCCTATTTTTGTGTCTATTTACCTAACATATTCTCTAATATGCTGTCATAGAAATTCCATACCTTAGATGACAAAATGCTCCACAACTATGGTGAAGTGACATGGGAAGATTTCTTTACAAATTTTAGTGTCTTTGTAGGATATGTTTCCTAGTAAAATGATTGCTGATGTAATCTCTTGTTCTTTGGATACCTGAATAATAAAGATTCATATAACCCTCTCAACAACAGGAGAAAACACAGAAATTACTAGAATGCTCCAAAGCTGTCTCTGCAAAATCTAAACCACAAAAACGGAACAACAATAAACTTCGACCAGCATCGTATAAGTTAAATTCTCAAGCGTGCATTTAAGGTATTATAGGCCCAGGATCAAGACCTTTCTTACTATATCTAGTCATCATGTATCTTGGTTCAATTTACTTCAGAAGTAATAAGGGTCTAAACAAAGCAAAAGAAAGCTGTATTTGGAAACATTAAATAGTGCTTTTCAGTGTAGAAAACATGCATAAGTATGGGTTTAAAATAATTGTAAATCAAAATATAAACATATTTCTGTAGTTCTTTGTATTAATATATGCTTTGTTGCGTAAGATTTTTTGTTCCATTAATGTGACATCTTTCTCAGATTTAAGTTATAACTGCAAAGAAGCTATTATTTCTTTAAATGAGAGAAAATATCATATGAGGATTACTGACAAATCACTCAATGTATCATCTTCATGATATAAATATCTTGCACCAGAAAAAAATGTTTGTTTTGTTTGTGTTTTTCCTTGTCCAGGAATTAAAATCTTACATGCAAACAAAGTAATAACTTTTGCCTAAGCAGACAGACAGCCTGAGACTTACACTTCCTTACTGGGAAGATTGGCAATTGACTGATGTTATGGCAGAGTCTAGAATGAGAAACTTATTTATTGAATTAATAATGTGTAATATGTTTACTTCAATTGTATTCAAAGTTTTAAGCCTGGGTCATTTTTTCCTGTTATATTCAAAGTCTTAAACCTTGGTCATTCTTTTTCCTAAATATATGTATATTGTCCACCAAAGTATTGCAATGTCCATGTATTTCTTCTCCATTAAACTACTATGTCTTCTATTCATAAAGTCATGATCTTCCATAACCAGTCCCCAGTCATAATATATGGTGTTACAAGTGTAACCTCATCATCATAGTTAAAGATGAGATAATAATTTTAAAAAATTCTAAAAAGAATAAAAGATTTGAGGGAGAGAGGTGAGAGAAGACTGAAACTTCTGCCAAAAAACACATTGTAACTTGTTTCTGCAGTCATACTATGACCTTTTTACAGTATTTTTTCCAGAGAAAACATAAAAGGGAGGTTAGGACACAAAACCAATTAGGAGGTATATTGAATAAATTGACTATGCTCCCATCATATCTCTGTACTCACCTGTCACACTGAAAGTAACTGACTCTCTTCTCAGCTCTAGAGAGAGATTCAGCAAAATCTATTAATTTGGCACAACCTAAGTACATCGCTTTTGCACTGAAGTTACACTTCATTACCTTTTCAGCATGTTTAGATGGACTGTGTCATGTAAAATCATCAGTAACTTAACGTCATGAAACTTGGCTATATTTTTAATTTTGTTCCCAAGAAAACTTTTAGTAGTGGTATTTCCTAAAAGCTCTTAGGAGCTCTTAGGCTCATTGTTTTGTATTACACAGGTCCACTCACATCAATCAGTGATTATCTACTCTACAACTTTGGTAGCCTTTCCTTAGGAGAAGAAAAGAGCCTTAATTTGTGGTAAAATTCACTATGGACAACGTTGCATATTTTCTGGTAGCAGAAAACAACATTTCAAACTGTTGACAATATTTGGAAAATGTAATGAATTAGAATTACATGGTGCAACGAAAAGCCCTTGATCCAGTAAAAGCAGCTTCCTACTAAAACTGTGCCTCACATTTGCTTATCTTATTAATTTAATTTATTCACAGCATGCTGGGTTAGCAAAGGAACCACTTATGTGGAGCTGGGTTCAAATTATTTCTTAGGACACAAGTGGGGGTGACTTTAATGGCTGAATCCCAGCTTTCTACTTAAGCATGTTTGCATATCTAATCTCTTAAAATTATGTTCAATATTTTTTTGAAAACATAATTTTTTATATGTATGTTAGAACATCTTGGCATACTCCAGGGCTAAGATGTGATCCTTTCTGTATTGAAACAATGCTCAGTAGACAACTGTTCCTTTGTTCTCAATCACTAGACCTCATTTTTCATGGAAACCAGCCTGGGCAATGGCATGGTCAAACTGATGAGCGTGCCATGGTACTTACCAGCATGTGGCTGGCACAGAGTGCACACAACTTCAGGAGGGAGCGGGCTGTAGAACTAACAAAAAAGTTTCTGTCCCAAGTGTTACAAGTCACCATCTAACATAGGTTTCCCATGAAAAGAAGTAGTCTTGTAGAGCCCCGTTTGCTGCCTGCTCAGCTCTGCCCCATTCCCTGTAGCCAGTATTCCTCTGCTCACATGATGGAGGTGATAAATTTATACCTAAAGCACATAGTGCTCAGACTTCCCCTTAACCATTTATTCATTGCTAACATCAATCTCTAAGAAGCCTGGTGGTATTCCACACACTCCAAGCAATGATTCAGCAAAGATTATTGGAGACAGGGAAAAATTGATGGCAACTATAATTTCTTCCTGCATAATGTGGCTTGGTCCAAAATTACTACAAATTTACATATTCCTTTGCCTTTTCTGTAGAGATGTCAATCTAGATGGGAAGGCACACAGTAATGATTGAAAGTATGAGAAATGCTAGGAGGATGTGCTCTCTCTTTCTTGTAGGGTCATGGCTTATCTACCTAAATTGCATTTACTGAATTTTCATTTTTATGAAGACTACAACTTGCTCACAACTTTTCAAAAGCAAAGAAAAAGGACCATACTGCCAAAGATTATCTTTCAAAAGTCTAAATAAAAATGATAAAATTATGAAAACTTTCGTTTTATTCGTACTGAGTTTCACTGTGTATCCACATCAGTTGTATTTGTCTCATTTTTTTAAATACAGAACACTTGAAATATGAAATTTCTTTCCAACATTTTTGATATTACATGTATAGAAGTATATGGTTTTCTGTTTCAAATTACTCTCATTTAAACATATAGACATGTATATTTCCATAAATATATAAACCACTCATATTTGTAACCTGTCTAAAACCTTACAGACCAACTTGTTTTTGTCAACATCTGTTTGACATATTTTGTATGCTTTGTCAGTACATCAGGAAATCATAACGTGTCAATCACTAAACCTTCTTTTCTAATTTTACATAATTACAAAAGCAACAAGATATAAATGGTGTGTAGCTTAATAATTCATGATAATGTTTTGAAGGTCTTTAAAAAAAAGTAAATTGATTTTACTGTATTAGTGGAATCTATTGTATAACATTAACATGCATAACAGATTGCTCTCACAAGAATAAGTGGATATTATTTTGATTTGATTTTAATTAGATATATATAGTCTCTTCCATTTTATATTATGCATATTAATACTGGAAGAGGCTTTTATGCATAATATTTGAAGGTTTATTACACTCAGAAGTTTTAAATGTTATTGATATGAAACTATGTTGAACAGCAGTGAAAAGCACATTAATTTTGATGTTAATTTTTTTTCAGTTTAACAATGGTAAAATGTTATTGAAGGAGATGTTCATTTTAAATCTATGTTCTCATTGGAAAAACATGAATATATATATATATATATATATATATATATATATATTTCTTAAAAATATGCATATGGTTTTATATGTAGATTTCTTGTTTATATGTAGAGGCCAAGTAGTGGTTTCTAAATCTATTATGGCCAATGCATTCAAGACCAATATATTCTGTTCTCACTTGTTTCTTCATGTAAGCTCTAGTTATTGTTTGTTGAACAAAAGGTTTCTCCACTCCGAATTTTGTTATGATTACAGTCTTTGAAAGTATATTTACTTTTCTAGAAATTATTTTCTGCATAATTATTAATTATTGTGAGCCAGCACTAGTAGTGTTTCTAGCAGCAAGGTGAGAAAGAGACTATTGAAAAAATCAGGTTTTGACCTATTTAGAGTATGTTGGCATAATTCTTCTTATGATGCCTTTTTTGTGATGTAAACTGAGGAACTGTACCCAAATGAGGTTGTTTAGAAACCATCAAACCTAGGCCTTGACTATCTATCAGACGTTAACAGATTTTCAACACCATTGGCTTGTATTTGATTCCATTTGGAGACATCAAGTTGAAAGTCTGACATTCAACTTCCAAGTTTTAAGTTTTCAGTCTTTCAGCATTCCCTATTTTTTTATATATATTGCCTGTACCAAAATAACTCCATCCCTGTAACATTCTTTCTATTCTAAATTCAATGATCCATGACCAAAGAGCTAATCTTAAAGAAATACAGAGCAAAAATAAAACAAAAAATGGAAAGAATAAAACATTTAAACTGAAACATAGTAAGTTATAATGGTTCCATTTTTATAAAATAAATCTGATTTCAATTAAAACAACCTCTGGAGGTAGACCAGTGTATATTATAATAAACGGGTAAATGTAAGGCGTGGGAAAAGTTCAGACATTCCTTCTAGCATATTGAATCAATTAATAGCATGTACAAGGAAACCCTGATTATTTGAAGGAGTGGAGAAAAATGACTTGATTCTTTACAAGTAGTGCAGACTATTATTAGTATTCCAGATAGAGTGTGTTCTAGGGAGTCCATCATACGCTTTGATGTCTCTGCATCCACAGCTGGAAACTTTGTGCCAGTCTCTGGAAGCAGCACGAACTGACAACAGTCACCTCCATCAGGAAAGTGAGTTAGTGGTTGCAAATGTTAATCAGTGGATCAAAGAACAAAAGTGAGTAAAATTGAGGGGTTTTTTTTTGGTTTTTTTAATGTGATTTCATTTCCTATGGCCCCAAACAATTAAAGCATTCATAAGAACTCTCTTCTCGACTTACTGCCATATCTTTTATCTGAAGCTCAACAACAGGTTTTTATAAACATACTGTTGAGGGGTTTTTACCATCACATTTATGTCCTTATGAAATAGAACAAATAATGAAATAATAAATAATTTTTCTGTAAGATCATAGAACAATTTTCAGACCTGTTAATAAAGTAACTGAACTCTAAGTAAATTTTTTGTATATGTTCTCATCCTTTGTGACTGTTTCATTAGATTTTGCAGAGCTCCCATAATAAAATTTTAAAAATTTAAATGTATTTTTGTCTACCATATTTATGCAGACTCTTAATGATGAAAACTGATTTACATTCTTAAAAGTCAATATTTAAATGAGCAAGTCAAGCTGGTGAGAAGCATCCAACCTTTACTTCTCATAAAATAAACATATGTTTTTAATTCTGTACATATATATAGCCATAAAACTAAGGCTCATCTTCCTTTGATTATTTGGGTAATTTAAATATTTTTTCCATCTTTATTATGAAGCTTTAGGCAGCATCTATAATAATGTTTTTTGACAAGTATAAATGGGTTGCCTACTTATAACCTATAATTTTTGTGTACTTCTACAAAAACTGTCCAACATTGAGAAGAGAGTTGAAAAGAACCAGATAATTGAATGATCTTGAGTCTATATCAAAATGATAAGCAGTATGAGAACACCAGTGTGGGTCCACAAGAAGAAACAAATTTTCTATGAAAATTGCGCAGGGTTATGGGAAATTATTGCAAATTTGTTATGTCTTTTTGCAAGGACCTTGTCCAAACATATAGAAAGGTGTTACTAGAAAAAAATGAATTGTTGTAGTACAAAATAATTCTTGATATGTGGGACTGTTTTCTTTTAATAGCAAGTGCTTCTACGAGCAGTTGGCTCCCTTTATTGGTCCCTTTATGTAGTCTGAAAAGCCTATAACTTAGGTCTCTAACAAATCTGATCAATTTAAAGCCTTTTAAAGATAAAATGACTAATTTAAAAAATTCCATTGTCTGTATCAATTAATTTCCCATTGACTAAAAAGAAAACCCAAGCCTGCTTTTAGAGATGTAGATACCTACCTTATGATCAACCTCATTTAAAAAGCTCACTGGCAAGGTCAGAACATCTAATTTGCTGGAAATCACAACTCTAGCCCTGCAGATTCCTTAATGTATTGGTGGTTTTCTGGTTTAAATGCTATGAGGCAACAATAAAATTTTATTGGACTCATTGGCAAGGCAAAATTCCTTAATTATTTTTTTCTCCTCACTTTGACTAAAATGTTTAGATATTTGCCATATTATAAAAATGCCATGACAGTGTTTTCTGATTCTGTCTTATGTTTTTAACATGAAAAAATTCTCAAGTTGCATAGGAACTAATATTAAATAAACAAATGTAGCTTTCAATTAATACAGACATCATGTTGCATGTTTTGGAGGTGTACTTTTTCCACATCAGTTTCTAAATTATATTTTAAAAATAGTCTGTGTTTTGCCTAGGACACACAGGGTTTTGGAAAAGGAACCTACTTTTATAATAATTTACATATATTTATAGTTCACATTGAATAAGAAATGTTAAATAAAATATATTTTTTATTGTGCAGAAAAGGAAATTCACAGAACTACTTTGATTACTTTGGAGGTTTTATATAGATGTCTCAAGTTCAGAAAAGTAGCAAAATATATGCAGTCATTATGAATTTTTCACATTTTGATTAGATATAAATCTTGGAATTCTTAGGGAGATTTTTTGGCTAGTAGAAACTAAAAAACCAATTTTCAAATTTAGGCTTTTGGGAATGATAGAGTAAATCAAATTAAGGTTATTATATATATCATATAATTAGAAATCAATACAGGCAAACTAATAGAAATTAAAAAAAAAAAAATGATAGCCTTGCCAGATTGGATAATTAACTGATTACAGTAGTACCAAGTATGTTTTATAGGTACAAATTTACAAAACCAATTTGTGTCTTAGGATTCCAACTTCCCAGATGACACCATAAGGATATTTAAATACACAATTTTGTCACAGGTGAAAGTGAGCAGGATGTTTTGCAGAGTAATCTGCCCTCTCAAAAGTTTTGGTTTTTTTTTTTTTGCTCTGCACTATATGGTGCCCAAGTACTGGATCCATGACAAAAAGAGAACATTTATAGTTTCCTTTTTCTGTAGTCAAGGTGGTGAAATAAAGATCCCTTTTAATATTAATTTCATTTTAGAATCACCTCATTGCTGGTTATCCTTCCTTACACCTTGTTAAAGTTTGATTTGATACTTCCAATAACCTAGATCAAAGATGTCATAATACATAATTGAAGGCCATATGGGACAGACTTGGTAAAAATTCATTTTTCAGGGAAAGGAACGCATGCACTTATCTAACTGATACTTATCAGTAACAGTGCTCTTTTAATTCAGTCAAAAATTTTGAGTAGGTTATCCCAATAAAATTGAATAGTTGAGGTTGTGCAAGGGTGCATCAGGCCAAATTTGTTATGAATTCAGTTATTTTGCCACATGTTGCTTCTTTACCAAAAATATGGAGAAACAATAACAAGTAAGTGACAAGGTCCTGAAATATAGATAACATGTGATTTATTTCAACACAATGCTACACCACAGACATGATAATACAGGATGATTGGCAGTAAATTTTTTCTATATTGTTTGCATTAAATGATATTATAGATCAGATTTCAGAGTCAGTGTTTGCTTAGTGAGGGGCTGATGGAATATTGCTATTCTACTTACTTATTCATTTATTATCTATTCAGTTTTCCAGTTTTTATTTTATTTATTGCTGTTCCTTTTAGGTACATTTCTTTGTGCTGGGCTGCTTTTGTTCTCTTTATTATTATTTGAGTCTATGATATGTGGAGGTAATTTTGAACAAAATTAAGAGTGCTAAATCAACATTACCAATATGCTTGTATTTGTCTAGAATGTTAACTATCTCTTAAGATTTGTACTTCACATGTAGTGTAGACTTTTTATTGGAGAAGGTTATTTGAATGTCCTCTAGGAATTGCTGAATTGTTTATTGATCTAATAATTATATATATTTTGCAACTTCTAGTGTCTGCCCTTCTTTTTTTGTCCCTTTATCTTAAAAACTTAATAAACAAAACATGAAAGAAAAAGGAATTTAAAAAAAAAGATGCCTAAGAATAGATCCCTGAGGCTTTTCTATTTGAAAATCTTCTATATCAGAGTTATTGTTTATGGAAATCTTCTGTGTATACTTTCTCAACTAACCTGCAAAAGTCTATATGGAGTTATCTATAAGCCCACTATCTCTGAGCTGTTAAGGAATATTTTATGATCGATAAAAATTTCTCCTGTAAATATGTTTCTCATTGAATTAGAGATAACATTGGTGTTGTGAGGAAGAGAGTAGTATTGGTAGAATAAAGCTAGATTTAACTGCAGTCAGATTTATTGTCTGGTACAGGTATTTGAAATCCTTGAACAGAAAATTTTCAAATGATCTTTTTAACTAGAATGTGTTTATACACTTTTCCTTTTATCTATTCTTTCCGCTGACCATTGTAGGATCTATTTAAATTGAAATCATGAGTAACTGTAACATATAAGTAAACATGTTAATTATTGTTGAGGCAGATCATTTCAAGGTGCTTCAGTCTTAGGTGTTTTGGCCTAGGTGTGTTTTTTTCAAACACAAATAGAGGTCAAGTGAAATAGTTTTAAATTGAGGATTTTTTTCCTTTTTTCAATAGAACCTAATTTTTTAAACTTTTCCCCTGTTCTTTTTGTACACTGACTACGCTGTTACTTAGTTTCCTTATATCTTTTCCTGAGGCATAGCTATTTCAAAATAGATCTGTGTGCACAAACAATATATATGTCTCTTCTTCATCATTCTTTAACAATGAATAATTTGAAGTATACTGTGTTGGTTTTGCATGGCCTGGTTTTTGGCAGCAGAGGGGCCACAGAGGAAGGTTCCATGAGAAGCTGCTAGAAGCTTCCACCATGCTCAGCAGAGCCAATCCCTGATGGCTCTGAAGATGGACATAACTGGCCAAAACTGGGCCAGTTAGAGGGGTTGGTAATGACTCTGTGATAATATATTTAAGAAGAAAATCAAAACAGATTGGGGTATGCAGAGGTTTTTTTTCCTTCTAGTCAGAGAAGAGGAGGAGGTGAGAACATGTGAGGGAAACAACATGGAGACATCCAAGTAAGTGCAGCAGGAGGGACAGGAGGTGCTCCAGGTGCTGGAGCAAAGATTCCCCTGCAGGCCATGCTGAGACCATAGTGAAGCAGTTGTGCCCCTGAAGCACATGGAGATCCACAGGGGTGCAGAGATTCACCCACAGCCTGTGGGCATCCATGAGGACACAGACATCCACCAGCCCTTGGGGAAGGTGGCCACGCCAGAGCAGGTAGATGCCTGGAGGGGGCTGTGATCCAGTGGGAGATCCAGTGGAGAGAGGGGGGCCCCTTGCTTCCAGGCCTGAGCAGCCTGTCCTTGAAGGACTGCACCTCATGGAAGAGTGACCCAAGCCACAGCAGTTTTAGTAGGACTGTGTTCCCGTGGGAGGGACTCACATTGCAGCAGTTTTGGCAGGACTGCTGCTCAGGAGGTTTGGAGCCATGCTGGAGATGTTCACAGAGAACTGTCTCCCATGGGAGGGATTCCACGGTCTCACAGGGGAAGGACTCCTCTCCTAGAGCAGCAGAATAAAACCTTGTATGATGAACTGACCAAACCCCCACCCTCTGCCTCCCTGTGCTGCTGGTGGGAAGAAGGGAGGTGTTGGGGGAAGAAAAGGGCTTATTTTACTTCTCATTTTCCTCCTCTGACTCTCTACCTCTAAGCTGAGCCTGTTTTAATCCTTTGAGAGTTTTCTCCCAGTCTTTATCTCATGAGCCCTTCCTTCTCTGAGCCTTTCTCTTCTCTGCCCAGCTGTGGGAGGGGAGGGTGGGCGAGTGGCTTTCATGGGTGCCTGGCATTTGGCCAGTATCAAAGCATGACATATACTATACAGTGTATATTTATTTTCCCTTCATACTCAGATTTTTAAACATCTTCTCCTTACTGTTGACTTTGTTTTTGGCATTGGATATCTTGATTTTTTTTTCATCATGAAAGTTAGCTTTCAACCTGTGGCCTAATTTTGCATGGGTTTTGAGTTTTTGAAAATACATGAGGATTTCTGCAGATATCAGGAGGCTCTCAATAGTAATTTCAGAAGGATTCAAAATTTGTTTTTCTTCAGGAAGTTTTAATGCAAGACTGGAGGGAAGATCCTGACAATGGAGGAGAACTATGGAGATACTGGGACTTATGACTATGAGTGGATTCCCAGAATGAAATCTGAGCCTTTTGCCCAGCCACTTCAGGCCAGTAGCAAAATTGTGGAGTGGAAGGGATTTAAAGACTAAGGAATCATGAAGATGGAGGCAGAGTGAACAAGTGAGTGTGTAAGATAATCAAGTAGTGTCACAGCTCACATTCTGTTGATTATTAAATAAGTGCTACTACCCAAATGCACTCAGGGCTGTTGACATCTTTCTTGTGACAAATGGACTTGTTTGCATGGACCAAGCAAACCTATTTTCCAAGGGTTTACAAAAGTACCAGCAATGTTTTTACAGAGAAAGAAAAATTCAAATACTTTTAGATTTTGCTTAGGAGAGTCACTGCTTCATTTTGTTTTTCTGAATGGCATTGGGCAGGCACCAAAAAATCTTCAGTCACTTTTTTGAAATTCTTAGTGACAAATTCATAGAAATAGTATTAGTACTATTTACTAAAAAAACACCACAAACATGGCAAAAGGCTTTTGTTGGCTTCAGAGGAGACTACAGTGGTAGCCTTACCCATATCCTGCATTTGATATTAATGATATTTCTTTGAAATCAGATTTTTGGGTATGGGTGGCTTTGGTCATATTTGATCAAAGTTTGCCATTTAATTTTTTTTTTCTCATTACTATAATTAAGTAATTTTGCATATGGAGAGAAAAAGGTTTTCATTCAGTCCACTGCCAAGGAAACAGAAGAGTATAAAAGTCCACACAGTTCACATTGAAAAAAAAGTGCTAGAGAACAATTTCATTGCTTCTTGGTTTCTTACAGAAACTATTGCATTTGTAGGATTTTGCCTAGGAAATAAGCTCGAGAAAATTCTTTCAAATATCTCAATGGCACCATTTGCTAGGTCTTTAGGAAAAAACATTGAGAAGTCCATGAAAAACAGAATTATAAATTTCACAGCTGATTGATGTATTGACATAAAAGTCTAGGATTTAAATATTCTCATAAGTAGGATAGAAGCCAACTTAGTTTGTTATGGATACGTACTTCATAATTAATCCTGTAGTGGTTAATGAGATGTGAGACCTGAGTGTAGCTTGTCCATGTTTGGACATTAACAGCTTCTGTCTTATACACTAATAACAGCTCTTTTCTGACTAATTTTGATTAGAATTACAGGTTTTAAACCTCCTTGAGATGCATTCTTCCTGTTGTCGAAGACAAGAGTATTGAGAGCATTGAGGACAATAAGACCATTACTTCCTGTCAGATTTATTTGAATTGACTAGTATTTTTAAATGCCTTTGTGGGTGCACAGACAGAAAGAGAGACATAGCCCTGATTGTGTAGGTCTGATTTTCTTCAGAAACCAGGAAATAATCAGTAATCATGCATGCTCTTCCTCAAATCCAAGTTCCACCTCTCACCAGGATAAAATTAGTTGAAAGAGAATGAAAAGAACAAAAACAAGCACTAGAAAACACAACTTAAAACTGAAACAGGAGATGCCGGTTGCTTAGGCTTTGATAAAATAAAGTCTTCTTTGAAGATGTAAATGTATACAGCTACAAGGGAAAACCATGATCAGTTCTCAGGTTCTGACTGAAAGTGCTGCCTAGTCTGAACTTGTACCATGCTTCACTCAGCTAATTTTACATTGGAGACCCAGCTGAGTGGTGGAAACAAAAAGCTATCACACTTCCCTGTTCTGTAAACTTGGCACTGTCTTTCCTCTGAGCTCTTCCCAGCAGTATCTGCCCCAAGAGTCTCTGCAGTTGTTTGGATGGTGTTACCTCTGACAACCAATGCTGGCTGACATAAAATGAAGAAAACATCTCTCTTTGAAATATGATCTGCCCAAAATAATTTTAAACACCAAAGTAGCTCTTATGTGGAAGTGCTTAGTGTCTCCAAAAAACATTAGTTGCTAAATATTGCCAAAGCATTTGATGAATATTCTGCTGCATACAACTTTAAGCAAATCAGTGAATACATTTCATACACAAGTTGAAGGAAGTATCTTCCTTTAAAAACATGTAAGCTATGAAACTATAATGATATGAAAGAGAAAATAAAGAGATTTATGTAAAAGAAAAAGTCAGTTTGGGGTTACTTGTAGAAGATTAATTAACCCTTTTCCAGTTACATAGCAAGTGTTACCTCAAAACACATAGAAAAATTAAATACAGTGTAAGCACGCTTTCTCATAAACTTATTAGAATTTGCAGAATAGCATGAAATAAGAACAGAATTCATGGAAATTAGTGCTGACATGAAGTCATGAAATTTTACTTTGCAAACAGCAAAAAGAAAAGTATTTTGTTCAGAACCTGATCCAGCTGTAGCTACAGACAAAGAAATAGTGGGGAAATCCAATGGAAATCTACAGATCACACTAAAATAAAGTGATTTTAATGTAAATATATATTTAAGATAAGAGATAACTTAAGACAATATATAAAACTAAGAATAAGGGCAGGTTTCGTTATTATCACAGATTATTAAGAACCTGATTCATGATCTAATTGCTATTGTGCTGGGTGCTGCATGGATAAAGAACAAAAGATAATCCAAAAAAAGCCTATTTAAAAATACCAGGAATAGTAGTCTGACAGGAGAATGAAGTATGTTGACTTCATTGCTAACAAATATAGAATTCAATTAGGGATTCATGTGGAATGATATCTGTCTTAAAGGATAAAGAGATTACAGAAAACCTGAAGGATTTCTTTTGAATTGGTCTTCACAGAGAATAATATAGACATACTTTCCTACATGTAGTCAAGGTATCAGATGTTGGAACAGGTCAAGAAATTAAATTTAAATAAATTATAGCAACCAGATAGCATTCACCTAAGATTAAAATTTATTAAATAGCTAATTACTAAACTACATATATTGATGCATAAAATAATGTAAACTATGTAAAGCAAAAGCCTGTATGTTTTTTAGTTTATACCTTTCTTGACAAATAGGTTGCCAAAGGTACTCCCAAGAAGCCTAGACCATTGAACTTCTTTTCAATATAAATCTTTGTCCCATTACTGTTAGGTATTTTTCAAGAGAAAGGTGTAGTTTCTCACTTTTAGATGTATCTTGTGTTGCCTTTTCATTAGTCCTTCATTATTTGCTGAAAATTTTTTTTTGTCTCTGGCTATTCTTATGCACAATTGTCATGTTGTAGGCAGAGAATTCTCCAAGTTAGTTTACTCCTGCTCAAAACACATGCTGCTTCCCCTCCATTTCCAGCTGTCATGGTTTGACACTGGCACAATGCCAGCGCCCCCATGAAAATGCAGCCTACCAATTGAATGCTGTGAAATGTGATTGACAACAGAGCAAAGCAGGCCTAAGCTTAATAACAAAGGAAAAAAAAAACAACTTTATTAAGCTACCACTACTACTATAAAAGACAAAAGAAAGGGAAAAAAAAAACCACACACAAAATTCAAAATGAAAACCTTTCAAAACATTCCTCCTCCCATCACCCAACTCCAACAAACCACAGCGAGACACATTTGGACCCTTAATCAAGTCTTCACCCTTCCATATAATCAATACTGAGTCCGTCAGGGGAGAGAGGAGTCTCCCTTGCACCATAGACCCCCAGGAAACACAGCTGCCACTTCTTGTGTTTCCATGTCACACATGGCACTGCCCAGACACACTGGCCAGTGTGACACTCTCCTCTCCATGTCACAGTGCTCTCACCACCGTACATGGACAGAATCTGCTTATAGGGCTCCTTTAAGGATGCTATGCCAAGGACCAACAGGAACAACAGTCCAGTGTCTCATTTTGGAACTACAGTCCCCCCCATTTTCCCCTGGGGCCGAGGATCCAAGAACAGAGATCCTCTTCTCTTCTTGTCTGAAGACGGAGGGCATCATCACACCCTCCTCAGCTTTTCTCTGTTCATTCTACCAGAAACTGCCAGTTTCTCTGAACTGGTAGCTGCTGAAGGAGTTTCTTGGCTCACCATTGCATCCCCCTAAAATGCAGTCTCTCTTGGAGAAAGGATTGGTTCAGTCTATGGCTAACAAGAAGCGTCCAGCCAAAAGTCACTCCATTATCTCCCCCCAACCTTCTTTCCCTAACATCTGAGGTCCCAGGCTGTCTCTCTTTCCTTCAAATTGAGGAGGAGTTATATTTCACAAAGCCTTCATTTCCCAGGAAAGGATTAAAATTCGCGGACTCCCCGGATGGCTGAAATCTCGGCCCAGGACTCCGTCTCCCGGTGCCCGTCTCCCACACTGGGCATCTCCCCCCCACTCCTCCTTCTCCTCTGCTGGCAAACTTCCAGGTGTCTGCAGGCTCTCTGTCTCTTTCCCTCTAGGTTGGGGGTGGGGGGGGGAACAACGACATCTCAGATGTTCTCCACCCTTCTGTCCGCAGGAGCTGGCCCAGCTCGGTTCCAGACCCTTCACCCCCTGGCCTGCCTCAGCCAGGCCACATGGCTCCCCTCCCCCACCCAGCTCGTGGCTGGGCAGGGGAAGTCTGCACTCTTCAATGACAGGAACCAAAGAGAGTGAGTTCTCCTGGGAATTCTTCTTTTAACCCCTCTGTGTTCTCAGAGGCGTGTCCACCTTCAAATGGTCACCCCAAGTGTCAGTATCCAAACCTGACCCCTGACTGGATTGACCTTTTCCTTTTGAGAAAATTCTTTTTCCATGTCAAACCACGACACCAGCTGGAGGCACAAAAGGCAAAGATAACAGGTTGAGATAAGAACAATTTCCTGGAAACAGCAATGAGATAAGGAAACAAACAGTAACAGCAACACTATTAATAACTAAAGGTATAAGTAAACAAAAGATTGATATGGAAAGTCTCCAACAATAAACAATATCAGACCATTCTGTGTGCCATATTTTCTCAGCAGGAAACCTTTCTTCCCAGAAGAGAGTCCCTTTCCCCTGCCCTGGCAATGACATGAGGTAGGTACAGAGTAATGTCCCTTCCAGTTACTGGAGCTCGCCTTGTTGGAACCAGGACAACAAAGTGGGCTACATAGTTCAATCCAGAGTAATTTCCCTACATTACAGACAACCCAACTATATTTTATACCTCTGTGCTGGTGAGTACTATTCCATGACCATGAAAACCATTAATCTGTATAGAAAAATCTTTCAACAATCTTGAAAGCTGCTATGATTCAAGCACTGGCTATATCATAAAGTTCACTCAGTTTCCCGCAGTGCTGTTGCACTCTAGTCTTCATAGCACATCCACAGGTCTGTCTTTTCAGAACTGTCCGCTTGCCATAACAGCTTTTCTAATAAAATTAAAATTTCCCCTAGAAGCATGAGAAGGCATTTGCTGTATTCTCTGATGCTGCCTATTCAATGATTGTTTTTAGAATATTATGTCAGATATATGATAATTTCTTGAAAAAGCAGATTCTAGCAGTTGTCCTTGTTAGTCAGCCAGACCTGATCTTGAAACCTTAAAACAAAATGAAATCAACCTAAATGCTTGGTAACTCCAGTATTGCAGCATGTTTAAAGAAGAAAACAGAGGTTTTGAGATCCATACAGGTATAATACATAAATACATAAATATACATACAGGCATAATTCAGGTGAAGCTGCACCTCAAGTACTGTCTCCAGTTCTGTGCCCCTCACTACAAGAAAGGTGCTGCAGCATGATCAGAGAATAGCAACAAAGTTCGTGAGCAGTCTAAATTGTAAGTCCTATAAGTACTAGTTGAGGGAGCTGGGGTGGTTTTCTGTGGAGAAAAAGGAGGTTTAGTGAACATCTTATCACTCTCTACAATTACCTGAAAGGAGGTTGTAGTGAGCCTACATCTCCCAGGCCACTAGTGACAGGACTTGAGAAAATGGTTGCAGGCTGGGGTGATTCAGGTTGGACATTAGGAACAATATTTTTATTGACAGGGCTGTCAAATATTGGAATGCTCTGCATAGGGAAGTGGTGGAGTCACCATTCCTGGAAGAGTTCAAGAAATGTCTGAACTTGGCACTTAGGACTATGGTTTAGTTCTGTCAAAGGCTGGACTTGATGATTTTGGAGGTCTTTTCCAACCTTAATGATTCTATGATTACATGATTTAGTAATGGTCATATACCTGCTCAGAATTTTGGGGTTGTGCTTAAATTTTTGTGAAATTTTCATCTACTGTGTGCCTCTCATAACAGCCATGACTGGCTGTAACATAAGATATCTTTTATTTTGTCTTATTATAGTGTTGTTAGCTATTGTTTTTTTAAGTATTCTAGTGAGGGACTAAATTTACTTATCTAATAAGATTATCATCTCACAAGTCATATAGCTGAAATATTTTCTGCTTTCTCTGATATTTATTGTCTTCAGCTTGACTAAGAGTGCTTTTCATAAATTAAAAAAAGCATAACCCAGTGCCTCCTTTAAATTGCTTAAAATGATAATGCATAAATTTTCTGTATCAAAGAAAATGTAACACAGTGTTGTCTGTTACAACAGACTCTATAACATTATGAGACCAGTCATCTGGTAGCAAGACAGGGTTATTTTCCTTTTCTTCATTGATGACCAATGTCTTTTGGCTTACATTTTATTTCACAGACATTAACACACTACCTTGAGAAGGTTCAAATGTATAATCTCTCATTTTTCTCTGTAAAAGGCAGCACTGCACATTTATTCTTTCCATTTTGCCTTTTTATTTTAGGTGAGGGTAAGGGGTGGGAGGCGTAGTGTGTGTGTAATAGTACTGAATTAAACCATAGAATCATCAAATCATAGAATAGTTATCTGTTTATAGAAAATGAATGTTGGAGCTTTTAGATGGTTACGTCAAAGACATTTTCTTCCAAATCTCTTATAGAAATATAGAGCATAAATTGGTTACTTTGGATTGCCTGTAGCAATAAATATTTTTCTAATGAAAACATGCATTGTGAAAAAGTCCATGGATTTTTACATGGCTTTTGGAGTTTTTTGAAATCACCAGCAGTCAATTTAGTTGCTCTAATCTTTAAACCTAGGGGTCTAATTCTGACAAAGTCTTTTGATATGTTTTCATTACTTTCCTATGATGTTTGCTTGGAGAGAACTATAGAACAGAGATTCCTATTAGAATAAGATTCATCCTCAGTTTTCTGAGACTCAGAAAATTTGTCAGGCATTTATTCAGTGCACGACAGCATAACTCTGAAAAGACTCATTAGGAAAAAAATCTTATTTCCATACAGGACACATTATGGTCACTGTGCAGATGATCTTTAAAAATACAGTTAAAAATTTAGCATATTCAAGTTCCTCAGTACCAGAGTAGCCATAAACCTATTTGCTATTTAGCCATTTAACACAATTATTTACTCTTCAAGGGATATACAGTTACTATAGCAACAGCTACATTTACAGCCCCAGAATAAATGGAAAGCCTAATCTGTCCAGCCAGTAAAGAAAAAAGCTTTTAAAAATGTAGTTTATCTGTTGCCTTTATAATAGAAATTAATGGCACTCAAATTATGAACCATGATCTGGTTGCAGACTGCCAGCTTTGATCTTGAAGGCAACTGTTACACCCAGCTCATGGTTTGACTGCATTTCAGTAGCTTCGACAAGTGACAGTAATATACTCTTTTATTTTCTTCTTTTTTTTTCCTTTAGACTATGATAAGATGACAGATGCAGACAGAATAAATGAGAATCTCTAGCTGACTCTTTTTGTGGTTGAAATGATCAGTAACCTAGGGTGAAAAAGAGCTACCTTTCACATAAAATGTTAATTTAATAGAAATGAAATAAAAAATTAGAAGCAATATTTTTTTAGAAATGTTACAATTTTCCTCATAAAAAGATATAAATTAGAAAATTTTCAAAAGAGAGTTATATAACTTTGCAGGCTTCTTTATTGCTCAAAGAATTTCTGTCTGCAAGTTGATATGAATTGGTTTTACTGATTAAATTAGACTAAAATAAGATATCACTGTATTCAGCAGTGTGCTTGCAAAATCTTACATTGCCTTATGTTCAGAACCTGGGTCTTTCAAAATAAAAATATTTGTTACAAAAATGATAGTAAGGTGATCCATTTGGGATGGTGCATTTTTATATTAAAGATGATATTAAATAATTATTCTTATTACTAAATTACCAAACCTTATAGGTGTCTGCAGAAGGACTTACATGAGGCACAAAGCTCCTTTGGTCTATGCATTAAATCAGTTGAGTGTGATTTGCCCTATGTGTCCACAGTGAGTCACTGAGGTTGAATCGATCAATGCCTGCCTTCCTCTTCCTCTTCCTCTTCCTCTTCCTCTTCCTCTTCCTCTTCCTCTTCCTCTTCCTCTTCCTCTTCCTCTTCCTCTTCCTCTTCCTCTTCCTCTTCCTCTTCCTCTTCCTCTTCCTCTTCCTCTTCCTCTTCCTCTTCCTCTTCCTCTTCCTCTTCCTCTTCCTCTTCCTCTTCCTCTTCCTCTTCCTCTTCCTCTTCCTCTTCCTCTTCCTCTTCCTCTTCCTCTTCCTCTTCCTCTCTGGCCTATAGGTGTTGGTAATGTGGCATATCAAAGAAACACCTCAACAGACTCCTTTTGCCTGCAGTTATTAGCAAGAATGGCTGTGTTCTGGCATTCAAGTGGTGGATATTCTTTCTTTTCATAAAAATAAAATTAAAAAAAAAAAGTGATGTATTTTTACTGTTCTCGATATTTCAATGCTCTTAAAAATAATGGTAATCCTAAAATGTTTTACTTCCACTATTTGTCATTTTTCTTCCATTTGAATATATATGATCTTATGAAAAAAAACAGGAAATTTCTTCAGTATGAATATATTGCCTTAGCCTATTTTCTCCGCCTAATTATTGCAAAGACTGAAGAAGAAAATTTTCCTGACAGATACATAAAACCCTGTTTTGAAGTTTGATTTTCACTTTTTAAAGTAGTGCTTCTTGGAGCTTTTGTTTATGATGTTTTCAATAAAAGAAAATTCCTCTGTATTCTTATGCAAGGAAAGCATCTAGATTCATATGTTTGAAGAAAGCGGGAATATTTTCAGGCTTAAGGGCTCCTGGTGGTAGTTCACGTGAAAGAGTATCTTCAGATAAGAAGACTGGAAAATAGTGTTTGCAGACGTACTGAAAAAATCTCTAATCAGTAGCACATCCTACTGCCTTGATTACTTGATTGCTGCATAGTAGAGAGATATTTAGCAGCCAGCTGGTCTGAGATTTGAAAAAAAAAAACAACAAACGATAGCAAATTATAGTGTTAGGATTAAGCAAAAATTATCTTTAAACCTACATATTTCTCTAATTTATGAAGAAATAAAATTGTATAATATATGTGATTTTAACTAAAAATATGTGTCAAAAGATGTAGTCATTGGTTGTATCTTATTTAACATATATTTTTAAAATTATGATTATTTTCTAAAAAAGTGCTTATTAAGGAAGGATGTGGAATGGCACTTCATGTTCTTCTAGAGCACACAGTTGAAATGAATGGAAACAGCTGTAAATTAAGAAATGCAGAATTTCAAATACAGACTTCAAATACTAAAAGTACTTAGAAGTATTTCAGTACAACAAGTACTGAAATACAGAAAACACTCACGCAATCTTAACTCTGCCTTCATTAGCAGCAGTCCAATCTGGTCATAACATGTGAATTTACCTTTTCATGGGCAGAACAAATAGGAAGTGTTTAGCCCTATATTAGAATGAATTAATTAAATCTCAAGGTCTCCTTGTAGTAATCAATGAGTTGTTCTTTCTTTCTTTTGTATCCTTTTCTACAAGGTTAATGTTAAAAGTTTTAAATTGTTAACATCATCCTCATCCACAAACCCTGGTCTTTATTTTTTACTGCAGTTACAGTAATTTCAAACATACAAAAAGGGAATCAGTGTCTCCACTCTGTTTTTCTCTCCACAGAGACTCAAACACCTCCCCTCATTCTCTATCCTCCAGTTACTTAATCATTTGTGTTCTCCTGAGAAGCTTTTCCATGCATAATTCACACCCCTGCCCATCTTCATCCATTCTTAAAATTCTGTCTAAATTTTGTGCAGATTGGATTTCTTAAGAGTAGAAATGAGATGCCTTCCCTTTTCCTCTTTTCATGGGACAGGTTTGAGCTGCTGGAGTGCAGATCTGCTGAATGGGCTCTCACATGATTTTGTGGTGCTGTTGTTGCTCATCCTTACACTGCCATAAACTCAGAGAAGGCTACTCTTCTATCTTCCACCTCATGTGAGCACGGCTTGGCTATGCTCCCCGGGTATTTGGACTGTATAGGTGAACATGAGGAACCAGTCAAGGGAAATATAGGTTGGATATTAGGAAAAAGGTTTTTTACAGAAAGGGTGATAAAGTACTGGAATGGTCTGCCTGGGGTGGTGGCGGAGTCACCATCCCTGGATGTAGCACTCAGTGCCATGGTTTAGTTGAGGTGTTAAGGCATAGGCTGGACTTAATGATCTTTAAGGTCTCCTCCAATGTAGTCATTCTGTAAATTCTGTGAAATAAATCTTGTGAATTATTGGTTTTGACACAAATGAACTAATTGTGGCTGTATTTAAAAAGTAAAAAAATAAAAACAAAAAAAAAAAACCCCAAAAAAACCCACAACCAAAAACCGTTTATACCAATAACAACTATGATTAGATTTTTGTTCAAATATATGCAAAAATAGTGATATTTCTGACTTGTAGACCACACTAGGAAAGGTGAAAGAGGAGTGAGAAGATTATATGTTGGGAATCTTTTAGTCAGATAATTTAAATTTGAATCTATGACTGTAAGTTATACAACAAAGCCAAGGAAGTGAACTTGGGCTTTAGAACTTCAGAAGACATATAGGAATTTTGACCTTTGAACAGCAGAGTTCTCAGCATTAAATACAAGGAAGCCGGCATTTCTCTTCAGTAGTTCTCACATTTGCAATTTTCTTCTTTATCTTTGAAGGGAAAATTCTTCAGTCCTTGTTCTATCAAAACTGCCAGTATTAATTATTAATAGGAGTTTTGTTCAATGAATAATGACAGAGATGGCACTCTTTGTTCTCAACAATTATTTATTTTCAGTCTGTGAAACTGTTCAGTTATATCTTCTTGTAGTTTTGGATAATGTATGCCTTATATTTCCTGATGTCATTTATCTCTCAACCTTGGTTGTCACACAAAAAATAAAACTTTTAGCTGCAGTTTTGTCTTCATCTCAGTTTCCTTTTTCCTCAGTATTAACTCTCATTAGTCCTTAACTGTCAATTTTAGTTTCTATTATTGCTTTGAGGAAAAATAACATAATTATCTAGAGCACTGAATATGTACTGACTAGGTTAACATTTAGATTCAGTATTACAGATATGAATATTAAAAAAGACTTCAATTCAAAAAGTTTAAATCACTTCTCAAATATTCTGATCTTATGTCTGAACTTTTAAAAAATATTCTGGAGAAAGAATTCATAGTTTATCTTATGTTTTTTCATTGGAGATATAAAATAATCTTGTAGGAGTCAACATTTCTCAATAAAAAAAAAGACTAGCCATTTGTCAACAGAAGCATGAAGACAGCATTCAATAATAATTAGTATACAGAAATGATTAATCCTTTACATACACTGAAATTGATTTGGCAATTCAAGTTATTAACAAGGAGATAAAGATTCATCCTTGTACAGTCATGCTGATACCTTGCCCTCCTCTTATTGCCTTTGCAGAAAAGTTGAATATGGGGGCTTTTTTTTCATTTTTTCCCTAGTAGAAAATTGATTGGAGAAACAGGTATTGTAGCTAAAAAATCCTTTTAAAATTAGCATAAAAAGTAGACTTAAAACCAAAGTTTGGTCTGGTAAAAATTTTCAATTCACTACTAGAGAGGTTCTCATTTATCAGCTAGCACTCACAGAAGCCATCCCCAGGAAGCACTATGGAATTGGGTATGACTAATTTCTTACATTCCACATGGCAGATTCTTTCTGGAGATAAAAAGAGCAGAACCTAGCACAAGCACAAACTATTCTGTACCTTTTGGCCTGAGAGTCTGGGAATACCATCCAGCATCGTTTAGTTTACTAACACAGATGCAGAAATATAAACTGGTATCTGATGTTTCTAAGTACTACCTGATCTGTCCTGTTCATTGGTGCCACAGGAGGTGTCTAACTCCATCCTGGCCACTGTAGTAGACTGCCTGAAAGAGATTCTCGATGTTCAGAAAATGTCTGCCTTCTTCATAATTTACCTTTTCTTATTGATTTGATAATTGGGTTATGCAGCATTGACTGTAACGTTGCAAGGCTAGAATTGTGAGGATGGCAGACCACAGAGTCAGTGGAATTAGAGGAAGTGCCTTTCAGATATAAAATATGCCTGAGGAAGCCTCCTAAAAAAGGAGAGGTTGAGTGTAGTATAAGAAGTCTTTTATCTTTTTAATGTTTATGATTCTCTGACAATAATATTCAAGGAAATAGCTTTTATGAAAGACATTCTCAGATACAGCAAATAATGATATTGATGAGAACAAATTAGTTTCATGGTGAAAGTGTTTAAAAAGAAAAGTTACTTTGAACTCAGTGAGAACCAGATTTAATGAAATTTAAATTAAAGTGAATGGAATAGATATGTAGGAGTTAATCAACTGGAATGGAAATAATATGGAATAGAGGCTCTTTTCTTCGAAAGAAACTGCTTGAATGAAATCATCTATCTTGATGTTTATTGTTCTTTGACTGAAGCATGCAAATGTATATTTTGAAAGCCAAATTCTTATCCAATTAAAGAAAATATCAAGGATTTAGAAGTTTTTTCTGCTTTTGAGATTGTCTATTCTATAGGAAAGAGAGTTGCCTGCCTACACTTTTATGGAGGTGCATTTTGGCAGCTCAGCAAGGTCCTTTTTTGTTGTTATACTGCAGCTGTTAATACATTGCAATGATATAATTTTTGTCTTTCTTAACCTAATTTCATATTTAGCATGAAAATAGTAATCTAAATTTAATACCACTGCTTTCTAATTTTGCTAGAGTTTTGCAGGTTGAAATAGAATATAGATAAATTTTCACTTTTGTTGTGATCACATATTCTTTAATTGAGTCTTGACCAGCTGGAGGTTTGCCTTAAAATCATTAACAATCTGTCCACTCTACGGAAACAAAATAAGAGTAAGTCAAGTCTTGCATTCACTTCAGTGACATATTTACAATACATGGTTTTGATTTACTTTTCCTTTTCTCCTCTAATGTTTGTAAATATTAACCCCTCTCCTACTGCTACCATATTGTTGAGGATATCTTCCCTTAAAAAAATTACCTTACTCTATTCCTGGACTAAGGGTTTTCATATTTATTTTAAATTCATTGTTACTGCTGTGGTTATCTAATTTATGTTGGCAAAACAATGATTTTATCTCATCAATGGCAAAAACTGTTATTATAGCAATATGGAAAAACTCCAAATCACAGATGAGCTCAATTTTTGACTGACACGACTACAAGGCTAGACTGCAAATTTATCCAGAACCATGTCCTGTCCGTGCTCAGTGATCTGTACCAGCCACAGGATGCAGTTGTGTTTCACCCGGTATAATTCTTTAGCAATTTCTACCAATTCCTCTGAGACAGAAATTTACTATGTCTTAGCATTTAATAGTTCCTGATAGGTTTCCATTTCACAAAAAACTTCATTTAATTTTGAAAGAATAGCCTATTCTGTAGGACAGCTTGCAGTGAGGACAGAACTCTGCTGCTCGTATGAAATTCTGACAGCAGATGCCTGTACTCAAAAGAGGTGGTTGCCACCACATATTCTCTTTACTTCTGACTCCATTTTTCAGTACTAACTGGCTTGGGGTGGACAAGTTCACTGAGGGCAGTCAGACCCAGGCTCTCTAAGGTTCCAGCAGTTCACTATCCAATGTGGCTTCAGCAGTTCAAGTGAGAGATGTTGATAAGATTGTCCAGGGCTTTATTCTTCATTGATTCCTTAACTGTCTAGGCAGTGTCAACAAGATGCACCCTCTTATTGGCTCATGTGTTGAAAAACTTCACCGAATCAAACAGAATCACAGCATCATTTAGGTTGGAAGGCACCTCTTGATATTGTCTAATCCAAACCCCTTGTACTGTCAGGTAGAACATATTCCCCAGGATCATGTCAGTCAGGTATTGAATATCTACACAGGTGGAGACTCCACAACCTCTCTATTAACCTCTTCCAGCATTTGATCACAGTCACAATAAAAGAGTTTTTCTGTATTGAATTTCATGGGATTCTTTTTATGCCAGTTGTTTCCTGTTGCATTCCCAGGCATCACTGAGGAGAGTCTGGTTCCCTCTTCATTCCATTCACTCAGATATTTACACATATTGTTAACAAATCTCTTCATGCTGAACAGTTCAAGATCCTTCAGTCTCTCTTCATACAAAGAATGATCATCCTTTGGCGATATTTGTGGCCCTGTGCTGGGCTCACGCTAGTGAGCCCAAATTTTTCCTGTATTGCAGAGCCCAGAACTGGACACAGTACTCAGATGTCTTACCAGAGGTGAGCAGAGATAAAGGATCACCTCTTGACCTTCAGGCAACACTTCCTAATTCAGCACAAAATACCACTGCCTTTCTTTGCAACAGACCCGTTTTTGGCTCATGACACATATTGCTTCACCTTTATGACCAACAATAACTCATTCTCCTTCTCTGCAGGGCTGCCTTCCAGACAGTTATAGCAGTGTACTGGTTCCTGGGGTCACTCCTCCCAAGTTTCAAGTGCTTGCATTTCCCTTTGCTGAATTTCATGAGGCTCCTTTCAGCCCAATTACTCAGTCTATCTAGGTCCCCTGTAATGGTGCCTGGTCTACTGGCCATTCCTTCCAGTTTTATGTCATTGCAAATTTCCCGATCTGCAACCTTCCCCATATCCAAGTTAGTAATCAAGAGTTTAAACTGTATTGACAGTATCAGTCCCTGGGGTACCCACTACTGACTTGCCTCCAAACTTTGTGTTAGTGAAGCCCATTTGAAGCAGATTTTGAGCCAAGCTTTAGTTTCCTCCAAAAGTAGTCTGTGATCCAAATTAAAATCAGTAGTTGAGAAACATCATGGCATGTGTTTCTAGTGTACTATTGTTCCAAACAAGTACAAGTTTTACTTCTCTCTTCACTTGATTAAGCATAAGGATATTGCATGTAATTTCATTTTTGTCTTATTCTTAATTGTTTGATTAATATCTATATTTATATTGTGATCAGACTGCTTCAGCCATGGAAGTGGCTGTTTCTCTTTCTTTCCTTACACTGTGATGTAACTTTCTAAATGATATAAAAAATATTGATTGCTCAGGATCCTTTCAGGATTTATAATAACAAGTCTGAAATAATCCTGGCAAATGTCATACATAAACAAAGAGTTCTATTGAAGAATAAAATAACCAAGACTGTACAATTCCAAAACAGTGAAATCCTATTTTAATAGATTTAAGGGACCCACAAATATCATGTTGCCATGACCACCTAGGTGAATTATTTTCTCTCCAGCCTAGTAGTAGTGACAGTTCCTGCACTGTAATTCTTAGGAATTTCTTATGCTTCCAGTGTTTCTTAGGTTCCTTAACCTCAACCTTTCCATGCATAACTCCCTAATTTTTCAGCATACTTCAGAAAAGACCTACAAGAAAGAATTTATGATGTGAGATTTTCAGAACAGTGTAAGGACAGAGCGAACATCTCATGACCTCTGGTCTGCATGGACATCAGCCAGGTGCACAGTGATGCATGATCCCCTCTGCCCCATCCCTGCTCACATTGAGGGTACCTCTGCACAGGGCCGCATAAGTGAAGTAAAATCTTAAAACAATCTAAAAAAACAGTTATGTAGGGGAACATAAGATAATCAAACTTCCATAGGAAATATAATTGAGATGAGAATACTTGATTGTTAATTTTCATATTTAATTACAATGTAATTTCTCTGGGAAGTTTTGTCAGAACTGATCTTTTTGTCAGAACTGTGAGTGACTCCCGTACTGCAGCGAAATTTGGTGCCTTTATGCCTTGTTTTGGAAGACACAGGGTGACGTTGTGCTGTAACTGCTGCAGGTGTTATTGCTGTGTCTGCTAAACGTTATGTGGTTACTTTTGTAGTAGGGATGGGATTGAGGCCTCCAACTCATTTCACAATAGACCATTGAATGCCCATCAGCTGAAGCAAATTTCAGTCAGTAGCAACCTGAAATGCAATTGAACTTAATGACCTAGAGGTGCAAGGCTCTGTATCTCATTACCTCTTCCCTAAACCTTCCAGTCCCAAAGTGTTTTCTTCAGTCTTTTGAAAAGAAACATCTATTGTACAGACGTAACTGCTGCTGAGTATCTTAGTCATTTAACTTTAGATTGTTGAGTTTCATTATTGTTTATTCCTTTGTCTCAAGCTGAATCATTTTCTATGAATCAGATAAAGCACTATCATTATGATATCATTTATGAAGGCTACATAATTGTAGCTTTTCTCACTAAATCTTTGAAATAGTGCATTTCTTCCTTCACTAAATACTAATTTATTTTCAGATGTGGCTATTACATTATTCTTTTTATTACTCAACGAAATCCTTTTTAAGTCGACATCCTCTGTATTTTTCTACTAGTATCTGAATTGTTCATTAGCTTTAACAGTAAAAGGAATTTTCAAGTGATACTTTATAAAAGTATTTTTGGTATTCAGGTAATTTTTCAAATAAGTTTCTGGTTTTAAAAATTTGAGGAAGAGATATATTTATTTTATACTTCACCTGAACAAAACCCAGAATTTGCTATAAAAGTTATCTTTTCAATGCATTTATATAACCTGCCAGTGTCCATCAGTTAGAAATATTTTAGGCACCATTAAACTAAAGCATCAAAGACATGGGAAGATTGTTTCCCTCCAAGTAAGAAGTTTACATCCTGAAAAGTGAAACATAATAATCCAAATCCTTACTACTTCTGAACAAAAATATTTTCTCTCATCTCTTAAGATTTCAGGTATATTATTTGAGGTGAATTCTTGTGACAGTGAGCCAAAGACGTTATTTAGTGACTAAAAGTCCATTATTTCAATAGATATTTAGAATGATCAGGCATATATGATCCATATGAAAATTCCTTTTCTTTCCCAAAAATTTTTAATGATTTTGAAGATGAATATAGTGGTTTGCAGGACCTTCTTGCCTCTAAATTCATCAAGACCTTCATCCAGAAGATCATTTAATGTACAGAAAGAGGCAAAAAATAGTATTTTTATTTTTCTTCATAATGAAGTCATGTGAAAGCATATATTGATAAACTATCTGCAGGGAGTTGAATTATGTGAAACAGTTTTATTCCTTCTAAGCCACAGGAATACAATACCGAATTCTACACAAAATATCTGTAATGCTGAACAAGAGTCCTACTAAAAAAACTGTACTTTTGTTTGGAATTCTAGCAGACATGTTAAGAATTTAATGTGTCTTTACCTTCGACTGCTCTCTCATCCAGGAAAGTGGACCCTTGTGAACAGAGCTGAGATTTTTAGCATAGGGAAACTTGTACAGTCACCATCTGTACTGTAGCTACTTTCTTGATGTGTAGAAAAGTTTTGTTTCAATTAAAGCTGTTAATCTAGGCTGTTCCTCCAACATTATACTACCTTTCTTTTTTTCTTAAGCTATTTATATCAGCCCTTAGGTTTATAAAAGTGCTTAACCATTTTTAGTTGCAATAAAACTAGCAGGCACCACAAGACAGAAAACAGAAAAAGAAAATATATCCCACCAAAAAGAAGAATTTTTTCTAAGTCAATCAGTGCAATAAATATTATAGGAATTTTAGTCCAAGGGGGTTTAATTTGCCATATTTTTTAAATATTGAGGTTTGTTAGGGAATATAGTTGTGGTGAAAAGATTGAAGGACTACAATTCATCACATATTTGAAAATGAAAGTGGTTTCAGACCCTCAGGAATAGGAAGTTCTGATATGGTATTTTTTCCACCACTCCATGAATTTTATTTATTTATTTATTTGATGTTAAAGTACCACATATAGAAACAGAATGCAAAATGTCTGCTGTAGACAGACCAATTTCTACAGGGTTTAGTTCTTGGCAGGTGAATTTGTCTTTTTGTGTACAGACCATACTTATCTGATGGTCCCATCTTCTCATATTCCTTTGCCCTTTCCCCCAAGGAATACAGACAAGCCTTCCAAATATTTTTTTTTTTTCATTTTTAAATTCTTCGATGAACTGTGTTGCCTTAATTTATACCAGATAACCTCTAAGTCATATTTTGCAATTAGTAACATCCAGGTCAAGGAGTACTTGGCTGGACTCTTGCTGAGCTCAGAAAAAATAGTCATGATTTTTCTGAAGGGTCACCATAGATTGTAGAAAAATGTATTAAAATCTTGGATAAATCCTCCACATGTGATGAAAATGTGTTTCTTTTGTCAGGATTGATTTGTCAAAGAGTAGGGTTTAGGGTTGGGGTTTTTTTAAGAATATATCTCTTGAATTGAGGTGAAAACTCAATATTTTTCAAATATTTTTAATACAAAACAACTTGCACAAAGGAACATTCACAGGGAGTATTAAGAAGTAAGTGGATGACGACTGGTAATACTGAGGGTACAGGCAGTAACAGGGATCTGATAAAAGGGGACCGAATTTAAAGGAAGATTTGAGCATGCTGGTTAAAAAAAAAATAGAAAAAGTAGTAAGATGAGAGAAAGAGAAAGAAGGAAGAGGTAAGAGTTGAGAATTTTGTAGGTGATAGTTCTTTCTATCTATAGCTCCATTTTCATGAGCATTTTCTTGGAGGAGGAGGGCAGGAATGGTATGGGAGCAGGGCAGAATGATGTGTTGTCCCTTTAGACATTCCTGGTCTCACCTGATATGAGGTAAGCTCTCTCTCTTCTCCAGAGTAAATTGAGTCTCTTTTTCCAAACAAGTATGAACAAACCATTTTCCTCATCTGGAGAGTATTAAGAAATTTTGTAGTCTAGGTGTTTTAAATGTTTCCTTTTACTCATGATTTACTCATTCATCCTAACACACATTAGGGCACCAGGAGCTCCTGAATAGTGTTTTTACAGATCTTTGTGACATTCCCAGCATAGAAGTCATCACTGCTCCTCTATATAGTCAAAATATAGAACTGGTGTAGAAAGTGATACGGAATTAAAGGACATAAGAATATGTTTTACAGGTTCTCCGTTACTGTAATTAGCCAGATAAATAGCAAAATATAATGAAAGAATGGGAATAACTCTACTCTTGTATTTTATCTATATTCTTTCTGTGTTATTTCTTGGAGAGAAATAACTCCCTTAAATTTTCTTTCTCTGAAAATATAAATATTTCATATGATATACCCACTATTTATTGAAATTTTCAAGAACTTTGAAGTGATTGAACATAGAAAATTCACAAGATATTTATAAAGTCATCTGAGATGTCACTCTCGGCTTCCTTCAATCATCTCTTAAAGTTGCCAATTCCAATCTGCTTGTTTTTGGATTCTAAATGTACACACTTCTGGAATCAAACTAAAACTATTGAAAGTGTTCAGCTTAAGACGTGATTTCTTATCATGTACATAGCCTGTTGTCCAATGCACAAAGTCATATAATCTGAGGAAATGTCTTAGTTCTGTGATGAAGTAGATTTTGTTGTTAAAAACCTTTCTATGTATATTACTTTTGCCATGATAATAGGTCTTGCAAACTGATAAGTACACAAAAAATAGACAATATTGTCTTTTGGTTTTACAATGCCCAGTATATATACATGTTTATATTCATTGCAATATTTTGGCATGTCTTGTCCTGCTTTTCTTATATGTGTCTATCATGCCCAGTTGAAGAAGGTAATGAAGTATAATCATGTTTATGAAGAGAAAAACAAACAAGGAGAGGAGGCAAAGAAAGAGGATAAAAGGAGAGTGAGAAATAATAGAGTCACTGTCAAGTTAGAGAAAAAGAGGGAGCATCTGCTCCACGTGCCAGAGATGAGATTCCCCTGCAGCCCATGGAGAAGACCACACCAGAGCAGACATCCCTACTGCTGCCCATGAAGCAGTTGGATATTTCCTGAAGAGATGGAGCCTGTGGTGAGTCCATGATGAAGCAGGTTTATCCTAAAGAACTGAAGCCCAGGGGGAAAGCCTGCAATGGAGCAGGGAAAAAGCATATTAAGGAAGGAGGGATAGATGGAACTGTTATAGATTGACCCTAAATTCCATTTCTCATCTTCCTGAGCTGCTCAGGGAGTGAGAGTAGATGAAACCGGAGTGAAGGAATCAAACTGAGCCTGGAAGAATGGGGGATCAATGATGTTGCTTTAATATATGTTTCTTACTATTCATATATATTTTCACTGGAAATAACTTAATATCCCCCAATTAAGTCTGTTTTGTCCATGACAGTACTTGATAAATGGTCTTCCTGTCTTTTACCTTGATCTATGAGCTTTATTGTTCTATTTTTCCCCCTGTGCTTCTGAGGGGTAGAATTGAGCAACTATCACTTGGAAGTTTGGCTCTTAGTTTATCCCACCAAAATTATGAAATTTAATTGCAAGTCTATATATTGCCAGGAATGAATAGAACATTCCTTTGTTCTTCTTGTCATTTTCATTTCTCAGTGTTGCTGGTAGGAGCTGGAGATAATCTATATTTCTGCATAGTAAGGAAAGGGAACATCAAAAGTGTTGACATTATGTATGAAATGCTCATAATATTTTGTAAATTATGTAATCAAAAGTAGTTGCTCGGAACTCAGATAATATCACCAGATTGAACTATTCCTGTTTATCTATAAGCCATGATTTCACGTTCTTCTTGATTAAGTCCTTGATGAAGTGATGTACCTCTCTGACAACAGAAATTAAGTTCCAAACTGCTTCTCTGAAGACAATACATTTCATTTAGCTCCATTGTCTTCCATAAGATGACATTGCCCCTCTTAGTTGTTTTCTCAGTTGTGTTTCACTCAGTCTGTCAAAGCTGCTGTGGTTTTCTGGAATTATGATATACAATTGATGCTTACTTTCTCCTGATAATAGAGAAAAAGAAAAATATTACTCTAAGAGTTAAAATACCTCATGAACAGGAAAAAGAAGTTATTTTGGATACTTCCAAGTTGGTTTTACTAAATAAGGTAAAAAAATATCTTAAAATTTCATTTTCATTAAATTATTCAGAGAATGTCCATAATATTCAAATGGTAACTTTATAACCTTTGACCTTGACCTTTATTGTTATGATATACTGTATAATTATTTTATTAGCATTATTTTATTGGATTTTAGAATACTATTATGCTGCTTTGTTGGCTGTTTCATTGCCTCAAGTAGCATAAGCCACAATGCTTGCAGTGGATTTTTGCAGTTTAATTAGCATGCTGCTGTGCTGTTTTTAGTGGCATGCTGCTATGGTACCTTTAATTGAAATCTTTCTCTTATGACTGTGATAATTATATCACCCTGATGCCTTTAATCTGGCACCATTATATAGCATGTGGCTGTGCTGCATTAACTTCTTGATATTAATCATTTGGATTAGCACCAAGGGATAACCAAGAAGCAAGAAATACACTGGCTCCCCAGCTGGAGTATTTTTTGTAAGGCCATGAATACATGCTTATGACACACTCAAAGATATCAGGATAAGCACCTTTATGTTACAACTATGTTTTAAAAACCTTGGAATAATATATCTACTCAGTCTTTTCCTAAACTATCTGTAGCCCATGAAATAATTTTTAGGAATGCTAAGAAAATTCAGTTTTTCTCCTGAAAGAAAAAAAATATTTTAGACTCATGGGCTAGTAAATGCATGCAAATGCTCTTTAACAATCCTTTTGGATATATCACAAAGTACCAAATACTTTGTACAAAAGTCAAAAGATCCTTTTCATGTTTTCTTCCTATTTATTTAATGTATTATCTCAGTGATATAGAGAGAATTCCAAAACCAACAACAACAAAAAAAAAGCACAGAAAAAAATCATGGTTTTAACAGATGTAGTAGCTGGAGACAGGAGTCAATGACATTTGATATAGTAAAAATATATGCACTATAATACAAAGTACAGTTGAGGAGGACCAACTTACTTCTGAAAATTGATGATTTTTTTATAACTGTATCTTGCTTTATCTATTTAGTACTAAAGGTTGCAAAAGTGCTATCTGTGGAAGGTCTTGTAATGAATGAAATCCAGTTACTTAAAGTATATGCTGATAAATCTGAAAGTGATGCTGCTATATAGAATGGTTAGAGTTGGAGGGACCTTAAAGACGCGGGTTCAAATCCCAGCGGTGCTTCCCATGCAAAACCACCACAACTGCATAGCTCAAAACCTGCTGCCAGGGGCAGCAAACTCTCCACTAGACCAGGATACTCAAAACCCTGTCCAGCCTGGCCTTGAATACCCCCAGGAACGTGGCACCCATAACTTCTCTGGCCAATCTGTTCCTGTGCCTCACCACCCTCACAGTAAGAATTTCTTTACAACACCTAGCCTAAACCTGCCCTCCTTCAGCTTAGGGATAACCCCCTTTATTCTAGTACTAGATGCCCTTGAAAAAGGTTCTTCTCTAGATTCCTTTTAAAATCCCTTTAGGATTTTATATGAGGAAGACTCATATAAAGTCTCCCTGGAGCCTTTTCTTCTCCATGCTGAACAGACCCTACTCTCTCAACGTGCCTTCAAAGGACAAGTGCTCCAGCACTCTGATCATTTTCATGGCCCAGCTCTGGACTAACTCTTACAGGTTAATGTCCTTCTTGTGTTGGGGGCCCCAAAATGTGGCACTCCAGGTGGGCCCTCACAATGGCAGTGTAGAGAGGAAGAATCACCTCCCTTGACCTGCTGTGACATGAGTTTTAATGCAGCCCAGGATGAGATTGGTTTCCTGGGCTGCCAGCATGCATCGCCAAGTCACACTGGGCTTCTTGTCTATGAACACCCCAAATCCTTCTCCCCAGATCTAGTCTCAATCTATTTTCTGTCCAGCCTGTGTTTGTGCTTGGAATTGCCCAGACCCAGGTGTAGCACCTTGCCCTTGGCCTTGTTGAGCTTCATGAGGTTCACATAAGACCACCACTCTCTCTGGATGGCATCTCTTTCCTCCAGCATGTTGGCCACACAACTTGGTGTCTTCAGCGGACTTGTTGAGGGTGCATACAGTCCCAATAAACATGTTAAAAAGTGCCAGTTCCAATACCAACATCTGAGAATCACTAAGTGCCACTGCTCTCCACTTGGACATTGAGTTGTTGACTGCAAGTCTTTGATCATGACCATTGAGATAATTCTTAATTCACTGAGTGGTCTGTCTGCCAAATCCAGGTCTCTCCAGTTTAGAGACAAGGATGCTGTGATTTGCCTAAGGGATCATTTTTTGCTGCTATTGTAAAACTGCAACATCTCGAATCTCTGGCCCAAATTGAATGGTCACAATTACAAATGAGGCTTTTTTTCTGGCAAACGCTGTACTTCTCTATTTCCGATATCAAGTTCCACATTACAGTATATATGTCTTACCTACAGGATGGGTTGCTTCAACATAACTATACTAATAATAGATATTTAAACTTGGATACTACTGGGTGATCTGCTAAGTGACATTGATTTTTTATAACACCTGTTTGTATTCATATGAGTTGCATTAGTTTTCTATTGATTTCAAGAAAGATTTTAGTGCAGTCAAAGTACTTGAACAAATGCTCCAAGCAACCTTTTTATGCAACTATGAGACAAGTCTGCTCACTATTAAATACATTCGGAACGTGTACAACCTAACACAACCTTGGAACAATTTTTCAGATATCTGGACAGAAATTTCCAGTAGTAGAAATTGATCTCCTTGAGGAGAGACTTGAGAAGCAGGACTTCTCTCTGGAAGTAATGGTGATTTTAAGATACATTTTGTTAAATGACTCGCTAGTCTGTGCCAGCCATTAAATAAGTAATTTAGTAAGTTTTTCAAGAGTTGGACTAATCAGAACAGTTGAGGTTTTTAAGTACCTCTGCAGAGAAAGACCTGGGGGTCCTGGTGGACAACAAGCTGTCCATGAGCCAGCAGTGTGACCTTGTGGCCAAGAAGGTCAATGGCATCCTGTAGAGGATTAGGAAGGACATTGCCAGGAGGTCAAGGATAGTGATCGTGCCCCTCTGCTCAGTCCTGCTGAGGCCATATCAGGAGTGCTGTGTCCAGTTCAGGGCTCTCCAGTTCAAGAGAGACATGGAGATCCTGAAGCGAGTCCTTCAGAGGGCTACAAAAGTGATGAGGAGCACCTCACTTATGAAGAAAGAAGACTGAGAGGGGATCAATGGTTACAAGCAACCAAATGGAAGGCACCAAGAGGAAGGAGCTGGGCTCTTCTCAGTGGTTCCAAGAAACGGGATGACAGGCAATGGGCATAAACTGAAACACATGAAGTTCTATCTGAACATGAGGAAGAACTTCTTTACAGTGTGGGTGACCAAGTTTTCCCACAGAGGTTGTAGCGTCTCCTCCCTGGAAATATAAAAAACTGTCTGAACACAATCCTGAGGTAAAGTGTCATAGGAAAAATAGCACACTTTTGGTCCCTTGCATAGGCTTTTATCAGTTATGCAACAGAAACTCCCCTGCACACCTACAAATGAGCAGAGAGGGAATATGGCAGGTTGGGTAACCCAAATAATAATCTCCTGGGCTATCAGGCCATCAAAGGCCTCTTTCCACAAGCCCAGATGAGCGCAGGGGTACGTGGCTGGGCAGGGTGATCTCAATATCCACATCAAAGAGACAAAATGTCTGCCTGACATCTCCAAGAGCTGTTGTAGGGGATTCTCAGCACTGCACATCCATGGAACACACACCAGCAGTCAGACATAAGGCTCTATGGGCCACCTCACAGATCAAGGGGGTTATACCTACAGCATTGAACATATTCTGGGATGCATGATGGGAAGAGTATTTGGGATTTTGGGAGGCCTTATTATTGGTTGTTTAAAGAAATAACCAAGGCCAGGGAAAGAGAGATTCAGGTTTTGGGTAGGAAAAACAGGAAAATAGGTGGTTAATTGAATAATTAAGGCCAGTCCTGTTTGAACAATTGCCTGGTCAATCCTTGCCTCACTGTGGCGTCATCACTGCAGTCTGTCCTGTCTTCTCAATTTAAGTCAATTTTTCTTTTGGAAGGTGAACAGTTGACTGTATATGTATGAGTGCATGGGGCATGCCAGCAGCTGGAGACATGGGTCAGGGTAGTCCATGTGTTTAGGGTTCCAGAGACTGAAGCAGGTGAATCTCCATTTATCACTGTGTGATTGCTAGTGAAACCAGAACTGATGAGTGGGATGATTACCCTGGGAGCCATGTCTGTCTCTGAAAGTAAGGCACCTGGAGGAGTCAGCTTAATATATACAGATGTTTTTTGAAATTGCTATTAGTAGGAAGGCTGACATAAGAGAAAAATATGTTTTAGACTATGGCTTCATTATGCCAGCTAAAGAAAATCAGTGTAAAAAATGTTTACATTTTTATAAAAAAATCTGGTTTAGGTTAACACATTCTCTCAGCAGTACTGTTCATTGTTGCATATTTTACAAAAAATCTTTCAGTTAAGACTTTTTTACTTACTTTTATTGTTAAAAAAATTAGGAGGCAGCAAAACTAAAAAAAATAGGAGGCAGCAAAACTGAATTTAGACAAATGTGACCCCGAGTCTTACACATCAAATCAACACATGTGAGGGTGTGACTAGTTTATGCTTAGCTGTCTCTTTCTTATTTCCATCCACTCTAGTCAGCACTTTTCTCTAAATTCAGCAGCAACAATATAGTTAATTCTGCTTGTTTAAGAATTAATGATATAACTTAGATGTAGGTCTGTGTTTTTATAGGTTTTCTAATTTTTTCCTAATTACTTTTTCATTGCTTTTATGTGCTTTGACTAGGGACCTGCTATTAAGACAGTCTGGCTGTTTTAGTGCTAAGGTAGATCTGGGCTATGTTTCTGATAGTACAAATATTTTATCCTTAAAACAGGATCTACATACAGGGGTATTCAGTGAAAAATCCATTACTGTAAATTTGAGTTTAAGAAAAGCTAAAATCACTTCATTTATTTTAAAGAAGAAAGGGAGAAGGCTCATTTCCGCCACCTCAGAATAATTCACACTGACGCATTCTTTTTTCCACATGGAGGTGTTCACCCTGTCCTTTAGTTTTAATGACATCAAGTGAGGCTGAGGAAATATTCAACAACTGAAAACTCACTGTCAGCATTTGCTAAAATGTGTTATAAATTTTTAGCCAAACTACATAAAGAGATCAAATGCATTTTAATATACTTTACAAGAAAGAAGGACGCATATACGCAAAATAAATTACTTCTATTTTGATGGAAAATATACATTTGTATTCATATATTTGTATGGGTGTACTTATGGTTCTGTGATAAAGTAAATTCATATAAACACAATTTTGAAATGTAGGTTTATTTATAAGCATTTTATATTTCACTATTTTCATGTGTGTTTGTGTGTCTGTACACATACATATACATAACTTGCTCTGTATTTGATCTACAGATGATAGTAAGACAACATTTTGTACACTTTCCTAAGTGCTAAAAAGAGGAAATGATTTACATTTGCACTCCAAGCTGCTGCCAGAAGAGCCTTTCTACATCACATATTTCAATCTGTTGAATGCATGTGCCTGCATACACATCTCAAATACACCATATCACTACCACAATACAACTGCTTTTAAAAATTATGATTCCTTTTTCAGAACATATTTTTGACTGAAAAACTAATTTTTTTTTCATGTTCTGGTGTCAGATGCACTCCAGAAAACTGGGGAATAACTGCAAAAGCCTACAACCTAAATGCTACTTTTGCAGATTTCTTTAAGAATAAGATATTGACCAGGAAGGAAAAAAATTTTAGAGGTGACCAGGGATACATTTTGTTGTGTGTCTTGTTATTGATTTTTTAGATAAAAACACATGGTTCAAATTTGAGCATACTAAGAGTTTGTATCTTTGCTTGAGACTTACAGCTCAAGCTTGGAATCAGCTACAAAGAATAAGTGATCAGTAGTTCTGTTTATCTCAATTACAATTAATCAAAATTTACAACATGTAAATTTCTATTCTAGGGCCCTATATAGCTTGAAAAGACTGTTCAGTCTCTTTCAGAACAATTGCAGTAGAAATCCAATTGTTCTTCCAACAGCCTGTTGTAAAATTCCAGCTACCTAAGCTAAACAAATGCAGCTGAGAGCTGTTAGATGTGTTTACCCAGAGCTTTTCAGAGATCAAAGGGGGGAAAAAAAGCACATCTGTATATTGAATTAAACTTTTTACTTTACTTGGAAATAAATTTTTTTAAAAAGCATTATTCCTTCCTCATGAAGTTTTCCCCAGAGATCCCCACTTTTGAACTGTGTATGTACAATTTAAGGCACTTAGCCTTAGGAGGGGCCACCTCCCGCTGTAGATGAAGAGCTCGACACTAGGACTTATGTTAAATAGAGGCACGTACCTCCTCTTCCTTCAGGTCCTGCTTTTTGTCCTGTAACGGGCATTGAAATCTTTGGTCTCCATTCAGATGCACTTTTCTTAAAATGTTACCACCTGTAGGCTACTGTTACATTATTTCTTTGAAAATCCAGAAAACATGAGGGTAGTTTTGTTCAGTTTAGCTTTACTGGGGGTATGTGGTTTTACAGACAAGAAAGTGCTGGGTTTTTCCCCCTTGAGATGCTATTATGGCCATGGGCATATCTATGTCTGGTTTTAAAAAGTGAACTTCACAAAAACACAAAATGCCCCTGCCAGAATAACATGTTTTATGCTTAGTGTGCTGTGAATAAAATGGTGACCTTAAGGTGGTATTCTGTTTGTGCATACACTTCCCTCTGAGCTCTACAAAGAGGGTAATGTGTCACTAAATCCTAATTTGGAAAAACTTTTTACTCCTCACTATTTAGGGCAGAGACAGAAACTGTTCATGTTTCTTAATGACACAGTCTTTCAGAGTCAAAACAGTTGAATACAGACACAAATTTCCAATGTCTCTTGGTTTTAGGATATATTAAAATCAAGTATTTCATGCCCAAGCAATGGATGTATGCTTGGTGTGTGTTAACATCTTATCAAAAACAAGGACTATAAGAAATGTAGGCTAGCTTGTGATGCATTGATTTGAAAAATTAGGCCAAACATTAAATAATTTACTGTCACTTTGTTTTAGTAAGCTATTTCCAAGTATAAAAAGATTAATATGCTGCCTAAACAGATTCTTGTAATGTGTGTGGATTAGCAAAAAAATCCTAGGAAGATGAGTGCACAAATCCACTCCTCATTGGTCTTACTGCAAAAAAATGGTAAATGTCACTTTATTTTTTAAGGTGAAAAATATTTTTTTTGTATTTTTGTAATATTCTATATTAGTGTAGTAGAATAACATTTTTTCCAGTAAAAATAACATTTATTTGTTAAGTACACTTAATTCTTGATTGCAGTGGGAATCTTTACACACTTTTAGTCTGTTTATGTGTATCAGTGAAAATCATCATACCAGAAGAAGTACCACAAATGTAAAAAAAATATTAATTTACGAAATAAGGAAAATTTAGAGATCCTTATCTTGTTCTGCTCTTCTGTTCCATGTGACCAGGACCACATTTATGGCTTTATAATATAGCCTTTCTAAGAGCTAAATTGCAGTAAGATTCCAATAGATAGCCTTTTTTAAAATGTGACTGAAGAAACTGAGTGTAATTCATTATACATAATTTTGGTGAAGTAAGTTGTCTTTTAGGATAAATCCAAAAAAGCTCTTTCTGGACAGAACTTAACAGGACTAATTCAATGACCAAGTGATCTAGCACTTATAATGGGTGGGATACACGTTTTCAAACCTATGCCAGAGCTTATCCCTCCTTGAAGCCCTACTGTGTCTCAAAGCATGTTGGCCTCCATGAAATGATGGGATGCATGACCTTTATCTTCAGCCTCTGCTGGCATTCAGCAGCAGTCTTGGCATTCTGGTTGAGAATGAAGAGAGGCATTGCTTCCCTCTTTGCTTTCAATCTATGTGCTTGTTTCTACGTTTCTGACAGAATAAGCAGTTTAAGGACCAGAATGGATTTTCACCTCTGATGCAATCACAGTAATGTCCAGGATTGGGGAATATTTTACCTTTTCAGAAGAACTTCACTATTTAAAAAAGTCGTACCAACCAATAGTAACTTAATGTGGGGAAATGCTCTTTTGCTAGAGCTCTGAAGGGGCAAGGCAATAAATTTAAAGTCATTAGGTCAAACAATTCCTTCAAGTTTAGACAGAACACTGAACTAGCTATGTGATTTTTAAGTTAAGCAGATTTCCTGTGAAACAACTAGAAATATCAGAAGAAGAGTTTAGGCATGTCTGTACTCATCCATGCCCTTTAAGACCCTGAGTAAGGCTGGATAGCCTACTAGGTTTGGTAAATTGAAGTATTCTTCCTTCCTTAAAGTTTTCCTGATGGAATCTGCCAAAAAAACCCCATATTCTTCTGGCTTAATACTACTGACTCTAGGTAGTATTATACAGTAAGAGAGAATATATTATTTTCTTGTAAAGGCTGTGGATGACGTACAAAATTGAAGAAGCAGTGAATAAGAACATGTTAGAATATGAACTATTTGGTGTGCTTAGGAAAAAATGTAACCCTCAGAAAACCTGTCATGGTTCCTCATTAGCTATAGCTTGAGAGCAGTAAAAAATGGGTTGAAGTTAACAAACCTCATCTTAGGTGGTTCCCTTCATTTTGTCTATATGTTTTCCATTGTACCTGATAGACTAGATGAGCTCTGAGAAGTAGTCATCCCCTACTTCAATTAAAATGAATAAATCTGGTAAGTGATGCTTTGAGACCTGTCTCTTTCCATGTATATCTTTCACTTGAATATCTTATTCTGAAGTTCTAAATCTTATTTGCTTTCATCAATTAACTTTCTTTTGAATCTTGCTTCCATTTACCTTGACATTTAATTTACCAAATCTCTCTGTCAGTGTGTGTCTCTCTCTCTCTCTCTCTCTTTTTCTCTCTCTCATATTACTCTTACTGTTGCTGTGGTTGTTTTTTGTTTATGTTATAATTATATTGCCTGATAAATTTCCATTCTGTCATTTCAGGAATGGAGCAGTCTTTAGTGTTCTAAGGACACTGTGCCTTTGAATCTAGCTTATTGGAAAACAGTCAGACAGGAGATTTCCCCTTGAGTTATTCTGCAAGTTTTTGTGGTTTTCATATAGTTTCTTTTATATGTTCATATTTTTTGGAGGGGGGGAGCAGGGGGGGGGGTGGGGAGATGAGAGTAAAGTTCAGTCTCTTATTCCCCTGGCAAACATTCATAAAACAAAAGAAAGACCACCTGATTACTTTTGTGAAAGAAATTATGAAAAACCATATGCCAAATGCTGTTAGTAGCAAAAAGTGAAAAGATAGAAAAACTCCAAATGCCCACAATATCTCCATTCTGTAATCATTAGATATATTAAGTATGTGTTATTTTTAACAATGATGGATATGTGGTTTTATTATAAATTGTGAGTTATAAATTGAGTCTGTCTTTAAGAAAGAAAAAACAAACCAAACCTAAAAATGACTTGGCTGTTTATAAGTTATACTTTTGGCATATCCAAAGAGATTTTTGATCCAGAAATAATTGCTATAAATACTGAACCGTATCGTATAATATATAGGTGGCACATTACTTTTTTTTCAATAATTAAAATATTGGCAAAAAATCCAAATTTTCAATTCTAATTTCTTGCATTATATAATGAACTCTTTCATAAAATATATATTAATTTCTACATTTTTCATTCTATCTTCTATATAAATGCTTTTACCCTACAAATTTATTATTAAAGAAGCCCAGAATGTGTAAGAAAACTCTCCTGTTTAAACAATTATTTTCTTTTAGGAGCTGGTGACTCACAGGACCTTAATCGCCTCACTAAGCTGAGGCCTTCTTCAGTATCTGACTCTACAAGGTTGAATATTTATCCTCATTATTTCCTTGTCTATATAACCAGGGACCAGGTCCACCATAGTCACCAAACTGTGTTAGTAGGCACAGATATTAATGAAAATTCGCATATTATTATCTAATACAGATATTAATATTAATTAATACTAATTTCCAAAGTATAATCATCCAGTTTTGTTGCGAGATGTACAACTGTCCATGTGCCTGCTATTAAGTGTATGCTGTTGGACTGAGATCAGTTACACAAGAAAAATGTATCACTTGCTAATACTAATGTGTCCACATCACAACTTTCTTCTTCATCAATTCTTATATGGCCTGAAAGTTTTGCCTGCAAAAATTTAATGTTTTGCTGGATTATCAATAAAAATACAAAATAGCTGTCAGTAAAAACAACACTTTACCTCAGAACATGGTTTCCTAATAAATTTGATGATGAATGCTCATGAAGAATTATTATTTTACAATTTAAATTGCACAACCTTTTTTTGAAGGAAGACCTGAGCTGAAAACAAACAGACAAGTAAGCTCCTAATAGCTAGCTACAAAAGAGAAATTCCTGTGTGACATATTTTTTAATTGTTCTTCTAATCACTTTCTTCTCTTTTAATAAGCCCTAAGTCTCAACTGTCTATATGTTAAGATTAGTCTCCGGTATATTCCATTTTTAAAAAAGAGGGGTTCCTAAGTCACAAAGATGACAATGAGTATTTGCCTAAAAAAATGAAATTTGGCCTAGGGATGAGTCTTACTGTGTCTCTTAGAGCTGCAGTAAAATTGGTGTTGATGTGTGAAGCAGGCTAAGGGTTTACATGAATTCATGGTGAACTCTGTAACTGTTGTCATAAATGTCTGCTTTATATTCTTTGTGGTTCTCTGCACGTGTCTGTAGCTCACAGGAATTCCAAAATGAGTGACAGTCCATAGGGAGTAAAGCAGAACTTGAAAATGTCTTTCTTTTTCTTTTTTTTTAAATTAAGTGAAGATGCATATGAAAGCAAGATTTGAAAGATATATGGTATATGATATATGAGATATGTACATAGCATGAGCCTTTCTGACTCACCATTTGTAAATATATGTAAGGATATTTTAAAAAAATGATAGATAAAAGATATATTGAATAAAAATTTCACTGTTGATTTGCCAAGCAACAAAATATTTTGATTTTTTTGTGTTAGTCAAGTATTCTTTACAAATATTTTAATGTTGACACTGCCTCCTACCTCTAGTGTTAAGTGAAATGTGCAACAAAAAGAGAAGCACTTGGAGTATGGAAATGACAAAGTTGAGGTTACACATGCAGCATGAACTTGACTTCCTTGTGTGTACATGTTTTGATAAGGTCCTTTATTATTTGGTCACATAAGTATTTGACTTTTGTTCTCCATTTAATTTCAGGTCAAAATCAAACTGTAGAAGTTCGGATCAGTATGAGTTAGGTCTTCACTGGGCAACAGTAAGGCAAGTTTTGATCAACCTGAGTGAGCTAAGATCCTCTGGAAAAGTGAGTTGTCTTGTGAAAGATGCCATGGGTTAAAATTGAGCAGCCTGGCTTGTGCTTTGCTTGAAATGTTACTATACTTCTCAGTGCCTCTCTCTGTTCTGTCATAGTAAATATTCATTCAGTATTTCCTGATCTCATAAGAGTGTTCTGAGAATAAATTCATTACTCCTTATGAAGCACAATGATATTACAGCGATGACATAGATAGAAGCCCATGGCAAAACAAAAAGCTTATTTTCTTCAGGGCTTAGAGCATATGTCGCAAATACAATGTAGAGCCAGATGTTGAACATAAGGATAAAAAGAAATATCCAGGTGTTGCTTAGCACTTTGTCCCCTGTACTTCCAGAGGCTCAGGGGAGGGAAAGGGTGGGAAAAAAAGTTGGGTTTTTTCCTACAAGAGTTTTGATAGCAAACTAGTATGTGGTGTGCACAAAGCTCAGGGCAGAGGCAATGTTGGAGGTTTTATTAACAGCTCTTCAGTTATAGTTGTCATGAAACTTATTCAAAACTTAATTAAAATTCTTCTTTACCCATATTCTCTTTGAATGGACCTCTTCAGAATACAAAGAATTTTGACAATAGAGAGATCAATTTATGCCTTATGCCAGGACTAACTGATCCGTTTTTATATATATATATATATATAAATATAACATAAATAACATAAATATCCTAGAAAATAGTTTTGCATTTATTATGAACATTTCTCATTAGAGAGTAAACTCTTTAAAACATCACAAATCCCCACAAGACAGGCTTTGTGATACTTTATGCTATTTTCTCCCTTTTTGATAGTAGCTGAAATAAAGAAAATGGCTTACAGATTTAGCTGTGTATATAGTTTGAAACTAACAACTGAAAAATGATGTTCATAATCTGAATTGCAATGAAACCAATTATCTGTACCATGGTGTTTCACTTGGGAATACTCTGAAAGGTTTAGTATTTCTTAAAAGAAATTAAAAACAGCTGTAAAAATACCATAAAACAAAAATAGCAGCTGCAAAAGAGATTAACATTCCTAAATTTCATTTGAACCTGAGATGCTATTTTTCCAGCAGAAACATACATATATACTGATTTTTAAAATCTATTCTTTATGAAACTATATCCTTTTAAGAAAAAAATTATTTTGTTTGTTTTTCTTTTTTTTTTTTTATTTCACCATTGCTTGATGTTACCTATGAATTTCATGAACATTCTTCCCCTCTGCCTAGGAATTTTGTATTGCACTTTCTTCTGTAATTGTCAAAGAAAAGCTACAATTGTTGAATCTTGAAGAATGATTTAAATATAACCCATTAAGAATTAAAGATCTGCCTAATAAACAATTTATAGCAATCCTTGCACTTTTGTTACTTACAGCTGTCAAACAGCTTTCAAACTGAGCTCAAATCACCCTGTGCCTGTTTTAAAATTTTATATAGCGTCTGTTTTCCAATTAAGCAGCAAGTCTTAGATGAAACCTTTCCTAATCTTTTTCATATATATAATAAAACCAAATGTAATTTATAAAACAGAACTGGAGGTGCTGACAGTATAAAACAGTTTATTTTGCAGTCTTGGTCAAAACATATGGCAGCAACTTTTCTAGACTTCTGCCAGATGGCGGGCCTTAATCGATTTTGTCTGTTGTGCCGTATGTTAATTCTCTGTGAAAAGTGTTTCTTCAAACTCAATTAAAAAAATAATGACTTTCATTTTCTTACTGAGCAACTAATGCTAAAAGTGTCATTTAGATATGTCTGTTTAAGTTTGAAAAGTTTTTGAAAGCCCCAAGATATTTACACAACAGGTAAAATTATTTCTAATGGTCTTGAAAGCTGTGATTGTTATTCATCAACTTGTGTATCATTTCATGTGAATCTGAATAAATTTACCTTTATGATAATATTCCTTATCTTGCATTTCTGTTTTTCTTGTGGCTTTTTTTTAAACTAATGATAGTGTTTCATTCTGTAAATGAGAGTAATTTTGAACACCAAAAGACCCCAGAGAAAATTCTTAACACTAAACTCATTACTTCAAACTGTAAACACATTAAACTAGAAGAAGAGAATAACATCTATCTCTACATCTCTATAAAGATACTGTTTGATGCAATAACTGTTATACACTTTAACTACTGGTCCACCCAACACAGTTTGGTGTGCTTTCTACATCTCCCATATTAAAATATTATATTTTATGTGACCATACTACATTAAATAAATGTTCACAAAGACCAGTCTCCAAGGTTATTTTAACAGGCAATTTTTGCTATGGTAGAGTATCAAATTTCCTTTCTACCCAATAAATAATGAGGTATTAATTTTTGATAAAGGTGTTTCCTGATGGGCAAACATAGTGAACAAAAAATCTTTAAATTCTACTAAAATTCTAGCAGTTATAGTTTCTATGTATTTTGATGATCAGGTTAATAGTATGGATACCTTAATAAATACTTTTTTTAAAAAATCTGTGAGTTAATGGAAAATTTAGTAAATGTTTATAAATTTTAGTCTCTTTTTACAGACATTGTTCTTTTGTTATACATGTTATTTGTGACACAGGCTTATATTTTGAACTAAAATAAGATGTGTGCATAACAGAAATCAAATGAAAGAAACTAGTCCCCAGAGAAATATGCAATCCTTTTGTAGAACCTAGCTTTAATGTAGACCAGTACTTAGCATACTCACAACTTATGAAATGGGTGTATGTTGAAACAAAATATCAACCAGATCTATTCTCCTCACCATGTTTATTTTATGACTACTTTCTTTTGAAATAGAGCTGGGTTATGGTAATATGTATGTAGACTAAATAGGTTGTGTTTTCTCCAGCAGTAATCGCACACAAGTACAAGGCAGAAACACTGTGTTTTTCCAATACAATCCAGCAAGGGCAAATGACAGCCTTACCTGATGGCTGATATCTTTTATAGTACAGCTGTGACATATTTCATGCATCACAAAGAATGATCAAACATTTCTCTGGAACCTTTCTGTCATGGAATCTGGCCCCATGCCCCATGTATGCCTTTACTTTGGCCTATAATACACCTAAATATTAAATTAGCTATTTGTTACCAATCAGTAATTATTTTGTAATCAGGATGCATTTAGAAACAGAGTAAAATATTTATTTTCTGTTATATTTAAAATTTATTGGATTTTAGTATATGATAATGATTGTTTGTAATATATTTAAGATAAATAGTGCACATACTTAGTAATAAAAATGCCATGGTAGGCAATTAATTAATTTCAAATGGACCATATGCTTATATTTTGGAAAATAAAATGGAATATAGTTTGGATGTCTGGGGATTTTTGAATGTAGTACTTAATGTTTTAAAAATTCTTACTTATAAAATACTTTGATATATTTGACACAAAACCTCTTAGCAGTTTAACTATCCTGAGTTCTTCACTAAGTTAAGTATTTTTAAAGCAAGGTTTGAACACAGATTTGACATCTAGTGCAATATATATTTTAGACTAAGGATAGTGCTCTTTGCAAGTCACTGAGTTGGTTCCCCACACATACTTCTAGCATCATTTGAGAGATCTAAGGTATCCAGTAAGATGGATTGTAAAAGTGACAGTTGCCTTGCCTCTGTGGAAGGGAAGTGGGAAGCTAAGAGCATATGATAAAGCTTCTTAGCAATGACGGTTATTTAGCAACTAGTTCAAAACCTGCATGGCAGGCAAGCCATAACAACACATGGCTTTTTGACAGGGGAAAGAAGTCTGTTGTGCATATTAGCTGTGTTTTAAAGTAAATCTCTCTTATTTGGCTTAGCCATAATTTGGGTACTGGAAGGGGGCAGACATCAATATTTATATCCATTAAGCATCAGTTATGAGGGCAATATATAACTATTACAGTAAAAAAGGAATTTAATCCAGGCAGAAGTCAGGAGGAGACCTTTTATTGTTTCACCAAGCAAAGCTTGTGGGTTTGCTTTTCCATTTTGAGATTTTTGGTTCCAGGACTCAAATGCTTTTGACTTTGCATCTCCCTGACATGCTTGGAGCACTCCATGAGATCTGTTAGGAAGACCTCTGTTGCTGAAAGACTAGAAAGCAATAGGAATTAACTTGTCCCACAACTTGTCCATTAGAAACCTATATATTACTTTGGAAAGCACTATAATAAACAATAGAATAATAACACTAAATATAAAATATTAACAAACTGTGGTCTTATGGCATCATCCTTCTGACAAGAAGAAATTAGATAAGATTCAGTCATAGATTACATCTATGCAGATAATCAAGATAGAGTTTTTTATCACTTAATGGCATACACACTCTTTAGCTGGTGACAAGTGCTAGACTTTTATATTTTTGCCTCTTATGTATTCCAGTGTCTATATACCTTTTTCTGCTGCACCAAAAGGTGGGGACTGAGTGTCCTTTTCTTACAATACCTTTTATACCTTGCACAGGTAAGTAGTTCCCAGTCAGACAACATATGCATCTGCAAATTTCTATTTCTTTCTTCACTTTAGAGTGATTTTTCTGTTCATCCTTCCATACCTTATTTTGGACATCAATCTGTAGACACAACTCTCTTTTTCTCAGCAGTAGCACTGGGAAAGGATCATTTTTAAGTGGCATGAATCATGAGCTTCATTTTTCTTTGAAACACCTAAAGAAAAGAGAAGGTGCTTTGATTAGTGAGGTTTATAAAATGGAAGAAGTATTAGAAGGAAAAAATAGAAAGTGGACAAAAAAAAAGATGAAAAGAGGATAAAAAAATTGCATTTTCTGATTTTTTTCTTTTCATAATCTTCCTTTAAAATACTGCTCAATGATAATGCTTTCCCTATTGCAGTAATGGAGTGCACTATTTGCCAAAGTAACCAAAAATTCTGTTTATGGATAGAGGAAAAAAACAAAGAACTTTATTGGGAAATTTCCTGAGTGGAAAGTTATAATTAAATTCTAAGATCCTTTTTCTATGTCTCACAATCTAACACATAAGAGCAGAAGAATTGAGAACTATCCCATCCTACTTAATAGAACCTTTCAAGTCCAATAAGAAGAAAGCAGACAATATCCCAAGAAAGAAAAATGCTCTTCCTATACCATTGTCAAGGTTAGATTCAAACCACTGAGATCTTTATTGACTTCTATGAGTTTCCTTGCTTCTATGTGGAAAAGGAAAGCAGACAATGCTTACAACACTTGAGCTACTTTCAGAATTCAGTGAAGGCAGCCTAATCTTAGAAGCACATTATACAGCACAGTAACATAACATTGGGAAGAAGACCTTAGTTAATGGATGGACTAAAGTAATGTATTTAAAGAAACACAAAATTTTCAAATCTTACCAAAGCCATAAGTTATTTTCAATTTAGACCTTTCTGTAACAAGTTTTGATTAGTTCCTTTTTTTAGTTTTTTTTTTTTTTTTTCCTAAATAGGTTTGAGGTCTTCTTTGGATTTTACATTTAGTAGCCACCCTTAAAATCAGCAAGGAGAAATTCTCTACAGAGAAGTTATGGAGAATTTCAGGGTAGAGACCTGTTTACATTTATTTCTAAATTGTTGGCCTACATTTGTCAAACCTAATATAGATTACATGGTGCATGAGAAAGAACAAAACCATGCTCAGGCAATTTTTAGAAAACTAAACTAAATTCTCCTCTCCTCTCCTCTCCTCTCCTCTCCTCTCCTCTCCTCTCCTCTCCTCTCCTCTCCTCTCCTCTCCTCTCCTCTCCTCTCCTCTCCTCTCCTCTCCTCTCCTCTCCTCTCCTCTCCTCTCCTCTCCTCTCCTCTCCTCTCCTCTCCTCTCCTCTCCTCTCCTCTCCTCTCCTCTCCTCTCCTCTCCTCTCCTCTCCTCTCCTCTCCTCTCCTCTCCTCTCCTCTCCTCTCCTCTCCTCTCCTCTCCTCTCCTCTCCTCTCCTCTCCTCTCCTCTCCTCTCCTCTCCTCTCCTCTCCTCTCCTCTCCTCTCCTCTCCTCTCCTCTCCTCTCCTCTCCTCTCCTCTCCTCTCCTCTCCTCTCCTCTCCTCTCCTCTCCTCTCCTCTCCTCTCCTCTCCTCTCCTCTCCTCTCCTCTCCTCTCCTCTCCTCTCCTCTCCTCTCCTCTCCTCTCCTCTCCTCTCCTCTCCTCTCCTCTCCTCTCCTCTCCTCTCCTCTCCTCTCCTCTCACTTACTTAAGCTTTTCAAGAGCCAATAGCCCTCAAAGCATTTCTAGTGCATCACAGTTCTGACTTGCCATATATTTATCTCTGACCTTTATCAACAACAGATGAGCAATTGTACATAAATTGCATGGTGATCATGTGGCATGGGTAATTATCCACTAGAGATTGGGAAGAGAATATCAGACAACTTTTCATCTTAAACAGAATTAGAAAACAGGTTTATAGTGGTATACCAAGACAAAGTTGAAAATGTACTTTGGTTAAAATATATACCTTCAGTACTATCTTAATTAATGGAGAACCTAGGGTTCAGTTAATTTAACAATCAAATACATAGAGGGTTTTTTACACAGAAAATATATACTAATATTTCTACATTTCATTAATATAGGATCCATTTTTCAGCTGAAAAATCTCTCACAGAAGCTGAGCAATCAGACTCTCTGGGTATGGTATAGTAATGTACTAGCTTGTGTGTATGAGGTCTTATTATAGAGATGTCAGTTTTAGTTTGAAACATAAACATATTTTTATTTATACATTAGTGCTTATAGTGATCAATGACCATCTGTGCAGTATATTAGAACTTGGTTTTGATCAGTAGAAAGCAATTATTCATAAAACTCAAAACAGAAGGCAAAGTTGTGAAAGAAAGGAGAAGAATTATGTCCTTCTTACAGGGAAGGTAATTTTAATATAGACGAGATTGGCCCAAGTCCTGCAGTTTGGATTGATAGATTATCTAGCAGAACTATCATTTCAATAATCTCAATGACAGTGTAGCAGTGGATACTTGGTACAATATTATAAATTAAATTTACTGCAAATGTCATTGAAGAGAATATAGAAAGAGATCAGTCATTTGTATTTGTAGAAGTTAAGATAGGGAAAAATTTAAGATTCTTTGACAAAACATAACAAAAATTATCTACATGATATAGTATGCTACCAGTAGTCAGGTTTCTTTCATCACTGCTTTTCTCATTAGGATACTTGAATTATCCTAATATTTATTTGATCTGAGATTATATTCTTCATTAAATTTCTGGATTTAAGAATATCCAATGTCCATTTTTCAGAACCACTTTCTTTTTTCAGAAAGTATGAACTGCCTCTCGCTAATTACAGTCTGCTTATGCAAATGTAAGCTAACTGTGAATTGAAAAATAAATCTTCGCCTTCATACAGAGTTATATGTTGGCCTGACAGTGATATTTGCAACATAGATACCAAGTTGATGAAGTAACGGTTCTGGAATACAGGAGGCTAAGAAAGAGTAATAAAAGTATTCTTTCACTTTACAGTTTTTGTAGCCTTTCCTTGCCATCAAAAGGTCATAAATAATGTAATCTAAAAGTTTTAAGTAAAATTGTAAAAGACTTTAATTTGCAGGTACCTGAAAATTGTTTGCAACACAATGGAGCTAATTCTCTTTGAAGTTAGAATTTATAAGTTAAGATGAACCTTGTTCCCTAAGGGAATTTATTGGGAATTATCTTTGAAAGCAGAAATCTGTCATTAGTATAAAGTGCAATTAATGCAAAAAAAGCTTACTTCTTGTGTTTTGTAGTGTTGTTGTTTGGTTTGGGTCTTTTTTTACGGTATGCTGAAATCTAACAAATAGACATAAAAAAAGCTTAAATTTCAATTTAACCTTCATTATGTCATATCTTTATCTGAAAAAATATATCTCCATTTTTTTAGATTAATCAGCAAGCTGAAAAATATAAGAAATCCAATTAAAATTAATTATGCTAGTTTTAACTTATAATTGAAATGAAAAATGGAATTTCTCTAACCAATGTCCAATACAAAATGTATTCCTATAGAGAGGATATCAGGTGGGTCCCAAGAGAGTTCAGTTCTATTTTAAGCCTGTTACTGGATTACTTTGAAACTCTTGGCAAATCACTTTACATCATTTTGCATAATTTTCTCCACCTAAATAATGACAAATTTCATAAGGTACTTTGGAAACATATACTCCCATAAAGCATAAATTAATATTGTTGAATGTGTGGTCATTATTTGTAATAGAAATAATTTATAAAATTATGAATAAATACTCCACATCTAGATTACTATGAGATTGTTGGTACTGCTTAATTTCTAACTTTTTTACACCTTCATAATAAACACTTGCATGGCTGCAGATATGCCCTCTCCTGACTCTTAAGACAAATAAAATAAGAACAAAATTGCATGTAACTGTATTTTTCCTCATTTCTGTCTTTTTATTTCCATTTTTCTCCTAATTCCTCCAGTGTTGCTAGCAAGTCAAGATCCTTTCCTGCCACTCAGCAGTGGTGAGACCAGACATAGAGTGCAGGGCCTAGTTATGGGTTGTCAGATCGAGAGAGATATGGATATACCAAAGAGAGCCCAACAAAGGACCCCAGAAATTATCCAGGTACTGGAGAGTCTCTCAGAGGTAAACCTGAGAGAGTTGAGCCTGTTCAGTTTGGAAAAGAGGGTACTCAGAAGAGATTTCATCAGATGTGTATAAATACCTAATGTGTGATGAAGGGCAACAGCAAAGAGGATAGAATAAGGACAAGAGCCAGTAGTCAAAAACTGAGACAGGAAGCTTCATCTGAAGGTCTGAAAACATTGTTTTCCATGATGGTGACCAGGCACCGGCACATTCAGGCATGTCTCGCTGATTACTCATGGAGCTTGTGGTATCTGTTCTTGATGATATTCAAAAATCATTGGGATGTGTTCTTTGGTAGTGGTCTTGTTTGAGTAGGGATTTGGGACAAGAACACTCCTAGAGGTCCTTTCCAATATGAACCATTCTATGATTCTGTGATTTCAGACATTTCAGTAATTTGCCATTCAAACACTTCAACATTGACATTTTTTCCTGAGGTATTCCCTTTATACCAAATGCACATTCCCCCAGCTATTCCATATTCTAAAAACTTGATTACACTTATATAACAGTGACACTTACTAAAGACATATATTGTGCTGTCTGTAATTCATAAAGGAAAGCTGGATCAAAAGAATTTTTCTTAATTCCAGAATATGCCTGCACGTGCAATATGAACTGAGTGTATTTTTTGTGTGTATAGTAATTAAGCTGTTGTGGAAAATACCATACCAATTATTTAAAATAATCCAAAAGGAATATATAACATGAAATGAATCTGCTTCTTCTATAATATATTAATAATTAAGAAAAATTAAGAAAAAAAATGTAAGCAGCAAAGTGCTGCTGTCACATTGAAAAAATCAGATATTTTGATTGATTCTATCAATTTATCTGTCTATCTATCAATCATCTATCTTTCTGTGTTCTGCTGAATACCGTGTTTCCCTCTTTCTCTTACAGTTATCCCTTCCTGGTGGACAGGAAGTTGGTAGGACTTACTTGTCACCAATGGGTGTGGTCTAGTTCCATTTGTCTAGAAAATTGTAACTAGCTTGTCAAAGGGGGAGAGAAACTCTGTCACGACCATAGGCATGTATAGGATGATAATTCAATACAGCTTGCAAAGACTGCCATCTTTGAGCCAAAGCTCATATTTACCACCGAGAAAACACAAATTATTCCTGATACACATTAGGCTCTTTTTCTTCACATTTCTTTGGAACTATTCCTTAATTCTAATAGTTTTGCAAATAAATTTGACAATTATTTTAATTCCCAACACAGTAGTTATACAATTACAGTAATAATCAGACTTGCTATTCTTTGGGGAATCTACTATCAAGGAAAACATTAAAAAGTAAAAATTTCTGGATGCCCCTAGGATGAACACATTATTCAAAACACCCCTCATTTTAAGACTATTGAGTACATATGACTGAACAATTATGTCACACCCTCATCTGCTGACATAGCCAAAACAACATTCAGACACATAGAAAAAACCTTTAGCACTTTAGCCTGTCCAAAGCAGAGCTCAATGCCATATAAGGAGTTTTTTACAAACTCTTTTTTTTATAACTGTTTGCAATTGTTGACTTCTTTTTCTTAGTTGTTAGAGCAAAAATATGCTATGTTGATTATCGCAAGAATTTGCTTTGTATAAGTTGTTGGAGAGGTTTTTATGACACATTTCAGTATGGTTCATCAAAGCATGAAATGACCGTGATTTATTGCAGAGAGCAATTTCCAACTGAGACAAAGTTATTTGAACTTCTACTGGCCCAGCTGGAAGGAGGAAATTTTCTTGGAGGACATTGTGGAGTAAATAAGTACAGACTCTAAGTGTCCTACTTTTAGTTACAGCCACAGTAATATGCAGAACGTATGTGCATACTAAATCTAATCACCGGTACAGACATGGCTAATGAGTTACACTTCCTGTGATATTCAACCTCCGTATGGTAGGTACAATATTTATCACGCCATATGCTTGATAGCACGGACAAGAGTACATTCTGTAAACATGATTATGACACCTTTTCATTGATTCAAGAAGTGGCATTCAAACAGAAACCGTTTCAAGCTTCTGCCAAGATAGAATAGCTGAGAGGAAGTCCGTAAAGTATTACCAGAAGTTTCCCCAGCAGGAATGTTTTTCTCCAAGAAGACCTTAGTATCAAATTAAAGAACAACCCATCATGGTTAAAATACCTCACATGATTTCACAATGGTGAATATTATAGTTTTTACTTGAAGATTTTATTGTCAGATTAATGTTTCTCTATTACACCTGCTATCCTAAGTAGAAGTCCATAAACTGTAACAAAAGTACTGATATCTAACCCATATGGAGGCACTTATGTGCAGGCATCATCTGGAACTGAATCAAACTTTTCTTGGGGATTCAGTGGCTGAAACACAAACCCCTGGTGCCATTAAAAAGACCAAAAGTCTTCAAGTCATCTGCATGTAGCTGTCACAAGACACGCAGGATCTGCAGAAAGCTATACCTTTCTTCAACAAATTTTTAACTTCCTGATCAGGCAAGCAAATTTTTTCCTTACTGTTTTATACAGCTGAGATTATGAGAGTTTTTGGCAGTCACAAATGTATGAAAGTATCTCTGAACTTCTTCCTTTATGTTTTCTACCCTAACTGCATGACAGTCTTGTCTCCCGTATAATTTTTTCCAAAATGCTAGTAGTGACATAAAGTTTAACATATAACTTATTATCTAAATACTAACATAATTTTGATTTTGTAAACATTATTCACATCATACTTAAATATCTGCAAAAAATATTACTCTGCGAAGATTATCTATACAGAAAACATTTTTCTCATATTTAAAAAATCTTTTAAGTGCTGAAAGGACCATTATTTCTTCCATAAATTTTGGAAAACACTAGTCTGATTTTTGCATTTACAAAAAAGACTAAGATCTGTCTTCAGAGATCATTACAAAATTGCAAGAATACAATCACAAAAAATTATGCATTTGAAGGAAATATTGAAAATATAAATCAGCTTTTGAAAAAAAAACCTAGATTATTTTCAGTAGGAGTAATCATAGAAACAAGAATTCACACATAAAAATAGTTACTACTAAGTTCATGAAAATTATGCCTATTATAAAGGGAAAAAATTATAAAAGAAAATGAGATTCTATAAAAATACATAGTTATCAGGAAAAAGGGTTTTTCTAACAAAAAAAATTAAATTAAAATTAAAATACTGGTTTTGAAATCATGTCGTGTACAAAATAACATTTTCTTTCATTACTTATCCAACCATCCTCTCACAGGTTTAATATGAAACCCTAGAGTAGGGGCGTCAGAAAAACATATCTCTATTTTCCATTCCTTACATATCCAGTGAAGGACAATTCAATTCTTGCTACCAAAAGACCTACAACTGACACATCATGTCCAATACACAAGCCCTTCACCCCTTGTAAATGTTTGAATTATGCCTAAAGGAGCTTGTTGCAATTATGTACAAAGTCCTCTAAGTATCAGCATTCTTTATACGTAAACTTTCCATCAATTTTATCTTTAAGTGAAAATTTGGCAATAGATATGTTTTAATTGTAAATTTGTGATATTTTTTATTCTTTGATTCCTAGATGTTTATCACAGAAAATAGCTCTGGAAGCAAGTAACAATTTTTCAAGAAAGAAACTATTTATCTTGACAAGAATTACAATAAGACTTTCTTTCTTGTTTGGAAGATGAGACCATTGGGTATTTTTGTTGTTGTTGAAAAGAAAATAAACCAATGCGTAACATGGTAAGCTAGACAGAAACATGACTTTCAAAACTAATTAATCCAAATTTCTGAAGAGGTTTCTTTAAGTATTGTCATTAGGTTTTAGGTATATTAACAGGCATTACACACGCAGACAGCAAGGACTTGGAACTTGCTCCACATTGCCTCAGTCCCAGCTGCCTCTGTAAATAGGATTTAATGGCTAGAGAGTAGAATACTGGCTAGTGTCACACTGGAGGGTTACCTCAGAAACAGCTACAGAAAAATAGGTTTGAATTTAAACGTTACCTTTGGTAAATTAGGACATGGTTATTCACATTCAGCCTTCTGAAAAGCAGCTGTAGGATCAGGTCGTTTCACTTAGCAGGCAATGCACAGGAGGGTCTTCACAGTCTACCTCAAGATTTCCATGTCTCACCCATCAGAGAAGTAACAAAATTCTTAGCTGGTGAAAGTAAGCTGATTTAAAGGCTGCCAATGAATAATCAGAAATTGAAGAATTATATTTAAACTGAAAAGGATTAAAAATGAGTGAAAAAAGGTAATATAAAAGGCAACTAAAAAAAATTAGGTATTGACTAAGATGGAAAAAAAATAGAGCATGAAATAAAGTATAAAATATGGAAGAAGATAGGCTAAACTGGAAATAAAAAGCATCCTATAGTTTTTAATGGGAAAGAATCATAGAACGTTAATCTAAAACTCAAGAGGTGTTTGGAAAATCTTGAGAAACTATAACGCAAATAATGAAGGGAAGATGGAAAACAGGAAAAGGTGTAGAGGTAAGTTTGGTTTTGTTTCATGTTCATGTTGAAATTTCACACTTATTTTCCCCAATCAGATTTAGTAGATGGGATTTGACTTAAATTTTTTTAAAAATACATGAAAAGTACAGGAATTATAATTTTTTTTTTGCATGTGCTGATAGCAACTAGTGTGTATATAGGCTAGTGCAAAAAACAACAAAAAACCAAAATGACAACAACAACAAAACACAAAAGCAAAACTAATTATGAGATTGACATAAGTAGATGGGGAATGCTCCAACACTTCAGTATAGCTTTTAAGGCTATTTCATTGGTTTCAATGATAATACAATGATATTTTATTGCAGTGGCAAAATTTCTTATGTGCTGCGTTAACTAGTCATATGGAGTAAGTTAAGAATGAAGTGGTAAATTTGCTTTTGTTGATTTAATCCTGACCTTTAACTTCACTGTTTTGCATTTAATAAAATGCATTCTCAAATAGAAGCGTGACATCTCCTTATGAAAAATATTTTATCTACATAAAGGCAAATTAAAGAGCAGGTGTTGGATTTAGAAGAACCTACGTCAACTGTCATTCCATACCATGGAAAGAAATATTCGCATTATTGGTTAAAGAATATCTCAAAAAGTCAAATCCAAAGCTAAGCCAATCATTCCTCCTAGAATTCATAATTACTTATCCAGCAAAGGATTTCATTACAGTGCATCTGGGGTGGAATGAAGCCCTGTGATAGATAAAACATAAACACATTTTAAATCTGATTATATGTGAATATTTGGAAATTATATGTACCTTCAAAAATGTATTCTTACTAGAAATTTGTGTAACAGCTTCAATATTTTATCCCATTGATGAAGGTAAGAAGGTAAACTCATGACTGCCAAACAAAATCTCCTGGCACAATATTTCAAGTATACCATACAAACCCACCTGAAATTCTACAAGGTGGGTGCCCCACAATAGTTATCTATCAAGGTGCACTGACTCCAAAGAAATTGCAATAATTTTTTTCTCCAACCCAGCTATCTGAATTATAATCAGCATAGAAGTTTGAAGAGTTTGCCATTTGAACAGTACCAGAGTCTGACAATGCATTGTAAAATAAAGCTTGATTGGAGCAGTAGAAAAGACAAGAAACAACATTCCCATAAGGCAACTTTCACAATCCCTTATAGCAAACACAAGATCGTATCTAATGTCTTGTCTATGGTGGAGTGCCAGGGATACTTGGAGTACAGGTTGTCTGGCCACAACAGCCAACCATGCAAATATCTTTTGAATCTGAGTAAGAGTTGCAGCACCCCTTGGTCCACCACTTTTTGGTTTTGCCAGTGGAAGTGAGATTTGGAATTGTACATGATGTGAATAATATGGGTGACATCCTGCCTACAGTCCCCACCTTGCTCAAGAGCATGGTGTCATCAGGCTGTCCTATGCAGCCAACAGAAGTCAAGAGGTAGGCCATCAGAGTCTTATAAAGTGTATATTTGGCAGTTATAATATATAGATCAGTTTGTGTTCAAGATGTATACTTTTTAATGTATACTTCTGAAGTAGCCGTATGTCCTAAACCCCAGATTTTTATAGTATCTCATAACCTCTAGGTAAAAAAGGCACATGTAATAGGATTTTCAAAACCACCCATGTGTCTAGCTCTCATTCATTTAATTGAGAGTGAATGACAGGAATTAAATGCTGAAACAGTGATGAGAGAATTCCTTTCAGACTGTCTTATATAATTGTCATATCCTGGAGAACAGGGAACTAGTTTATGTTTATTATGAAAGAATGAATATTTTAGTTAATTTTGTTATGTTACTTAATGTAATGTTGCTTAGCTACCACAATGGTATCTCAGAAAATCCTGCTTCAGGGAGCTTCACTATATTTTACTTTGGAACAAACATCCAGAGCACCTAAACCTCATTGTATATGTCATTTCAGTAATATGTTTTTGCTACCTTCCAAGTTCCCTTTCATATTTTCTGTGACTTGTAGTTACAGTGCTAATTCAGACTAATGTTTTACCTCTGTGTCACTGATTTGTATTTAGAAGGGTATCCTCACCTTGTGTCTCAGTGAAGCACATGAATCAAGAAAGAACAAGCATTGTATTTTACAGAGGGAGTTGTCTGCCCCCATTAACATTATACAGGAGAGTATTTGAACTACAGACCCTAGGGCATACCGAAACCCATGTCTCATTTTAAGTCAAGCCAAGGAGACCATATCACAGGGGACCAGCTGGGAGTGCTCCTTAGAGCATCAAGGAGCATGATGTTAGCAAAAGCAGAATCCCTTCCCTTCCCTTCCCTTCCCTTCCCTTCCCTTCCCTTCCCTTCCCTTCCCTTCCCTTCCCTTCCCTTCCCTTCCCTTCCCTTCCCTTCCCTTCCCTTCCCTTCCCTTCCCTTCCCTTCCCTTCCCTTCCCTTCCCTTCCCTTCCCTTCCCTTCCCTTCCCTTCCCTTCCCTTCCCTTCCCTTCCCTTCCCTTCCCTTCCCTTCCCTTCCCTTCCCTTCCCTTCCCTTCCCTTCCCTTCCCTTCCCTTCCCTTCCCTTCCCTTCCCTTCCCTTCCCTTCCCTTCCCTTCCCTGCCCTGCCCTTCCCTTCCCTTCCCTGCCCTGCCCTGCCCTGCCCTGCCCTGCCCTGCCCTGCCCTGCCCTCCCCTCCCCTCCCCTGTTTTCCACATTATGTTCACATATTACCCTGTGTAATAACCAAAGGTCATCCAATATAAGGAAAGAACATTATCCCAACATTGTTGAACAAAACAAGCATTTCTCCAGCCATATTCTAGCTCTTGAAACCAATGTTAGCTGGGGAATTTTATGCACTTGAGCAATTCAAAATTTCATTGTGATTAATCCTCTGTTATTATACAAAAACTTTCAAGATTTGCTTCCAATCACATCTCTTTAACCTGACTTTGCAAATCTACAAAGCTCCTGAGAGCATTTAACTCTGATTAATGTTAGCAAATCAAAGCTTGAGGTGTCTCATATTTTAACCCCAGATAAACCACAGTATATGAAGAAAAGGATATGGAGCACCACTAGTGTCCTCACAAGCCAACAACAAAAAACATCATCTCCACTAAGAATAGACACTTCCAGGGAACTTTCTCATCTATTATTTAGACAAGTTTCTGATTAAACTGGCAAAAAAAAAAAAAATGCAACAGTAGAAAGGTTGTCTGTGTTTATCTAAAATCAGGTTTCATATTAGACTACTAATTAATTTCTTCTGCATTTCTCAACACCTATTACATTGCAATACATTTCAAAGGCCCTTAACTGGACTGAAACACATTTTTAGAAACAAAATGGAGCTATTAGTTCCTCTTTAAGATTCTTCCTAAGCACCCAGTCTTAAGCTCAAAATTTTTCACTTTGACTGAATCTGGAACACAGGGATAAAATATTTAATCTCATTGAAAAAAATATTAATATGAAATTAAGATTTCTATAGTGACAGACATGCTTCCCAAACTCCATTCCTTGAAGAAACAATGTGCAAAATTCTACATAGCTAGAGGATGGCTGTACACTAAATGAGTGTAAGAGATGCCTTTGCAACAGTGACATACTGGTAAGAAATATTTGCTATTTTTAGCACATGATTTTTTGGCTGCATTCATCTGTAATGGTGGTGACCAGCTGTCTTGGGTGCGTTGGTGTTGAGCCTTCAATCAAATTTTATAAATAAGGATGACAGCAGACACTGGTTAGAAAAAAGAAAAGGAACATGAACAGAGTTTCTCTAGCAACATCATTGGATTATGAACAGTGCTTCACCAAGTGAAGTAATTCCCTCACTCTTCACATGCCCACATTCCTGGAGATGAGTGTTTTAAATACATCATAGGGAAGACAGATGGCAGAGGATCTGGTTGGTGGCGTTATTTAACTTTTCTTAAAGTTTTGGGGTTTTTTTTAAAGTTTATTTCTGTCAAGCAATTAAATTAGAGTGTGCATCATACAGCACTTGGTAAAATGGATTTGGTCCCTGGAGTAAAAAGCTATGCAGCTATGTGTTGCTATATTTGAACTTTTTATAAAGGACTATATACACCATTTTTCTGGTCGGCTATAGAATTTCACAGGGGCTTTTTAGGCCCTGAACTCATAATTACAGAAGTTCCTTGCACACTTAAATGCATTGCTTTCCTTATGCTAAATATAACATTCACTGTAGTGACTCATAAATACTTTAAGGTCTTTAATGTAGTTAGTTCTATCTTTTTTCCCTGCAGAAAATATGAACAAGTCTGCAGGGGTGTTTTATAATTTACTTTATTTAAAAAGAGATATAATATTTTTCTATTAAAAAATCTAATTTAATTTTAATGTGTTGCTTTCGATTTTCTTTATTTCAATCTGCTAATCACAGAAATACAGAAATACATGGACAGAAGTAACAGCTCCATTCTTGACAGGCTGTGTATTTAATACATAGTATGAAATTTGTCTCTCTTCTCTCTTCCTCATCTGTGATGGCTCTTTGTCCTCTCAGAAGATACTTACTCTTCATTTTATATTTGGTTTTCCATAGATTTTTCATTTTAATGCATTTTTTAATTAAAGCAGTCAAAATTTTTTTATGTAGATACCTTAATAGTTTTTCTTGTCTCGATGGGCATTATGTAGATATTTATCTACAGGTGCCTGGTGTGTGCATATTGACATAGATGAACATGTATAGTGCTGGCATGTTGTGATTCTCCAAATGCTATTCATAAACATGTTTTTCCTCACCAGTATAAAAGATATTGTATTTTCCTTATTTTCCTTTCTTTTTGGCAGATTCATATAATAAAAACATATACATATAAAAGTATCAGAGAATCTGATACTTTTTGTTTTATTGGCCAGAAAAGTTCCCAAACAAATACCTATTCAAAATTAAGCTATTGTACAATCATTATTGACATGTGAGACTGTAGACTAGACATACTTAATATTCTTAGACATTCATTGAAGTTGTGAATTCAGTAAATTCAGAAATTACCTTCTCAAAAACATCAGTTGATTTAAAATCTCAATTCTGCATTTCATTCTCAGTGCAATGCAGGCTCCTAAAATTTACTTTTACTCAAATTCTGAGATTTAATATTGTCACAAACACTCTGTCAAACATTTAAGTAGACTGATCACTTTGAATTTCAATTTTAAAACATGCTTAGGTCCTGAAATCTGTATTCCATCTGTATTCCTGTAACATGTCCAAAGACTTCACCATGTTACTGAGCAAGATTATTCAAATCCTGACTTCCAGATCAGACTATGAAGGATTTATGAACAAGTTTGTGTGTGTATAGTCTCTCAGTCATGTAGATTTGCCCACCGTGTGCTTAATGTAGAATGAGAGTGCTCAAGCCAGTGAGTGACTTGTTAGTGCGAAAATTCTTCTGTAGTAGTGAGAACAAGGCCTGGATTCCCTCCACTCAGGTAGGGTTCTCTTGCAGTTGCAGTGTTCATGCTGCTTCTTGCTAACACACTTTCTGTCTGAATCTTACATCATTTACATGTTGACTTAAACAGAAGAGTCAAGCAGTGTAGCACAGTCCAGAACTAAATTTATTTTGGTGTTTGGCATATGCATCTGCAGAATTTTAAGAAATCATTTGAAATCTCTCAGAATTAAGAGAAAAATTAGAACTCAGCTCTGCCACTTCCTTGGGCCAACAATCTAGACACTGTATTAGTATGAAAGAGGAAGACAAAATCTTATTTTTGGCTAAAAAATTCTTGTACTTGTCTGAAAAGAGAAAAACTAGCGCTGAAGTTCATGAAGTTTACCCATAAATATAGCTTATGCAAGTATCTATAGATAGATACCAAAGACTGAGTAAAAGAAATCTTCTTAGACATGTATTTTTCTTTAGTTTTATTTTTTAAACTCAACCATCTCATTAATTGTCAACCTTCTCAGGACACTGCTGTCACAATTTCGTAAACCGAACAGTCTCTATATACAGAGTAGCAAATCTGCCCAAATAATTTAAGCTTCTTTATTTAACTTTTAACTCTTGGGTACCATGATAGTTACAAAGTTCTGTTCCAGTTGCATGCCAAGGCATAGTGAGTTGATAGCTAATAATAGAACACATTTCAACAAAACACCATTACTTTCTATTTCAGCAGAATCTATATGAGAAAAACTTTTTTACACCTTTTTGTTTCATCATTTACCTTTGTCTTTGCAATTAACTATTACAATTGAAAAAATAATTATTAACATCCTAAAGTAATTTTGAAATTTTCTTTGGTTCACTGTCAAAAAAGCAGTACATATTTCCTCTGTTCTGTTCACTTTAACTGCCACTGGGTTTTACACTGATAATGGCTTTGCCAAGTAGTGACTAAAAACTGCAAAGAGAGAAATCCATGCTTTTAAAAGGCCAAAGTATTTTCATAGGCAAATGAAAAGAAAGGGCAAAAAAGAGAGAAAGAGAGAGAGAGAGAGAAGGAGAGAAAGTGACAAGCAATTAAGCAGATTATGATTTACTAAGAAGATTTACAAGACCAGATCATTTTTATATGAGATTCAACAGAAGAATCTGAATTCCTTCTGAAATCATGAGATTGTTTCAAAAATTGTCTCTACTAAGGAGTCATCTGATGTCACTAAGCATGGTACAGGGGCTGGGATGGGGTGACGGAAAGAGCCTTTATTCTCTATTTTGAAAGTTATTCAGAACATGGTGATTTTTTTCTTGAAAGATCTTAGATACTATGGCAAAGGTTCTTATTAAGGGACTATTATTTGGACCACAGTTCTTTTGTTAAAATGGAAAGAGTTTGATGTGTGAATTATGTTGTGGAACATTAAAACGAGTTAGACATTTTATGTTTGTCTGAAAATCTATCAAGACTATTTCTTTCATTACTTTATATGTTTTTTGAATATACAAACTTCCAAAGAACCATAGAAACACTCAGCTTGGCCTGATATGTTTGACTTTGGCCACTGTGGCAGGATACGCTAGGTTTCATTGGGAAACTGGGATATTATTCTTCTTGAGTTACTCAATTTCTATATCAAAACCTTCAAGCCCTGAAGTTTTAAGTTTTAAATTATTCATAGTTATTTAAAGAGAATGTTGTAGCTGTTTCAAGACTCTTACCTACCTGAGATTTAATGAAAGGAGAAATGACTCACTTGCAGAGAGGAAGAAATATTTCAGTGTCAAGTTGTTATCATCTTTTCAACATCATTTATTTTGATCTCAAATTTTAAACAGTAAGTATCTGCAAAAATGAATAAATGGGTGGGAAGCCAGGTGAGCTGTTCAAAAGTACATTAGAAAGTTACTTGAAAACCTTACACTTATTACATCAGGAGAAAATGATTTTTTGTATTTATTGTATCAAGACAAATGGCGAGTGCCTGATAAATTAGTGGTCAATTTGTAGAAGGATTTTTTTAAAGGTTACATTTATTTTTCTTTTTATTTTCTAACTGAAACTAGGCACATTTTGTTCTCATTCTAAAAGTATTTTTTGTTTGTAAAAAGTTGATGCATAAATTTCTCTAGGATTAAAATTGAGAAACACATGAATCTTCTGAACTCTAAAATTAGTCATACCTATCTGAAGAGCATTAGTTTCTCAGTAGCAGGTCTGAGAAGCACAGAATTTGGCTGGGCTTTCATTCATGCATTTCTCCCAGGAAAGCTGTATTATTCTTGCTAAAATGACTACTGTTTCATGAAAATCTTACATACATGCACTGAGATTTTTTTTTTTTAGGTAGTTACATTAAACATCAAGGTGCACAAATTGCAAAGAAATTGCCTGACATTTCTGAATTGCCTGAAATTGCCTGACTTTATTATTTCAAAACAGAAGGAAGAAGTGAAAGTTTTACCTTTTTTATGAGGTAAACATGGAAGTATGTGTTTACAAAGAAGGCCAAACCGCATCAGTACGTGTGATAGTGCAGTCTAAACTTTTTCCTTAAGATAGGATGTTCACACACTATGCAGGACACAATAATGCTGCTAAATCTGAAGGTCCGTAGCACGAGTATATTGCAGAGAATCATTGATGTTTACTGTGTTCTTATAGACAGTCTTTCATGGGAGAAAACTAGCAAAGTTCATGTCCTCATTTTAAACAGTTTCCATTATGATACTGAGAAATACTTAGCTGTTTCTGAGAGTTCAAATCACCAGTGTAATTTGCCAGATCTGCAAAATATCTTGTGGTAAAAATTCTTAATGCTGATCTCTCAACAAAATCTAGGTCAATTGCAAATAAGCAAATCTTAAGAGAAATGAATGCAATTAATAACAATTAATGTACTTTGTAATAATGGACATATATGAGAATCTCCTGAAAAATGATTCTGTTTTGGAAGTTGAGAATTTTTTCTCAGCAAGATACCAACACTCAGGGGAATAAATCTGAAAGGCACTAGAATTTTCTATGCAATGGAAAGGGATTAATCAAAATCAACAATTTACTTTATTGGATGTTCAATTTCACATAACATGAAATCATTTATCCCATTATCCAGATTTAAAAAAAAAATGAAATGCTTTCTAGAAAATTCAAGATTTAGTATTAAATTAGATTTATTTGATTAAGACCTTTTTTTTCTAGAACACTTTATTTCAAAAACTTTGCCTAGTCCATCTACTTAAACATCTGATTTTTTTGCACTTCTGATATTTGCACAATTATGAAGCTGTTGGCAACTTAGTTAATACACAATGTGGCAAGTGATTTCTGACATGGGACAGCATAGTAGAAGTGTAGAATCCAATATATCTGAGGACCCACCAGACTGACATCATTGCAAGAAGGTTTGATTCTTACTGTGAATATTTGATGATTTTTATTGTTTCAATCGAGTCATTGAATTCTATCTGGGTTGTTCTTCTTTCATCATCATTGTTCTATTTTTTTTTCCTGTCATCAAAAGCACACACACACACACACACACACACACACACACACAACCCATTACAAAAGGGGTAGTCATCAGTTAGGATTTCTTTCCCAATTCACTGAGACCAGGTCTACTAAGTTAGATGGGTTTTATCCATTAGTGTTCTTGCTGGTCTTATTCATGCATGCATTTTTAATGTAAAGTCTAAAATTGATATGTACATCAGGAAGGGATAATGATTCCATTTTTTTTAATACTAATAAAGCATATATCTATTGATGCAGTAAATGTACAGTTAAAGATATTTTGTGATAGAAATATATTTGAAGCTTTTGACCTGCTGTACTCAAGGTCTATTGTTAGAAAAAATTTCTTTCTCTTTACTATATAAGGAAGCTGGGAAATAAGCCTGTCATTTTGGCCTTCATTATTTCCAACTGTTTAAGCAAGTCCAGTCACATAACAGGAATGTAAATCCTGGGAAAAGAATGAAGTGGTAGTAATTAATGAGTTTGAAGTTTCTTCCACTCAGAAAAAAATTCAGTCATAAGTAGGGACTATATTCCCTTACACTGCTTGTCTGAATAGTTGTATTTTAAATATTTAACATATTTTTGACTTATTGTTTTCCAGGATTAACCAAAAAAAAAAAAAAAAAAAAAGTAGGCTTTTTTTTTGGCATTAGGAATGCACGGGAGAATCTCTTGGCAGAGAAGCTGGCAGCCATGGATGACATACTAACCAAATTAAAGGCCAATACTGAATCAATGCATTTGTTAAATCAACAAATAAAAATAGTGGAAAAGAGGGCAGAGACCAGAGACTGTTAGTAAAAGCAGACAGTCACAATCTATTTACACAACTATCTTAGAAAGATATTAAATATTTGTGAATATATATGAGTAAAAAATGGTATGTTTTGAGTCAAAAGTCAGAGTCTGATGTTGATGTAATTTTTCTATTCCCTGGAAATGGTTCACAAAAGAATCAAAAGAAATAACATAGAATGTATGACTTAACTACAAAGTACTCTTTGTATTTTGCTATAGCAATGAATTTAAAGTACTGCAGCAAGCCCCACAGTGAAAGTTATCATTTCTTCTTACCAACTTTTAAATGCCATATTCCCAACTGTTGGGATCAAAAGAATATCTTGCATTTCTAATCTTAATATTTTATATTTAAAAACACATTGATTCCCCTTAGACTACTTAAATGAATAACAAAGATTTTCCTCTATCATCTCTAACCATTGCAGTCCATGTCAGCTTTAAACACTCAGTAGTATAACAGAGCTTTTAGAACACAATTTGGAAGTATACAGGAAAAGAAAAAATATAAAATATAATCCTAGAAAAAAAAACCACTTTTTTTTTTTTTAATATGGAGCCACTATTTTACTTTGTCTGAAAAAAAAGATGATAGAAGCAACCACTGATAGTGACTGATCATGAAAAGAAACCCCAGGAGCATAGACACACTATAAAAAGATCTAGGAGGAAGTCATTATGCTGTTGAGGGAATAAGAAATTTAAGTCAGAGTTGTGAAATGTTCTCATTATAGGTCATCTCAGTAATTATCTGACATCTACAGATGGAGTCACTTCTTAATCAAAAGAATGAATCATTACTGATATTGATTCAGACCAAGATGTTTGAAATAATGAGTCCAGTAACTCAAGTATAAATTTAGAGGTAATTTCAGCAACTTCTTTGCAAAAGTTTCAGACTAAATAATAATGAAATATCTTATTATATTGCATAATAATGATAAGAAAATTGCCAGAAGAGTGAGAACTAAACTACCCCATCATAATCTGCATGTTAAGACTTAAACAAAAAAAAGAACAAAAGAGGTCACTGGTATTTACCATTCCATGAACACTACAGCTTAATTAGTATCTACAAGAACAGAAGATTGCTTACTCTTGAGTACAATATCTATAGCTGGCACTGCTATTAGATTTAAGGATGTGCAAGTATTTACTTTAGAAATCTTTTTTCAGCTGTTTATCATTTGACCGTGAAAAGCACCTTGGATAGTATGCAATGTCTCAAGAACTATAAAAAGTTCTAAGAATGCACTTAAATATCTAGAATAAAAATAAAAAAAAAAAACCAAAGAGGTAACTCCAATTATTGACAGTATAAATTTTTATATGAACACTTTATTTTAAAAAATCAGCTCCTTGGAAGATGTTGATTTGCTATGGTAGAAGCAGCAATGCCAAACCCATTGCTGAACAGACAGGAAGAGAGAGACAGCTTCTTGTCCCCAGAGACAGTCACTTCAGGGCAGCATTGCATTCTATTTAGAGTTTGCAGTTGCCCATCATGTCATTGTTCTGAGAATACACAGAAAACTCTTTCTCATCTATGTGACAAGTTTCATGAACTCTGTAATGACATTGGCTGAAATCCATCCTTATCTGGGAGACCAGTCCAAAGCCTGGAATGTAAGTAGGTAGTAGGTCATCAAATCTAGTCCCTCACAAGTGTGCCTATCATCGTCAGTCATCACAGCCAATGTGGGAATTCTACCTATGAGTCCCCTAAGACTAAGAAGTTCAAGTTATATAATAAATGATTCCCCACATACATGGAGGGCCACTCAGGGGTAGTTACAAGTATAATTAGTGTAATTACTCCCTTCCTAATCTTTGTTATTCTACCATTAATTGTCAAGGGATGTATCCTTTTTTTATTTTCTAAAGATTTTTTTTATTATGTAAATTACACTTTTATATCACTTAAGCTGGCCATAGGCAGATTTAATTTTAGGACTGACTTCTTTATGACATATGACATTTTACCTAAGAGGCCGAGCTACCTTGGCCTTTACTGAAACTTGTTCCCATTGCTTTGATTCCTGGTATAATTGCCAGGCAAGTCTGCTCTTTTAGAACAATGACACTCAATTCTATGAATCCTAATGCTATATACTACTTTTCTAGAAACTAGAAAAGCACTCATTTGTACAATATGTATAGTCTTGGCTAGGTTGCATCATTTTGTAATTAAGGGTGCCTTTTCTGTTAACATACATCTTTTCACCACTGTATTTTATCACAAAAAGAAGTCATGTCTTCTTTCAGAAACAATCTTGCTTAAGTCAACAGCTCTTTTAGCACCAAAGAAAGACACACCCTCTTCTCCAAATTAGATCTTCTTTGCTCTAGTTTAAAAGACAGCATGTTTTTAAAAAGTTTAGAATGAACTTCCAATTTTCTAGAGAAAACCATGTGAAATCTATGGTGAAAGCTACACTGTAGCTTGAGATCAAAGTTACATTGATCAAGATCAAAGCTTATGTTAATTATGATAAACAATCATAATTAATATGATTAATAAGTTGGACTGTAAGCACCTGTGTACGCTTGTGCATTAAAAAAAAAACTTTCTAATATTCAGAAACAGCAAAACAAGTGGAAAGACTGAAAGACTGAAATAAACAAAAGGATGTCATATCTGTGGTGTATTTTTGGTGTCATGTTTAGTTTCTCTGAAGAAGGAAAACCAGGATATTTTTTCGAGTTAGTTGAGATATTCATGCATAGAATATTTTTTAAATACACCATCCATAAAATATGGCATGAAGTTTGAAATTATAGTGACCTGCTAAGTTTGAAAGAATATATTAATTCAAAGCAGAACAAGTTCCTCCTAACTCTGACACGGAAAAGATACTCCTTTGATTTTCTTCTTGAGATCTTAGGAAAGGAAACACATTAACAGTATGGAAAAGAGAGGAGGTTTCAAGGTCACCAAAGCCCTGGTGTGGAAGCAGAGTTGTGCTGCTGCAGTCACATCCCTGCTGGGTGAACTTGGAGGACTAGACTTCTAAGAGCAAGGAATGAGATCCCACCTTGAACAAAGCAGAGGGAGAGGTCATCATGTCAAAGAGGGCAAAGACCAAACCTGCATGGGCAGGCAACACTGTCAGTCTCACTCCACCCTGCTGCATGAGCATCACTAGTGAAACTTGGCACTTCATTCAGGATGTAATATCTTCTACTACAAAGCAAATATTGAGGGACTCATTCAGAAATGCAGAGGGGCAGGATATAGGTGCATTGTTTTCCGGCCTGACAGAAATGAGAAGTGCCCCAAAGAATCTTAAAAACTGTCCAGATAAATAGTTTCACTCAGTGATGCTTGGAATTTGTATTGTCGTGTTGCCTTATAAATCTCTTTCCAGTGTCGTAATCATATGCACTTTAAGGTTCATGTGATCTATGTGGATCTAGCATGCACAGAGTGCATAAGAAAAAATATGTACCTGTAGACAGGACACTCTCACAAAAGAGAGTGTATGATGTCTAACCTCTTTGTAGATCTAGGAAAATCTTTTCTTAATCAAAATTCATAGCCTTGAACTTCCCTCCTTTTAACATTTCTTTTCTCAATTTTGTTCATTAGTTTCTTCGACTATGCAGTCCTATTCTGTCTGCAGGGATTTGTGTTGAGGAGTCAGGATGTTTGCAGCAGTGGGGTTCAGGGGTGACCTCTCTATGCTGGACATTCAGCCAGCTCCAATCCATAGGGCATACAGCTAAACCCCTCAGCTGAGATGGTGGTACCTGTGAGAACACATATTTAAGGAAGAGTAAAAACCCACAAAGGCACAAGAAAAGGGGGAAGAAAAAGAGTAAGAAACAAAAGAGGTAAAAGCAAAGTGAGAAAAAGAGGAAGAGCAAATGGACTTTCATAGGGGAGCAGATTTCCACAGTACAGCCCGTGGAGAACCCAATGCCAGAACAGGTGTTAGTTACTGAAGAATTGGTGCTGATAGAGACCCCACAGTAGAGTACAGGAACAGTGAAAGCAAAGAAGCAGCAGAGATGTTATGGACTGACTGCAACTCCCTATTTCCTACTCCCCCTATGCCACTTAGTGTAAGATAGAGGAGTCTGGAGAAGCTGAGGCTGCAAAAGTGGAAGAAAAGTTATGGTTTTCATGTTTGTTTTTTGCTTATGATTCTTACTACACAAATTTATTTAAATTAGCAGCAAATTTGTTTTCCCCAGATCGAATTTGGTCGTCCATTACAATATTTGGCAAGTTATCTCCCTGCCTTTTTCTCTTTTCATGAGCTTTATTATTAGTTTGTTTTTTTTTTTTTTTTCCTATTTTCTTCTACCCATTCCTCTGGGCAGAGGAGTGTGGAAATCTCTTAGCCAGATTGATTAAGAGCCCCAGTTAGACCTCTTATTACATTGTTGGCTTTCTTTTATCATATTAAAATAGTCATTCTGACAAAGACAGAAGAATGGTGATTTAGCCCAATATTTAAAGTACTTAGTGAAACAAAGAGGCAGATATCTACCCTTTCTTATACCTCATGTCCTCATGACTACAGCATTGACCTGGGATCAGATTTTTCAGAAAGACAAGCCAGAATCCTCTATTACAGCTTTTTTCATGACTAAAGCATTAAGTAAAATGGTCAGTCTGCAGCTACACCTCCTTGATGCCCAAGGCCTCAGGGACCTAAGGAGGCCAAGGGACTCTTTATTTTGGCCTTCCAATTTGTACAGAGGGTTTATGAGAAAGCCAGCAGGAGATTTTATACCAGGGCCTGCAGGGATGAGACAAGGAGCAATGGTTTTATACTGAAAGAGGTCAGGTTTAGCTTGGACATCAGAAAAAAGGTTTTTCTGATGAGGTTGGTAAAACTAGAAAATAATCTCCTGACAAAAGAATTTATCAATGCATAAAAATCAGGAGTGTTAGGAGTCTGAGCAACCTGATCAAGTGAAAGATGCCCCTTCTTACAGCAGAGGGATTGGACTAGATAGATGTCTTTAAAGTTCCCTCTCAACCCATTCTATGATTGCCTGGTTTTATAAACCCATGCATCTTAGGTTATTCAGTTGCCAGAAAATTTTCAAAAATTCTCCTGGAAATCAGAAATGGTGGTTGTTTTTAGGTTATATGCAACCAGACAGCTCAGTGTTTGATAAAGAGACTTGTGGATTCTGTGGAGCTATGTTATTTTTGTCCAAAAGGCAGTGAAGCAATGGTGAACCTTGGAAGAACCCATGTTTTCAGAAGTGATTTTTCTATTTCCATATTAAGACTTAGTGTTTAGGATGAGTTATGGTGTCCAAAAAATCTAGTACTTGATGATCCCTCAGCCAGAATTTGGGAGGGAGGGGAATTCAGAGAGCAGGATTCCTCACATTTTGGCAGTGGCCTTACAGTTACCACTTCAGCAGAAAGGTGTGTCAGATACAGTAGCAGTAGCAATTTCAGGATGAAGGGTAAATTCTTACATTTTTGAGTCAAACCAAACTAATAATTAATTATGATAGGTTAATAAAAATCTTGATCATTTAGACCTGTCTGGTTTCTGGAATTACTCAGAGTGAAGTCCAGAATCACTGTCAAATTGGTATTTGCTCATCTGTCCCTTCCTTATATTCACTTTACTTAAGTATTGGAGTTTTTTAAAATGTACTTTTAACTTAATTTTGCCATGTGTAACAGTAGGGGTATATGCAATAATTTTAGAAATGTTTTTAAAGTAGAAATATTAGTGTTTAAAATAGAATAAAATAGTGATTAGCTAATGCATCATAAATCCACAAACTATTATGTTGTCTCTTCTTCATAGCCATTTAATTTTGCATGCACATAACCAATGTTTTACTAACAGTACCAAGGGTTCCATATGTAAGACATTATTCACAGTATGTTTCCTGTTATTTTGCATGCCATTATTCTTGGTGAAAATAGTGTTTTGGCCTCAGGAGAAATATTGCAATTGAATGCACAGCAATATGTTTTTGGTATGGGGCCATGGTACTGCGACTTAATCTTTTTTTCTTTCCTTTAAAAAGTCTCAGCAATCAAGACAACACAGCCAGGATACAAAAATGCAAAGAGGTGTTAAAAAGGACATATTTTCAATGTTTATTTGCAAATAAAATGTGTTAAGTGAAATGAGAGAAGGAACTGCCCTTTTCTGACCAGCATGGTTAAATGTACATTCTATAAATGTTTCTGGAAATTGGATTACATAACTTTAATATAAGTATTCATTTTTGGAAATAGGTGGGCTGAGCGAAAAATTATTTTTATTAAGTTGATTTAATGTTGAGGATTAGCATAAAAAATAAAAATTAAACTAGTTTAAACTATATGCTGTATTTTTTGCCAACAGATTATGTCATGTCATTGCAAAGGTGTGATTCATCATATTCTATTCCAGTTTCCTCATGTAGCAAAATGAATCATAATTATCACTAATGACAATGTTAAATCTAGCAATTTGAGTGACTGCTAATAGAAAGCATCCAATTCACAGAAACTGTTACCTATTAAAGATTATATATGCTAGGCTCATCTAGAATATGATCAAACAAGCAAAGTTTCACATTAAATTGAACCAGGAAAAAAAAGTGCCATTAAGTCTTAAAAAATGAAAATGAAGAAATTAAATTCCTTAATATGTAATATTTCCATTGTAAGAGCTCAGAGTATATTTAGAGTGTATTGGACTGAGTGTCCCAATTCACATAAAATCTGAATCTCCAAGCATTCCCATCCTCAGAACTTAAGCACATCACCATGTTGTTACTTCCTTTTTGGAAGTCACACTCTTTCAGATAAATTTCAATTATCTGCAGTGAAATTAGTGGGAATTATTCACCTATGTTAATATTCAGTCTGAATAGAATGCAAATGCTTGCCAGTCATATACATTATTAAACTGCCATTCTGATAAGTGTGATGAAAACAAGGTTTTCATCACCTTTCATCCCACAAGCAAATGACCAACCCATCTTTTGCTAAGGCAGCTTGGGTTTGCTGAGTCATTTAATCATGAGATCCTGCTTGGAATGACAGATAGTAACAGTTACATTATTATGGACTGTGGGATGAGGTCAACTCTTCACTAGAAAATATACTAAAAGCAGCACTAATTGTATGTCGATCTCAGTAACCATTTGACATGAAGAAAAGATTGGGTGCAATTGGTTTGGAAGCATAAACTCTATCTCCTGCTATCAATCTTCAAAACCAAACAATTCCTTTCTTCAGTGGTTTCTTCAGTACAATACTGTGTTTATTTTGTCTTTGATGTGGAAAAGATCACTATGCTATTTCACCCCAAAATCTACATATTGGACTGTAGACCATTTTCAAATTGGCTACAGAGCTTATGTATGACACTCTTGACTAAACATACCCATCTAGCAAAGTCACTTCATGCAGTGATTGTGAAGCTTACTGGAGTTTCACAGAAAAGATTGGAAAGTGCAACAGAATGATAGAACCATGGAATCATTAAGGTTGAAAAAGACTTCAAGATCCTTGAGTCCAACTTTTAACACAGCACCACCGTGCTCACCTCTAGATTGTATTCCTATGGGCCACATCCACAAACCTTTTGAATGCTTCCAGGACTGGTGATTCCACATCTTCCTACTTCTCCGGGCAGCCTGTTTCAACTTCTGACCAACCTTTTAGTGAAGAAGTTTTTCCTAATATTCCATTTAAAGCTTTCCTGGTAGAATTTGATGTCCTTTCTCATCCCATCACTTTTTTCTTGGGAGAAGAGACCAAAGAGACCAACACATCACTACAAGCTCCTTTCAGGTAGGGGTTAAGGAACAAAAACTTCTTGAACCCTGAAGATCACCTAAGAGAATTGCATTCTTTTTCATATTGTTCCATAGGAATATGTTATATCAACAACATGTCCTATATTAGATATCTCCAATATATCCAATATATCTAATTCATGTTTATTTTCAGCATACATCTTGAGAAAATTGATAACTTGCACTGGCAAAACCACAATTTCAAACTCAAAATCAGTGTCAGCAATCTGAACTGCAGGTAGCTACTTGTAATCAGGATATATGTCTTGGAGCTCAATGCAAAGAGAAGTAAGGGCAGAACAATATCAACTTGCTTGAGACTTTTTCTTCTAATCACAACTTTGTCACACACATCCTGCAATCAAATAACCAAAAAGTTTCCTCACAGGGCAAAACGGAACTTCTTGAGAAGGAATGTTGAACAACCAAGGATAAACAAATAAATCAGACTGGATTAAATGTTGGAGAGCTTTCTGCACAGCTAGGGGAAAGCCCAGATTGCCGGAAAGTAACAGCGAATGAACTTAGATGTGAAATATACCGCACTAATTTAACTCAAACAAAAAATAGGAAATTATTTGGCAACGGCAGTAAAACCAAGAAGAAAATTTTACTCTGCTTTATTCTTTTCTTATTTTACTGGTTTTCGGTTTCTAGTTAATCCATTTGGTATTAAGTTCTTAAATTATTGCCTTGTACCTTTTTAATACCAAGGAATAAAAGTATGTTAGAGAGTTTTTTCACATCCCATATCATACGCCTGAAGTATTTTTTCAAGAAATATCTAAAAAAGCTTTGAAATAACTAAAATGAATCCCATATGGTTTGTTTAAATATACTAAAACAGAGCTTTTTTTTTCAATCTAAGAGAACATCTGTACTTTATAATAGTTTTGTGTGTGATACCAGGCTGTTTTTCATACAAAATTGTTAGTCCAGCATTATATTGTATATTCTTTAAAAGTAGTAGTGCATTTCAAATTATTTTGTTGAAATTAGCCTTAAATTGATGGCTTTCTTTTTGTTCTTTGTATGTTTGTGTTTAATTTTTTCCAATAATTTTTGAAGATCGCTGTGCATTAATAGCTGCAGGGCATAAAGAGACTAGAGGAAATTAGCTGTCACCCACAGCCAGTGATTCTGTGTTCTTATAAACATAAAGGGCTAAATTGTCTTTTATGTTGACCATGCATGCAGATCATGTCATTTTCATTAAAAATTAGGCATCATGCATATATAGTGCTATTGTTGATAGAGATGTTTGAATTTTAATGTTTTTAAAACAAAAACTGAACTCATTTTGGTATTTTTCTATTCAAGTTTGGATTTTATTATTGAAATATCTAGTTTTATATGAATTTAAATTGAATAGTCAGTTATATATTTTTTTCATGTATTTACAATATTTCTGTAAATATTTTAGAACTTTGTGTTCACAGTATGAATTAAGCAATTCATAAACTGATAAAGGCTAGTTTTAATAAACTTTGTATTACATTTATTTACTTTGGGTTTATTTCTTGCAGTCTGACTTTTGGCCTTAAATTGACAGTCAAATGTCAATTAAGAGCTTACTAGTACAGACAAATTAATAAGTTACTGTTATTGGCCATAATTGCCTTAAGCATTCAAATAAGTGCTGTATGAATATTTTTGCTTTGTATCAAATTGTAGCATGTTTATATCTTTGTCTACACATCAGTAGCAGGATGGCACAATGTAATACAGAATTTCCCCCAGCTCTGCTGTCTTCTGTTGATATTGTCACTTTACTTTGTGTCATTCCTCCCCTAGTGTTTTCTTTGCCCAGCAGCTGATTACTTTGCTGGTAGTTGGTCCTTTAGAAACATCTTGTCCAAATTATATTCCTCGTTGTCTTGTGTCTGTCTCGAAAACCTCTTTTACACCTCAAGGCATTAAAACATGCTTTCACTGATCAAACATTCTTATCATAGCACAAGAAACCTATATATTAGTTGGATTAAGGAAAAAAAAAAAAAAAATCTCCCACAGTTCTCAGTGCTGACCTTTTTGTTTCTCTGTCCATCTTTCACACTGTAATGCGACTACAGATCTTATTTAAATCTTAGTGAAGCTTTAGTTTTTGTAGCAATAGAACTGCTCCAAAATTGCCAGGTTTCATAAATGATTAAGCCATTCTGTTTCATCCAGAGCTCTGCAATATTCTTGATTACATCCTGCCTTGAGTTTTTGTCAGTCAACACTCAAACAACACAGATATGCATTTACAGGACTATTTTGGGACTACAGAGCGATTTGGAAATTATATGGTAACGCATATATACTCACACCATTACATTTATTGTACACTTCTTTCCTAAATTACATCAGACATTACTTGCTCTTAAAACTTAAACAGATTATAGAAAATATTTAATTCAAAATTGTAACAATTTATGCAAATTGTACCACATATATATATATATATATGTAAGTGAACAGCACAACTACCAAGCTAGTTAAACACTGTTAGGAATTTGAATTTCTAAATGTTTTCTGAGGCAAGGGTAGTCTGTTGCTCCACTAGCCCTCTTAGTTTCTACTTTCTCCGTAGGGTTTAATCAATGTCCATAATCCTTACAAGTGGTAAGTGTCCATCATCCCTATTTGCAGCAGCTATTGGCTTTTGCTCAGTAGCATAGAGGTCAGCAGACAACTAAGGAGCTCTCCACCTGACATCCATACTGTTTTCTAGAGGTAGAAGTTGACTGACTGACTGTCTTCATCAAAGTCAAGTTACAGAACCTTATTTGTCTCTATCAGTTGCCTTTGCAAAACCTACTGTAATATATATTGTATTATATATTTACATTGGAATGGGATATCTTAACCTAAAATATTTAACATAACAATAAACTAAACCCACTATATTTTATTCTATAAAGTACTTTTCAAATAAATATTAGCTCCTTATGTATCAAAGGACTATTTCATAGTCCATACATGGCAGGAAGGCAACCTGACTGTTAGCTTTCTATCCTTCTGAGGGCAGCATCCTGTCTTAATGTTCACTGCAGGTTGGCTCTGCCTCCTTTTCACACACTTAACAATTGTCTTCTGAATCTATAGAAGGGTATGGTTCAGTTTATTTTATTGTTGTTTATGTATATTCAGATTTAGAAGAAAATCGAGTACTAATATTTTTTTACTGTATAGAAAGTGACTGAACTCTTGACCTATATCCCACACTTCTTCCTACAGGAAAGGTGGGTTAGTAGGTAAATATATTCCTTCAGGTCTGCAACAAATACTAGTAGTATAAGATAATTCTAGCAATTGCAAAGTCATTAAAGTACTGACAATATTTTTGTGCGATTCAGATTGAGTTACTAGTGTCTTTTCACAACTAACCTTTTAGATATACAAATTCTATCATTATAAAATGACCCATTTTCATCAAAGAAACAATCCACAATATGAGACTGATGCAGATAAGGCACTATTTCTGTATTTACATCTGCTTAATAATGAGTTTTCAGGTTTAAGATCATTTTAGTACATTAATAATTTTAAATTGTAAAAATAGAAGGGGCAACAATTTAATTCTAATTAAATTAGTATCTAACAAGTGTGCTGAAATCAATTTATAATTGGTAGTTCAGGGAAGAGAGTTAGAAAAAGATTTGGTAAGTTAACTAGCACAAAAACAGACACCAAATTTTAATTAGCAAAATATTGTGGAGAAATAAACTTAAATCATAAAATGGTTTGGTTTGGAAGACACTATAAATATCACTAGCCCAAAACTCCTGCCAAAGGCAAGGATGTCACCCATTAGATAACATTCCTCAGGGCCCCATCTAGCCTAGCCTTGAACACTTCCAAGAAATGGAAGATTTCAAAACATATCAAAGAAATTATTTTCTGAGGAATCTTTAAAAAAAAATATGAAAACAGGGATGATAAAAAAAAAAAGTAAAGTATGAGAAAAACTTTGTGTATGATTAGAAAATTACAGTTTTAATAAGACATCTTCTGGTGCAGTATTGGGAGGTATTTTCACAGGGAACTGAAGATACTGTAAATCTGAGGTTAGTCTGAGGTATTCCAAATAGTGAAAAGTAGCTAGCCCTGTACTGTGTAAAACTGCTATAATTAAGCTCTGGCATACCTCAGACCTGGGTTAGTATATTGTCAACAAAAGTACTAAAAGGCAAATTGTCTAAATATGGAATCTGTTCAGTGTCCACTGGTGGTAAACAAATATTAAGAATTTATTTTTCTTTTTATTAAAAAAAAAAAAAAAGTGCACCAAACAAATACTTTTCTTTGTGTCTGGGAAAGTTGGAATTAGGAAGCAGATAAAAAGGTCTGCCTCTGAGAGATTGTCTCTTTATTCATTGACTCTTTACTTGCATAGGGCTTGGCTACTTAGGAAGGTGATTCTGACAGGAAGAAAAAAAAAATTATCCACTAATATTTTAAAACTACAGAAGTCAGCTATTTTTTCCAAAAATATTTTGTGAGGCATTGGTTACTGAGGTCTTTGACCGACTAATGGATTGCTTTCAACACTGAGGTATTTCTTTGTAAAACATGTTCTGGAAATATTTATGAGCCTTGTTTATAAATAGTTCTAACGAACATTTTGCACTGCCAGAAATTAAATAAAATTTGGGAAGACACATGGAATCATAGAGAAATGGGGAAAGTCTCAAGGTAATAATCATGAGATACATATCTCTCATGAGATAATAATGAGAGTGTGAGGAACTCTGTTATTGCTAATATTTAACAGGTCATTCCTTAGGATTCAAATTTGTCATATATATTAAAAGGAACCTTTTTTTACCCCTGTTTTTTCTCTGAAGCATAAAGACTGATCCATCATAAGCATCTACTGTTTTGACTACATTGTAGTAAAAGCATTTCATCTGTAAAAGCCTGACAATATTGGACTGCTTGGTTATCAGTGTAACAATCTTAATGTGTCTGATGCTAAAAAATGATAGGAAGTTTTCTGTTGTAAAATTTTTTTTATTTACCACAAAGATATCAAAGACGAATTTGATAGAAAGGCACTACTGAACCATGGATTTAGAATATTACTATCACTAGAAAAATCCTTCCAAAATTCAAGAATTTACAAACCTCTGAAAAATTAGCATGCACTGTGTCCCAGGTGAAAAATATATATGGGAACAGGAATGAGGCAGGTAATGCCCCAAAATGAACTTTGACGCTTTTGCAGAAGCTTGTCATTTATTAGCTGCCACTAGTAGGCAATGATTTTAAGCTCTGAAAACAGTGTACCTTGCAAGGTGAAGCAAAACAGCATGTCCTAAATTCACCAATTAATAAAGAGACATGCGACAGAACTATCTGTTAGAAGATTGATCATGCATTGCACATCTGCATATTGATTATTTAGCCCAGAAAACCCGTGGTCTAGGGATCAAAAAGGTGGGTTCAGAAAAGGAAGAACTGGTTGCAGCAAACAAGAAGGGAGACTGGAACATGAAAGTGGAAGCCCTGGCAGGAGAAAAATTAATGGAATTGAGTAAGATCCCATATTTCAGAGAGGTGCGTGGAGATGGACATCATAGGACACCAAAAAATCTTTTTTGGTGACATCTAAGATCGGAATAGTGAGAAGTTTCAGAGCACAAATTGATGCACTCAGGATCTACCTCTCTGTGAGGATGGGAAGGCAAGACCTTGGGATGATAATTGAGCCAGACTGCATTATCAAGTGTGTAAGACTAACAAATGGTATAACAGCGCTAATCAATTTGGTATTTAAGTAAATCCCAGTAACTCCAGTAAGAAAGGAAATTATCCCCTATGACATCAGTAACTGAATCCTGCTATGAGTTTGATGGCTGCCCTGTTTCTGTCACGAAGTTGCTATGGACAAGAAGAAACAACTTCAAGTTGCTATGCAGTGTTAGCCAAATAAATTAAACCAAGTTTTCAGGTTATCCAAAGTTATGCATCCTTCATTTCAATGAGGAAAACCTTAGTGTGTAATCTACAGTACTGATTTACAGATGGGCCTGTGTACCATATTTATAAAGTGCAGTGCAATAGTGAAGAGCCTCAAAAGTCAGGTTCTGAGGTCTTAAACTGGCCTTCTAAAATTACTGTGTATTTCTGGCTTTAATTTCTTTTGCCCAGATTTTCAGATAATTTGGTAAGTTCATTTTTGACCACAATAGATAGAGCCACCCTGTACTGAAATTCTCATGACTTCTGATCACAGGAAACACATTGGCTAATATTTTCATTTAGGTGTATACAACATTAATGAGTGGCCACCGAAGAATCTTTGTGGAAGTCAGCCTTTGTGACTGCAGAACAGAATGTGGACAGTACACATTCAGTAAGGTTTACTATCAAGCAATAGCAATGAGAATACAAGTGTTGAAGAGGCTCATTGCCAGAGATTGTCTTGGACACAGATAAAACGAGGCCTTTGAAAGTGGTTTAAGTATATGATCCTGTCACTTGGGTTTGCATGCTATTCCACATATGCACAAGTTATCTAACTTTTCTAAATTTTGGGTATTCTTTAACCTGAACAACATTCTTTTAACATAAGACTCGACTTTCACATAAATTTTATTTGAAAAGATTTTCAGTTTCAAAGTTGCATGATGGACACTTCACTGCATATTTCTGAAAGCACCATTCATGCTTTTGTTAACACTCAAAGGTTACCACTTTACATTACAGAAGCTTTAAATGACAGCCCTATATGCAGTTTAGAAGTTTATCTCTTTCCTGAGAATACTGGGTACTTCAGTTGTTCTTGCTTTTCTTCTGATAGATATTCAAGCCTTTTCCACAGTGGACAAATATACAATTCTTGTTGCATCTGTGCCATCTGAGAAAGGTTGTAATTAATTTACTGAATATTTATGACTTCACCCTATGTTACCACACATTGCTTTCCAGCTCCATTGTTCTTGTAATAGCTTCCTCATCTACCTAAATCAAAATGTTCTAGATTAAGTAATTAATTTAGAACAATTTACCAGCTGAATTGTGACAGAGATATGTGAAAGAAATGTATGAGCATCTTTGGTTTTGTCTGGCAGCAATCCAGAGCAGCACCTTCTCCAATGCTTACAGCAGCAGCAGAAAGATTGTGCTGTGCCTGAAGTCTTGGACTACAAATTAAACTGTATTTAGACTTCCTTAGACTGTGTCTATGTAGGACATTAAAATAATTTACATTTAATGAGAAAGCTAGAATCTGAAGAGCAGCTGAGTGACCATTGCATTTGCCTCTGTCTTCTACATCTGTTCAATGTCTTTCAAGCATGTAAGGAGTGCTCTAGATGGCTGTGTCTGCAGAACTAATGGGCAGATTCAATCTTCAAACACAGCAGAAAGCAACAAGCCTCAAGAATAAGGCATGTATTACAGACAATCTGCACCATACTGGGGTTCATGAGCAGGTGTCTGAATGACCAAAGGTCTTGCAATTCCAGAGGTTTCAAAACTTAAGCATCTGCCTAAATTAGCTTAGTTGATTCTGAATTCCATATGCCACCTAACAAATACTTGAGTCTTTTCCTGAGCATCAGATCCCACTGAGCTATACTCACCTATACTTCTGAGAGGAAACCATAACAGAAACTCAAAATCATGAGATTATATATAAGGAATCTTGCCTTTTGGCAAGTCTGGTGAACTTCTTCTTTAAGAAAACTTTTTATCAATATATCAGTATTTGTAGTCCTTGGAATTTTAAGTTAAAGCTTAAAAAATAAGACAAAAATAAACCTCTAAAGTTGAAAAAATGTGCACACAGCCAAGTGTCAGGGAAAAATTATTGTCTCAACTCCTATGACTGCCATAGCTAATCCTTCTCAGGTGGTTCTCTCTGAAGTCCTTCCTTACTTTCCATTTGATTTATCCAAGCACAGGAAGAGATCTGTATATGTGAAAGAGCAGCAAAATATTAATTAGGTCTAGGCAGAATAATAATTTCTGACCCATTCAATTCAGGTCAAGTTTGACCCTTTTTTTAAATGAAGCGAAAGACTATTAAAAGTTCTCAGGTGAGGGAAGACTTCTGTTATAGTGCTATAACACTAAAAGATCTTCTCCAAGATGTAAGTCTGGAAGCTTCTGCAAACTAACAGCCTATCTGGGAGGAACAGCTCCTGAAAGCAAAAAGGAAATTCAGTGTTCTGTTCCATGTAATCCCTAGCCTTCCCTGCCAAGACTTCCACTGCTGTGCCCACAATCACTCCTTGTGATACTGCTACTTATAACACAAGTCACTCAACAGCCGTCAGAGGATAATTATTCTCATGTACACATGACAGATCTGAACTGGCAGCCATGACATGAAATTCACTATCTTGTGTCACCAATCCCCCAAGCAGGCCATTTCTGACTACAGACTAATGATACTACTAAAGAAGGGGGAGGAAAGGTTCTTTATTATTCTTTTTGTGGGTTTTTTCCTGAAAAACAAATTTTAGTACTTGGTTTATAAACCTCTGAAATCTGAGCTTATCATATGCAAAATAGCACTACTACCTCACATGCAGAAGATTACTGTTTTGTTTGTTTTATTTTTTAAATCCATTTCATTTATTGTGAAAGTGTTTATGACCATTTGTTTCTAAAGCACAGTGTCATATAGCAGTAATTTTCTTCACTAAATTAATTTATATTGTTCTATGTCTTGGGTGTTAACCACAGAACTCACACACAGCTGACCTGATAAGACTGATATTGAAATAAGTTAAATATTTCAGACATTTTTAAACTACTTGTTTTGAAGTCCAGTCCATATAATACTTCTATTTATATGCACCAAAGTTAAAATGATTCTTTTTTACAACACATCAGATCACAGAGCACATATGATATTCCAGGCTTTTTACCCAGTTCTTACAGAATTATTCTTTGAAATTTATAAAAGGAAATCCAATTCTCTAAAATTGATTTATTTCATATGTGGAATCTAACATAACTTTCCCCCTTTTTGCCATTTATATGGCTGGGAGATGAGTCAGTTTCCTCTAGTGCTTTTTTTTTTTTTTTCAAACAGAGTCAACATTTTTCAGGCAAAAATTGTAATTTGGTATACCACTTTTTCCATCTCCGTATGGTAATTATAGCTAATGAAACTGTTGAGTACTACCGAGTTCTTTTTTTCTTGTTTTTTTTTTTTAATTGTGTGGTCTACTGCAAAATAAGAGTTTATGTTACATCAAAAATGTCATTTCACTGTTTTGATTGGATCAGAATTATAATTTTTTTTCCAGGGTAATAAGAAATTCAACCCAAACACATGTTAATAATTGTAGTAATAACCAAAAAAAGAAAACTGTTTTACTTCAGCATTAAAATTCATCTTCAGCTGCTTTGTTCTGTAATAACTAGGTCATCAGTTTAGGTGCTCCTGCTTAAAATGCATTTAGCATCCATATGTATTCCCTCACCTAGAGGCTTGATATTTTTAATGAGATTATATCAAGGAATGTGAAGACTGGAGAGTGGTAACATCATTTTCGTGTGTAATTCCCAGAACTCTGATCCATTTCAGGGAGGCAATTAAGACTGCTGACTACAATAAATGATACTAAGAGATTGTGGAGGGGTTTTTTTTCTGCATGAATGCATAGTTTAAAAAATAATTTAGGTTTATTTAACATAAAAAACACCTCCAGAGGGGGGATTTTTTTTCAATTTCAGTGATTGTAAGGAATATCTCTTCCGTCATTTATCTGTAGAGATCCATGGTGTATTCTTGCAATAAAGGATAACTTTGAGATGCTTTGACAAAATATGTGTATTTTAGTTTTATATAATTTCCTTTGTGCAGATAATTTCAAAATATCCATTTAGTAATGGAGAAATTGAGTGTCTGTGGTACGTATTTGGTGGAGGAGGGTTTCTGTGTTTATTCGTGATGGGGGTTTTTTTTCATTTTATATTTTTTTTCCTCTGTGGAGGCCAATAATCTGAAGTAGCATTTAGATCAAAAGTTTCATGGGCATTAACCCTTGTCTTGTTACTGCTGACCACAAAAACTACATACAGAAGAAACAGAAGAATTGCTAAAAACAAATACACTGGAATCAAAAGTTTGTTGTCTTGAAGAGTTAATTCTAGCAGAGAGGTGACCTTTATCCCTACGTACTCACTCTTTTTTTTTTTTTTATCAAACCTCTCCAAAGGGACTCATCATATGCGGGGCTCTATGAAGAGAAAAAGAAGAGCATTGTCCTTATCACCTCCTTCCAGAAAGTGGCAGAGTAATAGGACTTTGTAAGGCGAAATGAAGCCCAGTCTGATGGCTGCTGATTAAAAATTGACTCTGCCACATCAAAGAAGAGTTGAAGGTGAAAATGATGATCACTTCCCTCTCCCAGGGACCCTGCACCATTTCTTTTATTCAACCTTGAAAGGTTCTTTCTGAATAAGATAATATCCCTCGAGTCCATTCTGGCTAGGCGGCATGGGAAAATGTAGATCAGTATGCCTATTCTCTATGAAAAAATGGGATTTTGTTAATGACATAGCACTCTAAAGTGATGGCTTGTATATGGTAAATGCTGAGAAATTAATTATAAAATGCCTCTTAGACTATAGATCAAATTAATTGCTAGTATGCATCTACTAAAAAGACCACTGTAAACTCAAACTGCATTTCCCGCCTCATTACTGGAGATTTCTTTACTTGAAATACACTCTATCCTGCACTGTCTTTTTTCTTTTTGCTTATTTTATAGCAAATTTTTTATTAGAGGGACCATCAGTGAAATAATATCATTGAAATATAAAATTTTATTATGAAGTCTAATGCATGTGAATACCAGTTTTCTGATATTCTGATACATATATACAGAAAGAAGGGGACTGTCACTCAGTTATATGAACTATACAGAGAATATGTAGTCAGGGAGAATAAAAAAAATGTTAGTACATGCATGCATGAATGCTCAGAAAGATACATAGCTGTGATATAGGGCATGATACTTTATTTCCACTAGTTAATGTGTCTGGCAGGCAGAAGTAGAAAATTTACAGAGAAGATTATGTGAAAAATATTCCTCTCTATTTTAGGTTTTGGGTTTATACTTTATGCCAGCAATTCTAGAGAAATGCAAACCTTTTAATTCAGGACACCAACTGATCATGCATATATCTAAGCAGACCAACAGGCTGCTCAATTGACAGCACAGCACCCCTAAATACATACCTTGAATAACAATAACAAGAAAGGTCTTCCATGAAAAATAACTTGTACAAAAAACAATTTTACACATATGCTCACCCCCTCCCTGCACTTCCCTCTGGTCTGCTGCTCTTGAGGATCCACAGAAAATGTGTAGAAGTAATGCTTCAGCCTGAAAAGAGTGTGTTAAAACACATTCCATGCATAAGAAAAGGTTCATCCCATGACTGTCAATGCCCACTGTTTTAATGCATAACTAATTATCTACACCTCAGTGTATCTATCTATCAAATACATTAAAAAAATTTTCTGCAATAGGATAACGCATACGTTTAATGTTATAACGTATAAAAGCTTTACTGTACGCATGTTTGACATGTATGAATTACACAGTAAAACATAAGTTATTTATTCATGCTGATGAATGACACAAATATCATCCTGTTGAGATGGGCGCAATTAGAACAAACAAGTGATTATGTCAGAACAATGGAAATAACATGGTAATGACATCAAAACAGTGAGAATAGCAATAACACCCTCCCCTCATCACTGTCATCTGTGTCTTCTGCTGTTTCTTAGAAGAAAAGATTGTACTAAGACATTGCTTGCTCAGTATTTTTGCTTTTATTTCCTGCTGTACCTAGCCACTTATCTATTGAATACATGGTGAAATGTATAGAAAAAATATTAAAATCCTTTTTGCTTTCTTTTTTCCAGAAGACTTTATTACAGAGTATATTCAATTTGAACAATGAACAAAATCAAGTACAGTGGAGAGAAATAATGATCAAGAGATTGTTTATTAAGAATTAAATTTGCTGTACAAAGATAATGATTTTTACCTTAGTGAGTTCCCAATCTTTTAATAATCTTTAGTGTAATGAATACGAGCTCATATTCTTAAAAATTCTTTTTCCGCCTTACTAATTTAAATGACATTTTAAAATGTTCAAATGTCCCAATCACCTAGGGCTACATTATTAGCATGGTACTTACTTTAAACAACTTCTCTAAAATGATTGAAGAAAACAATTTATACAAGTGTTACCTTTAATAAAAATAGAAAAACAAGCATAACTTCTTTGCCTCATTAAGGCAAACTTTTGATCTTCAAGTTTTATAAATAGAATGTATATCATTCATTTCAGCAGTCTGTCATGTACATGTGCCTTTGTGTGTGAGCAACTTGATGAGGCCTGGGTTATACAAGATCTGTGGATTTACAAGGGTATGTGCAGCCCTCTTTGTCACTGGCAATATAAGAGACAGTGTTGATAGATGCAATGAAAAATGTTTTAAGATATCAGCTGGCAGGACCACATTTTATATTCAAGCTTTTTTAAATACAGGCAGTGAAGCAAGTGGATTTAATTTTTTAAATAAGTTGAATATTAAGAATAAAAAAATGAAGGAAGAATTATGACAAAGTAAAAAAAAAAAAAATTTACAACTCTGGCATACTTTTACCAATTCTTATGTTTTAGGTCTAGGGACATTTTGCTCATACTGGACTACTGCTGGTTTTGAATAAAATGTTCAGTCCACAGTATACAGTCCTTTGAAGAGATAAAGTCATTCAGCACTTTCCAGAATCAGATCTATTTTCAGGAAGGAAGTTGCTCAATATCCGTGTACAGGAAAGCTTATATTCCTGCATAATTAATCCCTTGAGTTCTGAGGTACAAGGTTGATTTTATTTCTGAGAAGAAGGTAGCCCCCATACTCTCTTGCTTTGGGCATTTTCTTTCCTGGAAAATATGAATTGCCAATGTTTCTTTTGAAAATGTATACAAACCACAAAAAAATTTCAAATATGTGAGGTTTTAAATTGAGGATTTTCCTGGTTTTGATTGGTGGATAGAGTTAATTTTCTTCTTAGTAGCTAGTACAATGTTGTGTTTTGGATTCAAAAGGCAATAAAATTACAGCTGCGAGGTTTTGCTACAACTTCAAATTTAGAGGGATGATTCTATTTTTAGTGGCCATGGGATTAGCTATTAGGAGGCCTGAATGAACTTCCCTTTTATAGGAAGTGGATATATAAATATGGCAACCTCCCTATATCGAAGCAGTGAGTGATCCATTGGAAAATGCTGCTTTTGCCCCTCAGGCTGCAAAAGCAACAGCCCAGTAAACCTTTGACAATTTTCTTTCCAAGTGAAGCAAATTTTTTCAAGGAAACGGGAGCCTAAGTTTTCCAACTGGTTTAATTTTAATGACCATATTTGTTTTAGGAGTACATCTTCATTCATGCTGTTCCATCAGCATTCCATCACAGCACATTGAGCCACCCACCATATTCCTTTCTCCTCATACTCACTTCCTTCATTCCAAGGCAAGCAGAAGTCAGAAATTAGAAGTGAGAAAAGCTGAGCCAATGTCTAAGATGCTAAACAGAAGTTGTTTAATGACCCAGCAAAACCTATGAGTCTTCAAGATGATTGGAACCTTGGGAAGCTTGCAAACATATGAAGGGTTAATATTTAAATAGGCTACAGAAGTTCAGTGTATATAACATAATACATTATATAACAAGGCATATTTGCAGGCTCTACTCCTTTTCAGTTTCATCACAATTGTCTGCCAAGTAGCCTGTCATCCTTATTTTATCATCAGTTATTAATTTGCATTTAATTTTACTTTTTCCAAATTGCTAAAATTAAATTTGGCTATTTGCTGAAATAATCAATTCCAGATTAAATTTAATTCACAGACTAACTTGTTCTCAAGTTAAAAATAAATAAATAAAACAAAAATATGGCAAAATAATGTTTTCTTTAAGCACTACTTTGGTCCAGGGAATGGTGAGGTTGTCATGAGTTTCACAGCTTTTTATAAATGCCATCAACAGTCTGACTGCACTATGATATCTGCACTACAGACGAAGTGGTTTGTGTTCAGTACCTACATTAATATCATTCTGTGTACTTGTAAGAGCTTTCTTGGTTTGTTGGCTTGTCTACCTGATAATGAGACTGCCATAGACTATGGAAAGTATATGCTCCTGAGCATGTACCTCTATGGCCATTCATGGGACATTTTTGTTGAGGATGGGGAAGAGAGAAAATTGGAGGAAGAGCTTTATGAAACAGAGGAAACTTCCAAAGATATACATATACATTGCATTTGCCTGAACAGACTGAAAAAAATCAGATGTTTAGATATTTTGATTGAGTATAGAGAACATAGAGGTGTTTAAGGTTTTATTTTTTTTTACCTGTACTTTTACATTATGTTTTAATTTTGTTACAAAATACTACTAAATTAGATATAACTAAATGATTAGCTGGATTACAAAGCTATAATCAACATTGTGTGAAATGTAGCAGGTAATAGAACATCAATAGTATCAGTCTAAGGCTGGTAAAATCAATTTATATGTGACATTAAAATATACACAACTCTCAACTAAAGTTGTACAAGTAGGTTTTTTATTTTGGTTATCCACAAGATGAACAGTTAGGTTGATGCCTGTACTGCTACAGAGTGATCTATTGTACATACAGGTCATTTGCAGCTATCAGATTTAATACAGCTTGGAACAGAAATGTGGGCTAGGCAAAAGCTCAAGTTTTGTACTCATCTCTCTAAGATAGCTTTGCATATGCAGGCTGGAAAATTGCAAAGGTCTGCATCAGAGCACACAGCTACAACACAGCTGTCTCACAACAAGGCTAGAACATGTCTGTGGGAATCAGTTGTTGCCATCTCTTGAAATCATAATAACAATCATCCAATGGTGAGGACTGTGCTGTGTTACAGATGTCTCAGCTGTCTTCATTAGAGGTTGGAATTGTGTCTCAGGAAAGCCTTGGAATAACCACATTGCAGAATAAGAAAACTGCCTCCCCCCACCTCCCCTTCTTGCCTCTCACAGGTTACTGTGAACAATGCAAATTGTTTTTATCTGCCCTCCCTTCGATCAGCCACAGACTACTGTAAAAGCTGCAATTGTATTTGAGGATCTACTTTGGAAAAAATGTCTGCCTTTAGGAGATTATTGTTGTTGCTTGTTGGTTTTGGGTTGTGGTTTTTTTTCTTTTCTGAGTGTGGGTGCATGTCCCTTGAAGTTGCAACTCTTTTTCAAGGCCAAATTGAAATTAATCTCCCTATTTTCAAAAGCAGTCCACTTTTAATTTCAGAGCAAGAATATTCACTGCAGATGGATAATCCATGCTGTAACAAAATGTTTTGAAAGTATAAGAAAGACGGTGAAAATAAACTCTCTGTAGCTATCATTTTTACCAGAAAATGTATTCTTTAATAAATAATTTGCTGTCATGTGGTTTCACCCTTACATAAAAATTTTTTAAGCAAGGACCCCATGCCAAGCAGACATAACTATAAAAGCTGTGTCTAAACTTGTCTGTATTGTGTTTTCCAGCTTGGTTCCACTGTTCATCCAGGCAGCCTGCACAGCACTGAATACTGTGAATGCATTTAATTACAATCTGACATGTGTATTCCTGAGAAACAAAAGGCTGTGAACTGAGGGTGATGATTAACTGTTCTACCAGATAATTGCTTAAACTACTACTTATATTATGCTGCATTATCTCTTTTGAACAAAGTGATTATTGGCCCTTTGTGTAGCGATTATACAATGTAAGTGCAATCTTGCTGTTTTAAATGTTAGAGTTTATGTTTAATGTACTTATATTTGTAATGAGAGGTGCAACTTCAGATTTTCTAAGGATTATTCTCACAACTGAAAAAAAAAAAAGTGCCTCAATTTCTCAGATTGGTCTGAGATTTAAACTTCTTTATGTTAATGTCACTGAAAAGGGTGACATCCTCTATTTCTGAGGAGCTCCACTGGTAGGAAAATATTTTAAAGTTCAGGAAAATTCCAGTGAAACAGATTGAGTTTCTATTTCTACAACAAAGAGGTAGGGGAAGGTTCAGAAAGCAAATGTTTTTAAGAATACTGTGGAGGAGGAGAGCAAGAGAGAGGTAGAACATTGCAAAAAGTGCAACAACAACAACACCAGCTTTGGGTCTTCAAAACTATATATAATTGAAATTGGTGAGGGGAATGAGCCCTCCCCCACCCCTAGTCAGTTTGCAGATGACAGCAAGTTTGGTGTGTTGATCTTCTGGATGTAAGAAGGCTCTGCAGAGGCTTTTGGGCAGGCTGGATTGATGGGCTGAGGCCGGTTGTATGAGGTTCAATAAGACAAAGGGCTGATCTTGCACTTGGGTCATAACAACCCCCTGCAGTACTACAAGACTGGAACAAAAAGGCTGGAAAACTGCCCAAAGGAAAAGGATCTGAGGGTGCTGGTCAACAGCAGCTGAAAATGAGCCAACAGGGTGCCCAGGCAGCCCAGAAGGCCAATGGCATCCTGGCCTGTATCAGCAATAGTGTGGTCGGCAGGATCAGGGCAGGGATTGTCCTCCTGCACTCAGCACTGGTGAGGCCACACCTCAGATCCTGTGTTCAGTTCTGGGCCTTTCAGTACAAGAGAGATACAGAGGCACTGGAGGGTGTCCAGAGAAGGGCAGCAAAGCTGGGGAAGGGTTTAGAGCATAAGCCCTACAAGGAGCAGCTGAGGGAACTTGGGTTGTTTAGCCTGGCGAAAAAGAGGCTCAGGGGGACAGAGGCTCTCTACAACTACCAGAAGAAAGGTTGTAGCCAGCTGGGGATCAGCCTCTTCTCCCAAGTAACAAAAAAGGACTGTCGTTTTTTTTAAATCTTTTTTTCAAGAGAAAATGGCTTCAAGTTGTTTAGATTGGATATTAGGAAAAGTTTCTTCACCAAAAGGGTGGTCAAGCACTGGAACAAGCTTCCCAGAGAAGTGGTGAAATCACCATCTGTGGACGTATTAAAAAATCTGTAGATGTGACACTTAGGGACATGGTTTAGTGGTGAACTGGGCAGTTTAAGTAATGGTTGAACCCAACAATATTAAAGGTCTTTTCCAAGATGAACAATTCTATGAGTCTATGAAAAGATTGAAATATACTCTCTTTTTTTGTGATACATAAAATTTTTAGAGAAAAAAGCATACTTAAAAAAGGACCTGCACCTTTCCACACTATGGAAGTGAAGAGGCCTTTTCATATTAAACATCACCACTGTATAAAAGAAACTTCAAATTACCTGCAATGAGCAAAGATACAAAAAAAAAAAACCCCAAAACCACAAAAAAAAAAAAAAAAAAAAAGGAAAGCAGAAATGAGCAATAGTGACAAGTTTTTATAAAGTACTGGGTTTTCTACATTTGCTGGAAGAAAGTGAAGTACTGTTTTTATAAGTTCATAAGCTTGAAGAAAAGGAGATCTTTCTAGAACTATGAGGACAGAAGTTTTGGGACTCCTCTTAATGTGCATAGTAGCCCTGATCTCCAACCTACTTTCTTTTGGAAATAGTCAGATTAGTACTTACTTTTTTGAGAACAGATATTCCTGTCATATCCACGTAGTTTCTATGTCCTCTGAGATCACTAAGATTTTCTGAAAGCTGTGAAAAGTGAAAAACTACCCTTCTGCTAACAACTGTGTGAAAAAGACATAATTTTTAGGACATTTAGAAGCCTTTTTTCTTGCCTTCTGAGAGCCTCAGGACCCTCTTGATCACGAAAGGCTAATTGTGTTACTTATCAGAGAAAACAGATAGGGTGGGAATCATCATGGAGACTCAGCTAAATGATAATATCCCTGCCCACAGCAAGCAGTGGCAGTTTTTTATGTATAGTAGCATTCCATGTTTCTCAGTATTTAACCACAACACTTGGAAGCAGAATGACAGAGTTCTGGGAAGCCAGGCACTATTTCATATTTGAGAAAAATGTCCTTGGTCATTTGCTATCTCCCTTTGGTCCAGGTGTTTCCAGATGACTGACAACCATAAATATGAATGCTTATGAAACTAAACTGTCAACATAAAAGAGGTCCCTTGGGAAAAATATGCAGTGATGAGACACAATATACAAGCCCTATGCAATCAAGGCCAGTGTTAAAAGATATCTCTAAACTTTTCCATTGTGTACCATTCTCCACTCTTACCTTCTTTAACCTGAAAACTAATTTGATCCATGCCAGGTTACCATCAGTGTGCACAGTCCTAACTTTTCCTGTTTTTTTCCATATTTTGTGACAGACAATATTTTAAGTGAAGTTCCACACCATCTAAACTATAAAAGTTGTAAAAATACACACATTTAGCAATTCCCTTCTCTGTTCATCACATTGTGTCTGCCAAAGGAAAACCCAACTTCCTTTCTCCCCCACTATGCCTGATGCGGATACTTCCCGAGTCATCATAATCCCTGCAGACCAAAAGGATCCTGATTAGCACAAAATGGGTACTACATGATCTGAGAAAACTGTGTACTGTGCTCTAAGGACACATTATTATATATTGCAATAGAAAGTCAAAGGCTGAAGGCATTATTTCACAATCAAGATATCTTTTTGATCCCATGAGTGGCATGATTACTCAGCTACACACTGGCAGAAAAATCAACCACTACTCATTAATTTTATTGCAGTTATCTATTATATTTTTCTTAAAATGGGGTGCGTAAATCTTACTTGACTGTGCTATATCCTACCTTGTAGTTTACCATTGAGATACCTATTAATATTTGTTAACACATTAGACAACAGTAATGAGTACTTCCAGAAAGTACACAGTAAGAGGAAGGAAGATCAGCAAAAGGATTAGAAGTTAGAAGGCAAAAAAAAGCACAGGAAAGAGAGTAATGACTGCAGCTATAATGAACTGTCCATGACCTTAAACTCTCCAGTGTTCAGATTCTTTTGAGCCTTCGAATTGTGTTACACTCTGTGCTGCTTTTTATTCTATAGAGAAAATCCAGATGTGTGCTATCAGTTGTATGCAGTTACTACTATTGAATGTATATAAAGCCAATCTGAATCCATTTTTACTCACATTCAAATATTTTTTTTCTAAAATAGAGACATATATTCTTACAGGAATTAAAGCGTGTGTCTTCCCTGAAGGATTTTTTGTTTTGTTCATGTCTCCTCATATATTCCATCCACATCCAAACTCCCAATGATCTTCAAAATTATGATAATCTAGAAGAATTAACCTCACATTACTCTCATTACTATCTGGTTAGTGCTTATCTTCTTTGAATACATCTTTCCAAAATGTAACTTCAGCTGAATTCAAAAATCATTGTTGAACAAGACATTGATGGCTACTATTCTGAAATAAATCAAATTAAAAAAAAAGAAAAAAAAAAAAAGAAGAAAAGGTATCTATACAATGGTTTAATTTTGCCTCAACTAATGCACAAAGTATTATTCCTGAGCTACATAAAAATTTCAGTCCTGAATGAAATTTTTTTTTTTAAAAAATAGAGAATGTAAATATTATTTACTGCTTTTCAGTATTTATTAGTAAAACTCTTGGGACAACACAGAAGGAATAGTCAGGGAACGGACAAGCTGATACATTGTCCTTCAGTCTCTGTTTTTCATTAATTAATTAAGTCTTTGGCTCTGATGATTCCTGGGTAAATCTTCCAAACATGAACTTGGTGAAACCAAGATGTGGATATGTAGCATAGTTTGCTAGGAGCCTGAAAACAACAGTTATTAAAGTTTAATGTCTTCCTGCACGCCTAGATTAGATGTATAAAGGATTCCCAATAAATTTAAAATATCTTGAAATAAGACCTGAAGATAGAACTTGACTGATTTTGCTTTTCTAGAAAGACTGACTTCCAAAAGTTTTAAAAATAATTCTGGTGATGGTTGCCAGGTATTTGCTCATAACACATGCCTAATAGAGGAGAGATTGCAAAGAGGTAAAACTACTTAAAAATGGTCTGGATAAGTAAGACTTCTAAACATTTAGATCCAAAGAAAATACTGCACTGACAGGAGAACTTCAATACCAGTAAGAGGCAACTGCTGTCAAAATATAAAAGTTTTCATTTTTTATGATCTTTGTATATCACATAAAGGAAATTACTCTTTTTTTTTTATTATTAGACACATAAACAGAGATCTATTAGCAAAATTTTCTAATAATTTTGTGTTTTCTGGACTTTGTTAAGATGTTAAGATTATGGATAGATGTTGGTATTTTTAAAATTCAAATATATATCAAGAGAGAAAAAATTTATCATTTTCAAGGAAATAATGGCTCTCTCTGTCAAAGGTACATATGAGAGAGAAAAGAACATTCAGCTGATGGGTCCAACACATGTAACATGTTAGATAAATAGTAGGTACTGAAGACATTACGACAGGTAGCTGTTCTTCCTCCCATCCTACTGGAGGTTACTGCTTTATAGCAGAAGAGATGAAAGATATATGGTTATGTTTATGCACCAAAATTTGAGGGAAAAATATTAGTCAGAGAAGTAGAGAATCATAGAAGCATAGAATGCTTTATGTTGGAAGGAACTTTAAAGATCCTCCAATGATCAGGGACATCTTTCACTAGACCAGGTAGTCCAGAGCTCCACCCAACCTGGCCTTGAGCATTTCAAGGGATGGGGATTCTGCAGCCTCTCTGCACAACCTGTTCTAGTGCTTCACCACTCTCTGAGTAAAGACTTTCTTACTAACATCTAATCTTATGTGTCCTCTTTCAGTTTAAATCCATTGTCCTTTGTCCTGTCACTATCTGCCTGTATAAATAGTCCCTCTCCCTCAATTTCTATTAGTCTTTTACAAGTACTGTAAGACGACAATGAGGTCTTCTCAAATCTTTCTCTTCCCTGTGCTGAAAAAACCCAGTTCTCTCAACCTATTATCACAGAAGATATGTTCCAGTCCTCTGATAATCTTTGTGGTACTCCTCTGGACCTCCTCCAACAGGTCTGTGTCTTGTGCTGAGAACTCCACAGCTACATGCAGTGCCCAGGTGGATTCTCACAAAGGCAGAGTAGAGAGACAGGATCACCTCCCTCAATCTCCTGAACACTCTTCTTTTGATGCAGCCCAGAGAGTGTTTTTGGCCCTCTGAGCTGTGAACTCATGGTGGCTCATTTCCAGTTTTTCATCCATAAGAGCCCCAAAGTCTTTCTGGAAAGGGCACCCTCAATGACTTCTCCCAGCCTCTACTCATATCTGAGATTGCTCTGACCCAGGTGCAGCACCTCACACTTGGACTTGTTGAATTTCATAAGGTTCATGAGGGCCACTTCTCAAGTTGTCCAGATTCCTCTGCATGGCATCTTGTCCTTCTCTTGTGTCACCTGAACTCCTCAGCCTTGTGTCACCTGCAAACTTGCTGAGCGTGTTCTTGATTCCTCTGCTTGTGTGGTTGATGAAGATATTGATAAGCACTGGACCCCAAACAAAGTCCTGAGGGACACCACTCATCATGTCTAGGCCTTCACCTAGACATAGGACCCTTGACCACAGCTCTTTGTCTATGTCCATCCAGCTAATTCCTCATCCATGAAATCCATGAGTCTTAAATTTGAAGATAAGGATGTCATGTGGGACCATCCTGAAGGCCTTGCAGAAGTCTAGATAAATGGCATCTGCTGGTCTTCCTTTATCAACTGTCAATCTGTGGCTAAGAGCTTAATGCCATAATCTGGATAGGTTTACATCAAAGTATTAGACTGTAGGTCTTTAACTTCTTGTTAGGTGCAATCAAACTAACCTTTTATTCATTGTGAGGAATGTACATATTTATATGTATGCTCCCAGAATGTCAGAAATCATGGGGACTGGGTTTCAAGCCATCAGAATGGTGTTTTGGAGCATGAAGAAAACAATCCTTCATGCATTGCCACTGAGAGTGTGACTTCTGGAGTTCTGAAGTGTTCAGCGCCTGCAGGATACTACTGGAAAAACACATAGGGCTAAAGAAACATAACCTGTTCCAGTCTCATCCCTTCTGTTAATTGGGCATGGACTTTGATGCACGTTATCCACAAAAATCATACCCTGGTATTCATTAATTCAGACTTTGCAATTTCACATGGGCCATGGTTCTGCAAAGGAGAAACATTTAGAATTGATATGTACAGGCAAATACTGATCCAACACTTACCATAGAATCACAGAATCATAGAACAAGCTGAGTTGGGAAAGGACCCATCAGAACAATCTAGACCAACTCCTGGCCCTATGTAGGGCACCCCAAGAATCACATCATGCTTGTGAGAGCATTGTCAAAATGTTTAATGAGCTTTGTCTGGCTGCGTACTGTGACCACTTCTTCTTGAAGCCTGCTCCAGTGTTCAAAAACCCTCTGGATGAAAAACAATTTCCAGATATTGAACTTAAACCTCCTCTGACTCAGATTCATGTAATTTCCTTAAATCCTGCCAATAGTTATGAGAGTGAAGATCAGTAGCTGTTCCTTCAGTTCTCCTGATGAGCTAGAGCTCTCTTTTTCACACTGTCATATATAGCAAAATGCATGTAGACAGTCTGAATTAATGTAGACAGTATGCTCATTTCTCAAAAACTTTCTCACCAGCATTATAAGTTGACATTAAAAACAGGCTTGTAATGTAGAAATCTGATAAGATGGAGAGCTATTTGAAAATCCTGTAAGATTTTGCTGCTAAATATGAGAGAAATATAAGTCAGAGCCCTTAGTGACTACCATATAATTTTAATGCCAAAGAGAGTAACTTTTAAAGATAACTAAGACAGTAATCTACTCCCTCCATCTACCCCATGGATTTTAAGATGGCAAAAAAAATTATTCACTGGAAACAATTTATTTTTCATCAATAATTTGGAAATTAGAAAAAGTTATTAACCTGATCCTTCTAGTATTCTATAGGACAATTTGGAAATTTATGAAAAAAGGAACCAAAGCTATTTTTCATTAACTTAAAAAATAACCTAACCCCTAGTATTTCTACTTTTTCATTAAAAACCCCAGCATTTGAAGTCTTAAGTATTTTTATATTTTATATTTAATATTGCAGCTATGCAAAAATATTTTAGAAAATTTTGATTATATTATTTGAGATGCTTCAAAAATGCTTTGCCTTTCTGTAATAGATGTGGATATGTTTATTCTGAAAACTACTGGAAGCTATGACAAAGCCTCAACAAAGATCCCCATTTTATATCAAAGAAATTTAGCCAGTGGTTCTGTGAAAAGAGTTGCTGTTCTGTCTGGAGAAAATCCATTGACTATTCCTTATTAATAATGAAGATAGCAAATATTTTTCAGTGGGTCTGAGGAGAAATGCTAAACAAAACCTATCCAAAGAGTTAAATTGTCCTATTTCCCCCAGTTTAAGATGTCCCCATTGAGAGTATTTTCTAGACCGTGAAACCAACTGAACCATGCTGAAACATTGTCAGAGAGCTCTCAGCAGTCCAGGCCAAAATGATGCCAGGAAATATACTTGCCATTTAACACTGTGGGGGATCACAGGCTGGGAAGTGGGCCTTTGCTGTTTTGTTTACTTGTATAAGCATGTAAGAAAATAGGCGGAATAAAGTCACAGGGATTAGTCCTCCTGAAAAGATCCAGTCTTGCAAAAGCTTCAAGAATGTTAAAAGGAGTATGCAGAACACACAGGCTCACTGAAATGCTTTTAATTTTTAATAATGAAGGAATGAAAATAGACTGGGTCACAAAGAGAAAGTATGCAAAAGTCAAAGTAAAATGTGTTGGAAGGCCAAAAAGAATGGAAAATTATGAAGATGGATAACATGTATGTGCTACAAAGTTTCCATTGCAGTCTTTTGACAGACAGTATACATAAAACATTCTTGTCCCAGGTGTAATTCAGGATATCCTTATTTGATGTTTTTCAGTATATCTAGCTATAAAAACATCAAATGAAGTTAATGTTTCATTTGATGTTTTTAACATTAGAGCAATCATTGAGAAATGTTACATCTAGCTTTATTCATTTTATTACTTTATTAATTTATAAAGGGCCCATCACATGGCAGAATCTGTGAGAAAAAGAGCCAAATTGAGGTCAATGCCGAAAGACACCACAGGAAAAAAAAAAAAAACCTGTCTAAAAGTTGACTTCTACTCAAGGAGATTTTCCAGAAAACTGGAAGAGCAAAACTGAATATTGTTCAGTGATTCGTAAAACGAAATCTTGCATTGCATGTTTAAAGTATCCAGGGAGTGTTTTTGTCATTCTCTAAATAAAAAGATTTTCCTGAAATTTGAAGAAGCTTAAGTAAAAGAACTTTGGGTGAAAAAACAAACAAACAAACAAATAAAAAAACCCCAACAAAACAACCAAAACCATCTGGCTTGTTCCCACTCTTTTTGAGGAAGATATACAATTGTTCAAGAAAAGCATGAAAATATGAGATTTCCAAAAATAAGTACCTTTATACTCATGCACAAATGATGCAACAGTGTCAGAACTGGGGAGAAAAGAGTTCCTTTGCAGAAATCCAGAAGTTTGATTACGTAAAAATGCCTGCCAGACTTCTGTTTGACTGACTTAATTTATGTATGTATAGTTATATATTGATCAGTACATAATTTCTATGCAATACAGTGCTAAAAGTATTTTCATATAGAACTAGATGCTTTCAGACATCAGATGAAGAAAAATTCATCACTTACACTTTTTAAATGTTGGGCTAATTATAAAAGCATTAAAGAAAGGATTATACTAAAATGTCTCTGCAAGCACAACTGATAAACACCAACACTGATGTAATCTAACACTTAAATTTATAGTTATACACTTAAAACCAGCCATGTACAAATTGCTTCATCTGACATTTTTCTCAGAACAGTGTGATTGTTAAAAGTATAATTTTAAGATATTTCTACAATTGATGGTTTTACTCTTAATCATGGTCTTAGAAACATCAAATAAGGGTTAGTTCTTCATTCACAGATATTAAAAATTGCTATAAGCATAAAAATGTCATTTAAGGATGAGTCTCTTTTGAGCTTTTTTTTTTAATATTTGTGTTCTTTTTCTGCTTGTTTAGAATATAGTGAAAAAATTATTTTAATGAAACTTTAAAGTTCTTAATTTCCCAAGTAAATTTCCATGTGCACCACTGTTTAAAAAATAGGCCACTTATTTTGTATGTCTCATTCAAGGACCATGATGAAAAAATATTAGAGAAATGCCTGTTAAACTGAACTCCCATCCCTCAAAATTAAATATCACTAGCAGGTTTCAATGAGGAGTTCAAAAACTCCAAAGTTGTTTAAGTCATTTGATAATTGTGAAAATCTTCATTTTTGGCATGAACCGCAGGGATGAGGATCCAGCTCCTTTTGTGTGATGGGGAAAGATTGAATCCCTCCTGTTAGAACTCATTCTTGGTTTATAGAAATTTCTATAAAAGAAAGAATACCCAGACATGTTTCCAATGAGCCTCCATCCTCCATCCTGACATGGTGCTTGCCAGCTGCAAGAGTCAAAATTACATTTTAATCCCTCATCTGTTGAGAGCTGTGCTCAGAGCAGGTCTTCACCTTTCTGCAGCCTTCTAAGTAGACATCCAATAGAAGGCAGGAAGAAAGATCAGAAGGACAAACTCAGTTGGACTCTGGCCGTCTGGAGAGAGCCAGTGCCATGATGTGCCATGCGACCCAGGGTCCAGCACGCTGACTTTTGGAACAACGTGTGGCAAAGGGTGATTTAACAGTTTGGGCATTAAGGAAACATCTCTGTCTGACCATTCACATGACTCTCTGGCTGTCACCGTCCCAGTGCCAGGGACTTTTACTGCTGGGGACAAAGCCACTTTACAGCGGACAGCTCCAGAAAGGTGCTCTGCTTGACACCCTACAAACCCCACTCTCACACAGTCAGACCAGGCTTCCCTGCTGGTTCGACCCCAGGTTTCCCATGGCAGAGTCTCAGATGTCTAAGTTCCCTAAAAGCAATTTATTCATGGTACAGTAACACAGAACTTGGCTGGTGCGTCCAAGGGCCCCCAACAAAGGAACTCCTGGGATTTTATACCCTTACAGTCTGTGAAAGTATTGCTCTTCCTCCTGAGTCTTCCACTCCTGCTGTGTCTCCCAGTGTCCATTCCCTGACTGGCACCACAGGTCTTCCTGCCCATTGTTAACCAATGGGTTGTCAGTTCACTGCCTTTTGTTTTGGGATTCTACCCAGATCTCATTCTGCATTTCAATCTGCACCTTGCAAACTGAACTACCTGCACCAGATGTATTCATCAACGTGTGCTTGCACTACAAACTGTAAACAGAATCAAATAGAGGCTTTTCCGTTTGTTTTACTGAAAAATGCAGATGTTTGATATATTCCTTACATACAACTCTTAAGCACAAAAAGTGAAATTTCTTTAATTAGAAAATTAAATTCATGGCTCTTTCTGTTGTCTTATGTAACTCATTTGTTCATATTTGTATAGTAACACTAATTAATGTTTTGGAAAATTACAATAAGATATCTGTAGTATTGCAGTATTTCTGGCCCACATGAATACCAAAATAATTCAGTTTTATTCATGTTACAACAATGAGTACTAAGGAAAATAACAGTAATTACATCACTTTTGATAAAGTGTTGCCAAACATTTAGGACATGCAGTTCATCAGAACTTGAATAAATTACATCACACACACACACTGCTCAATTAAAACTACAATGCTAATTAATATAACTCTTATTCACAAAACTTTTATTTAAATCAAATTATGATAATGCTGATGACATGTTTTAAATATTCATTGCAAAAAGAAAGATTTACGCTGGTTTTGTTTACTGCATACACTGAGGTGTTCTAGGAATAATTTTTGGCAAATTGCACAGATTTCTGCTGACATACTTACAAGAACATCAAAGTTATCTCTGTGAAACTGTATCACAAGCTGCTAAAACGTAGCTTAAAACAACTTGCTTTATTAAAAAACTCTCTAAAGCCCAATCTGACTTAATTGTCTTTTGGTTCTTTCTTTGTTGGTACATTGAGATTAAGAAGTGTACCTTGAAAGGAACATCTAAAATGAAGGGAAATGTCCATTGTGTGAAGTGGGTAAACTGAAATACTGCAGAATTTAAAAGAGCACAAAAGGGTTGAGGATTTGGGAAAGATCAGAGAAAAACAGAGAACTGATGCCCAGATTAGAAAGAAAAGCACATATGTATTGAAATAAAATAAAAAATGCTTATTCTAATTCAGCACAGAAAGCCATCCACTGCCCTCAAGTGGTAGAGCCATAGTGTTTTAAGGATGAAGGCACTTCTGGTTGGAATACAGACAATGTGGAAAAAGAGAGTAAGAAAACTGGAGAATGGAGAATTTGGTACTGGCTTGTATACCTCTTATTGGTCCTATTCTTAGAAATACTGGTGAGCATTGAATGCATGAGATTTTGCATGTCTCCTAAGTCTAAGTGAATTTTTATGTTCAAAAGCCCTACTTTATCTTGCAATATGGATTTAAAGGTGTTTTGTGAGTATGGAAAAACTTGCTAAAAACTTAATGTACGATATGCTGCACTAAAACCAGGAGCCAACAGTGTTTATTTGAAATGCAAATGAAGGCTTGCCACCCAGAAATGTATGTTACATTTGACATTTGTCTCTAATCAGAAGTCCCTATGAATAATGTAGTTTGATACCAATAGCTTCATTAAGGAAGGTTTCCTTTAATACCCTTTCTGATTGTAATCTCTTCATTATACTACATTTTCTCATTTCTCCTGACCCTACTCATCATTATCAATATGCTCAGGTCTTCAGTAGTGTTGCTAATATGTATTTCATATTGAATAGGACATTTTAGATGAAAATTATTAGCACTAATTCACAGGTGTTCTTTAACTGTAGGACTTTCTTATCCTAAATATATTTTTTTATTAGGAACTGTGGATATTTTGCCCCTCATGGCTAGGGTTTACTAGGTTTGGTCACAAGTAAAAATGAGTTTGTTGGTTTCATCCTAGTTCTCATTTGAGCACATGGAGACGTGATGACACTATTTCACATGATTGCCAATTTCTGCTAAAAAGAGCTTTGTGACTTAACTGGTGAAGCTGTTGTGGGTCAAGATTGAGGTGCATTGGCCAAGCCACACAACAAAATGTCTGCACAATGCCTTTGTGAGCATTTGTTGCAGACCAGGACACCTTATTTGCAAATACTAAAATGATGCACAAATTGAAGATACAAAGCAGTGGTTATTATAAATCCTCCATTCTGTCCTGGTTTCCTGTAAATACTATGTACCCCTTAAAAAACTGGGGCTATGTTTCAGGAAAATAGTAGGTTTTGCTGTGGGAAAGGCCAATGTCCCAAAGGCAGCGAGTAACAAGAGGTTTACATTTCAGTTAGGGATCAGATTCCATTTATTTTCTTCTTTCATAACCACAGTAGGCATAAAATGTAGAGCTGATCCAGAGATTCCTCCATAAAGTGATGCTGCCAGTTACCAATTTTCAATAAATCACCATTAAATTGTCCCATAATTTTTTTGCCTTTCCTTTCCCAGCATGCTGATTACTCTGATGTGTTTTCTGTGATTAGAGGAAGAGTTGATCTTTAAATTCCTTAAAGACTATGTTGAAGGGGCCCTCTTGAAATATAAAGGGAAACCCTGCTTTCATAGAGTGAAAAATAAAAGTAACCCACTACCTTTTTTCTCTTTCTAGAAATGAAATAGAAATGTTGATATAACCTGACGAGCAAAGTCAAAAGGGACAGGCAGCCAAAATCCACCTTGGGCAGAGAGAAAAAGATGGAAAGATCCAAAGAGCTCCCTTACTAGATACAGCATATATGGGGATTTTTAACCATAAAATGAGACTGGGATTCACAAAAAAAATCATGTTTCTGCCCCTACCAAGTATATTTCAAGATTTGTGGTAACTCTAAGCTAGGATCAGTTACAGGCATGGAGATAATCAGCAACAACCTCTATAATCACATTAATATTTCTGCAAACATATGACTGGGATTTTTATAAATATACCACCATCCCACCCAAACCCATTTCCCGGCAGAATCAAAAAGCAATTTCAAGACTCAGCTTTCTCTAATAAAAAGTTCAGTGAACAATCAGAGGGGAAAAAAATGTTTAGTATCCCCAAAACAGAAACACATATAGGCTTTCTTTCAAACCTATGGTTAGATCAAGTCATGTGCTTTCTCTAGTACTTCTCAGTTGGTGACTTGGGAAATTTCACCAAGTGATCCTGCAAATCTTTCTCTATGGGAGAGGTTCGCAGGACAGTGTACTCCAGGAAAGGATCTGAAGAGCTGTCCAACTGGAATGTGCTAGGTCTAGGCAGAGTGGTCATATACTGTAATGAACCTTTCCATATGCACAAAGATTTCCAATGCTTCATATATTTTGCTTCTGAGAAAAGATCAAATTGGGTATCAATGTGGTGGGTCCTGTAACTACCAGGAAGGAAGGAAGGAAGGAAGGACGGAAACCATAACAAAATTTTTCACAGAATACTCCTACTACTTTCTCAGAAGGAGAACTTCAGCAGCTGATGTTCCTGCAAGTGGATATCCTTGGGGAGTGAAGAGAAAGAAGCATGGAGTGTCCTATCAGCTGTAATGCTCTTAATGTACTTAGGGGACACAAAAACCTGTACCAGAACTGAATTCCTCATGTAATATTACTATGGCAATATTAATCAAAATATTGGGTTTTTTAGGAGTAAATTATTTTCTGGAAAATTAATGTTCTCATACAGTCTGAAAAAAATTTAAAAGTATTACCTGTGTTTAGAAAATAGGGAGACAATCTTTACTCATTTTTGTGGCTGGTTCTACTATCATATCCTCAAGAGATTTTTTTTTTTTTTAGATGCGATAAGATAACAGATTTATTGTTGCATGATTGTTTTATTTAATCACTGAAAAATAATTTACCAAGTACAGGAACTATGGTTATGAATCACATCACTACCAATTATATAGCATTTTGGAAGATTGGTCTATTCTCCTTCCAGTAAACATCTGTATCTTACATTAGCCTTAATGGAACTTAAATTTGTGCATCAAGTGGAGAAGAAAGCCTTCTGGGTGGTTATAGATGCATGACCTTGAGCCTTGTGACTCACAATGCAATCTGCATGCAGGGATATTAGACAGTATCTGTCAGCATCTGTCAGGTCTGATTGTTTAAACATTACTTTGTCACCCACACACACATGCACAAATTTTATCCAATTTCAAATTAAATTTAAAACTGACCTTTTAAAGGCAAACTACTGTAAAATTTAAACAAAGTTTATTGTGCATCTTTTTACAATTAAAAAATTATAATGAGAAAAATTAATCTTTAGTGTAACTTAACTAGATTCCTGGGCGCTGTGTCAGTGACAATTTTTACTAGAATAATTAGAACTTGAAGACCAGATTTCTCTTCACTGAAAATATAATAAGTAATCACCTTGAGCCTACTCTTGTGTAATATCACTACAATTCCCATTGCAATAACTGTAATGCAAGTTGCATCAATGTAGCAGGAGAATATTTGACATATATAGAAGACACATAAATAGATTTTTTTTTTTATGGTAAATGTGTTTACCACATCAGAACTGAAAAATAAAAATTGTAGTCAGTTAGCTGAGAGTGATATGGTCAGCAGGAGAGATGAGCAGGCAGATTTTGTAATATTAATACTATGCTAATTAAAAGAACTTTTCCATTCTTCAGATTTTGAGGGCAATGTTTTTTTTTCCATTGGTTATGACCTAGTTTGTTCTCATTATATATCTTTCATTGATCTCTTTTTGGTTTCAATAGGCCCTGTCAGCACCTCTGGTCATTGGCTTGCAGCAGCCAGTACTTCATCCATGGAATCTGTGTCTTTAGGGAGATGAAGGATCACTGCTGCAGAACTGGACTGGGCTCTTCAGCAGGGCCCTGCAGTGGGATGCAAGCTCTGGTGGTCAGATCCACAGCAAAATGCAGGAACTCTTTCCTCCCTGAGCCCTGCTGCCTCTGCTGCCACTTCTGCTCCTGGAGGGAATCCTACAGGTGTTAAACTTGCTAATGAAATGACTAATTAAATAATCAGTGGAACTAAGCAAAGCTTTACGATGAATAATTAAGCTGACAAATATCCTCTCTCCTTTTCTGAATTTTTCATGACTGATTCATAAATATCTTGATATTTATATATTGTTCAAAAATTTATAGTGAGTTGTTGTTGCAAAAAATTTTATTCTAGATTTATGAAGATATATTTTTTCATAAAATTGATTTTGTAAATAGCTCATGCTTGACATCTTTTCTCTTGTGTGGGCTAACATTCATGACTTTCATTAATTTTAAAGAAAAAGTATTTTATTTTGAAATTTTTCTGATTTTATGATATTTGTTTATCTTTGACCATTGAGTTGTTCTTTTTGTTAATCTAATACAGTGCATTAGGGTGTCATAGAATATACATTAACATTATACAGAGTTGTTTGAGACTGTGTGGATAACCATATTATTGAGGAATTCTAACAAATTTTATTTTTATGAGAACATAATGCATATTCCTATTCCAACTCCAGTTCTCCATGATGATCCTGCAGAAAATTTTGGCCTTGTTTTGGCTGGTTGTCATGATAGATCCAAAAGCAACCATAATTTGAAAAAAAATCCTCGATAACCAGTAAAATGAATTCTATCATATGCATGAGTTTAACATTCTAATTAATTTAAAAGATATGTTCTGGCTATGTGGGACCAAGTCTTCTAGCATACAGGAAGTACAGAGGCATAGACACCAGCTCGCAGCTATAGTGCTTTCAAATTTTATACACGTTCCTGAAGCCCACTCTACCTATGTTTAAAAAGCACAGTTTTTATGCACCTTAAGAAGTTTGTGAGTGGGCTTTAAATACCTCAGCTTACAGCAGTAACTTATCTGTGACCCTGCAGTGAGCTCTGCACAGGCAGGCAGGAACCAATGGGGCTCCACAGGAATCCCTTCATCCTAGAATCACGACAGGATCAGGTCATAGATTTTAACAACCTGAGATAGAGCCTCTGTGTTTTGTGTTTTCTGGCTACTTTGTACATTCTGACTACTAGGGGAAATAAATATTAAATGTCTGTACATACGTACTGCCTATAGAAAATAGACAAGGATGATCTGGTCTGTGTACAATGGCTATACTCAGATACTCAAAATGTATAGTGGTTTTCGTTACAATATTTGTGTTGCACCCTGAAGGAAAAAAAAAAGTTATTGAAATCCAGACATTCTGAGTTATAGAATTGAAAAACAAGCTGGTGTTATGACAGTTCTGAAATGGGTCTGCTTTTGCCAGCCAGTTATGTGCTTTAAAGAGCCTTTAGCTGATTTATGCAGTTCTTGTCCCAAAACTGCTGTATTGTATTACTTCAATATTTTATCCCTAACCATTTAAAGAAGGTTTGATCTTACATCAATAGTACTCAAAAAATATTAAAATCAAAGATATTTCTTTTCAAAGAATTTATGCAAAACAACCCTATATTTTTCCTGATCTTCCAGACTAAAATATTTTTTTTTTTAAAAAGGGGGAAAAAACAGAAAAATTACTTCTATAGCAAAAACTCCAGATAGTTATGGTAGCTGTTGCATATTCTAAAAGCTCAGAAGGGAAAAAGAGTTTTTTCAAATGTAAACTCCTGGAGTCTTGGAGCTTTCATGACAAAATAGCTTCTGGTCACAGACAAAAAGCAGAAATGAGGATTAGAAGTGTTATCATTTATCTTTTTTTAATGCATTCATGTTAACTGCCACTACTTCAAGTGAGTAAACACAAAGCTTTTCTCTGCAGTGGGACCCTTAAAAGTACAATCTAATACTTTTGACTAGTATTATGATATATGCCTCTATTCTTTTCTTCTCTTTACTTAGCTGTGTGTTCCACAAGACTTTTATGAGTTCAATATGTACAGTATCTGTTGACACTTCGTATATAAACAAATATGATTTCATTTAGAAGCAGGGGAATTAAAGTACCCATAATGAAAAACAATTGCTCTAAAAAGTTGTCAATTTGGATTGCGGAAGGAATTTCAATGATTGATCCTGTAAAAAGCAGAGAAACTTCAATTTTTATGGACATCACTATTTTTCAGAAGCAGCTCTTAGATTAAGTACTGCTTACTGGTTTTAAATATATTTTTTAGCTTCCAGTTCTGAGGCTTTTTCATGATGTGTGAAAATGTTATTTCCTTCTCCAGCTTTGGAGAAGATGGAGATAATTGGCTATTTTTAGTCACTAATATAATGAGTTGCAGTATGATGCCAGTCTTCCTACATGCTTGGAGCTTGTACAACCTATGTTATTGTGCTGGGTTGTTCCTGGCTGTATGCCATGTGCCATGTACCAGAGATGCTCTATTATTCTGCTCCTCAGCTGAACGAGGCAAATGAATACAACAAAACGCTCAGGGGTTGTGTATTAAGGCAGGGAGGATCACTCACCAGATACAGTCATGCGCAAAACAATCTCAACTTGAATTTATTAACAATCAAATCAGAATACAATAATGAGAAATAAAACCAAATCTTAAAAACCCCTTCCCTCTGCCCCTTCCTTCTTCTGGGCTTAACTTAACTCTGGAATTCTGTCTATCCTCTTCCTCTTCCACAGGTACAAGAAATTGGAGTTATGGCTGCTTCCTCACACATTGTCTTTGCTGTTGTTTCCTCCTCAGGGGAGGATTCCTCATTCTGGCTCAAGGATGGGGCCCCTCCCATGGGATACACTATTTCAGGAACAGACCTGCTTGTGAAGCCTAGAACATGGGCTTCCCAGAACATGGGCTTCCCAGAACATGGGCTTCTTTGGGCATTCGCCTCTTCCAGTGCAAGATCCTCCACGAGTTGCAGGTGAATATCTGCTTCTCGTGGACTGCCATGGCTTGCGGGGGTCCCTGCTCTGGTGCCTGAAGCATTTCCTCTCCCTTGCTTTTTTCACACATCTCACTCTTCTCTTAAATCAGTTAAACACTCCCCTTCTTAAATGTGTTTTCCCCAGTGTACTGCCACAGTCACTCATGGCCTTGACCTTGGCCAGAGGTGGCTCCATCTTGGAATCAGCTGCCATTGGCTCTACTGGACACGGCGGAAACTTGTAACAACTTCTCCAAGAAGAACACACATCACCCCTGTTATCTTCCCTGCTACCAAAACCTAGCCTCAGAAATCCAGTACAGTCACACATGACCATATGGGTTTTTTCCATTCTGTTGATTCACATAGGTCTGCAACAATTCAGTACAATCCTTACTGTGAAACTACTTAACTCACAACAAAGTTGTCCTTCATTTTTGCGCTCAAGATTGGGATATGAAGAAAATCCCTTAGAAGAACATAGACTGCAGGATAATTATATTCTCTCCATTTATAGTCCATAGCCTCTTGCAATAATAAAATGCATGTAATTTGGAATGGAGGTACTTACTTCAAATAAATTGTTATGGCAGATGAGAACTATACTCTCAAATCAAAATTTTTTTTTCAATTCTATTCAGTTGCCTTGAAACATGAGCTCAAGGCCTTCTTAATTCAGTATCCACGGTTCAATGAAAATTATCCAAAGCTCTTCATGGGACCCGTCCAAATGGGAGACAGATGGTCCCTAGTTCTGCTGGTTCTCAAAAAAGTTTTCTGTCACTCTCCTTTCCTATGGTAGTTCAGTATTTTTCAAGCATGCCTAATGGATAAGTTCACACCATTCTGACTACTGCATCCAAGATTCTTGACCTTGGATATAGACATTATTTACCCTTGAATCTTGCTTTCAGGTGTTTATTTGCATTGAAAAGAGTTGCAAAAACTTTAAAAATAATCCCAAACCAATAAACAATTCTCTGATCTTGCCATATGACTCTGAGAGGTTGACTTATAATGACACAGAGCAATCACATTTTTGAATTTCAGGATGGTTAAATGAAATATTTCCGAAAGGTGAAAGTTACATGGAAAATTAAATAAAAGATAAATTATCTAAATATATTCACAGTCTGCTGTTTTTAAGAAATGCCTTCAGATCCTTCTGTCAGGAAAAAAAAAATCTATGTACAGAGACCAAATGAAAATAAAACAAGGCCAAGAAACATAGCTTGTGCAACCGTTAATTTTGAAAGATTGCTCCATATAGGAAGCAAGAAATATGATAATATTTTTATAATACTGTTTATGTTAGACCATTAACAGCATTTCACAATGACATTCATTACATTCACAGCAACAAACATTTCACAAATATAAGCAAGCATTCTTTTCTGTGTTTACACATGGCACACAGATTTGTTGTTCAACAGTAGCAAAAGTCAGTAGCATAACTGGACCTAAGAACTCAGATTCTTAGTAGTAAAATCTGGACCATATAATATTGCAGATTTTTTTCCTTATTCTGAGAGTGGGGTCAAGAGAGATATAAGCACAAAGATCTCCAACATGACAATTTTCTGTCTTCCCTCTGTCTTCCCCAGATACTATTTGAATGACAGTCAATGTGTTCACAGTCTACTAAGGGGCAGTCATGCTCCAAGTATTTATTAGAAAAGAGAATATAGAGCATTTGGCTCTATCCTTGTTTGATATGTTCTTATCATCTTGCCAAGAAGATTTGAACTCTTGAGAGGATGTGCATCTGGTTTCTGCACTTGCAGAAAGGCATAGGATTCTGATGTAGGTCTTGCAGGTTAGACATGAAGTTTTATCAAGTACCATACTCTGAATGGCACAAGATTCATGCCTGGAAAATGTGCTAAATGTGCTAAATTTCTGCCCAGAAGAAATACTTGAGGATGATAGACCTTGAATGCACATAGATGTACAGCATAGCCCTTGTGCTTGGATGTCTGTCTGTCCATGTGTAAAATTTCTTTTTCTTCAGCTCATTTAGTCACCTATAGGATACAGAAAAGATTGTGCTACTTCTGTGAGGCATGCAATATGATCACCTTGTGGTGAAATTAAGGGAAATGAAGATACCTGTGCCTTCTGTTGTTTCTAAATGTTGTGTAGCTTGGGAAAAATTGATGAAGGAATTAGGAAAATAACTGATTCCTACTTTTTCTTGGACAAACTTCCAAGTTTTGTTTGCATGCTGATAAAATATGATATCATTTCTATGTAAAACACAAATACAGTAGTTCAGTTTTTAAATTAGGTGAAAAATTAACAATTCAGACAAAGCCAGAAAATAAAGGAAGATTTTTTTTTTTTTTTTTTTACTCGTTAGTTAATTTATCCCTTTTAACACATTGTTTCTCACTTTCAGGGTGTTTTGTGAACATCAATCACAGTTCCAAGTCAAAATAGCTTAGAAAGAAATTGGACTTCTGTCTCTGGAGGCTTTTGAATATATTTGTTTCATAGTTACAGACTCTCTTTTTATTTTCTTGTTGACAGCATACCAGTTTTAAATGCAAAGAATGATCTTAATCAGTTGATCTTTCTTCTTTCTGAAGGGGATTCTGGAAAATGGGGATAGCCATAACGATGCTGACCTGTAATGCAATGTACATATAGAACATTCATTTCACAGCATAAAAGCAAAAGAATTAAAGACTTTGTTATACATTTGGGTTTCCAAACAGCTCTGAGAGCTAGTGACTACCATTTCCTTTCGCCTATCTACTCTAGTTTATGTGCTGCATTGCAGCACATCTGCTTTTTTGCAGAGCACATCATGTCGATATTGCACAAAGTGTCATGTTTGAAACTTGAGGTGAGTGGTTCTCTCCGTTGCAGCTACTGCAGAGAGCTGTGAGCACTAGCTGCCTTGAATGACAACCTGCTATGGAGTTGATCCTGCCAGTCTAGGTCCTAGGCTAATTCAGGGACTTGAAAGGCCACAAAACTGGAATCACTAAAGCAATTAATGTGTAGTTTTGACTCATCCTGGGAAATGGATTGAATAGGGTGCTACATGATATGGGTATGCCTCTTCTATTTCCTCACTGACTTGTTGGCTACCAGTCTCCTTGGGCAGCAAGGATTCAGTATACATGGCCAAAGTGGGGAAGAGGTAAGGACTAGCCAGTGATCCAGGCTGCTCTGTCAGCTCTGTGATGCAGTCCTATGTGATCTTCCCAGTCTTGACTGTGGCTCTCTAGCAATCTCTGCGTATAATTCCTGCCTGTCTCTGACTCCTACTCCTGCCCTTTCCCAGCACCAGATTTTTTATCCTGCACTGCTGCACTCTGAATCACTGTTCATCCTGACCTTACCAAATTATTTGTTTTCTGACTACAGTCTGTTTTCTGACTATGATTAACCTAGTCCTTTGGTTTGAGATGACCCTACATAAGTCAAATGCTTGACTTGATTTGTTTTTTAGTATGCTTCCCTTCTCTAGTACTTTGGGCCTGTTGTGGGCTACTACCTATATTCTAGTTGTTTCTTCTAACATCAGCAAATTCACTCCGTATCCATGGAGGAAGGCGGACTATCTTTGCTTCATTTTATCACCCCCCAAAAATTTCTTGTTGCTATTAAGAAGTGCTTTCCAATATAAGATTAGATAACTTTTGGAGTGAAATACAGATCATAAAGGGTTTATAGGACAGAGACTATGAAGGTCTATATCTAGCCACTCTTAGTCTTCTCCCAGAGCAGAGAAATGGACTACCTGTCTTGTAGGAGGTCTCTTCCATACCATTTCAGTGATTATTTTCAACATATCATGTTTAATCCTTTTGTACCTGAGGGCACATCTTTCTACATCATTAAGCAGTAATGAAGAAAATAGAACGTAATGTATGAATGGTATCACAAAACTGCCCTATCATCTAAAACTGAAGTAAATATGCTTTTGGACATATGCTACTTCTCCTATATTTATGAGGACATCAGGTTTTATTAATATTTTGCATGCACCTATTTTAAAAGAGTAAAGATTGTGTAGAAACTGTAAAGCATAAGGAGAGGCATAGAAAAGAATGTGAGTGTTTCACATTACTCCATGTCTACACATACCCCTTCCATCGACCATCAACTCTGGATCTGAGTCAGCTATGGTCTGGAAGCCATTTAGTTGTGTTCCCATCCAACTTGAACTAACATGCCCTTCTGCTGGTGTCATCCTAATGCAACGTGCTTTCCAGAACAGAGCTAGTTTGTATTGCTTGGCCACAATGCTGCGCCAAAGGAATTGGTTATTTTGCACCTAATCAACAGAAAAGTGCTCTAAATCAAAGTCACTGAATGTTAATACCTCAGAGGTTTTGTAATACCTTGAGCCAATTTGAGCCTGATATACAAAATGCTGATCATCCAACACCCAAGGAGTGTTGGAAAATGAAAAAATAAAGTCTGGTCTGCAGCTCTCCATCCCATCAGATTTCCTATATGAGCAAAGCAAAGAATATATATCTTAATGACATTAGGTTAATTAGTGTTTACAAAATATGCAGAAATAATTTTTTTTTTACAAAATATGCAGAAATCAAATGACTAGCACTGTGTGTGACTTGTACCATCATAATGAAGTGTAATTAAAAGTTTATTTCTATGTAAACATATCAAATTTTTCAGTTTCTCAGAAACAAAGAAAAGAGTTTGCTTTCATTTATATCTGCTGTTTTATTCTTCTGAGTTTTTTTTTAATTCTGAATAGGATACAGAATAATATTTTTGCTATCTCCCAGCTGATTGTGGTAGAAAGGAACCTTTTTCCATTAATTGCATATACATGCAATATATAAGCAATTCTGTCAACACTTTTAATTAAAAACACTGCATGCAAAAAATAAAAAAAATAATTTCCCTAAAAAACAGAAGTCTTTTCTTTCATGGGCAGAATCAGACACAGGCTCTCTGTTTGAAAAACCTTCATTTTTTTAGAACAATATCATTTGACTTCAACCACAGAAATGTTCCTGAAACAAACAGGAAAACAAAAGCAGACATCCTACTCCTGTTGCATAAAAAGATATCTAAAACTGGAAAGATAAACACTCATAGGTCTAAGTGGAGGCATCTCCAGCAGGTTCTCTCTGGTGCCCTGGGATGAGATGGTAACCACAAGCACAGAGATGCTGATGCCTATACAACCTGATACTGGTGTGATTAGAGGACACCCAGCATCTTGTAGGATTAGCTGTAATGTACTGTATGGTGCTTTTTTTGCTCATCAAACAGCAGCTGCTAAGAGATGCAGCCTTCAAGAGCACACAGATGATCCCACCTGTTACATTTCACATCTCTAATGGTCTAGATGTGCTGTATCTTAATTAAATTTTATGATTTGTCTGACAAACTTCAAGCAGAATTCTTTGCATCCATTTTTATTGAATTTTCAATGAATGTTTACATGGGATTTACTTTTAAAATACACAGCACCAAAAATGTCATTGTGCGTAAAGTAGAAACAATTTTCTCTCACCACAGTTCATTCTTGAAGAGTGTGTTGCAATTACTTGGAGATACTTTGCAGAATTCTTTGTAATGTCTTTCACCATAGTTTATCTTCCTTTATGTTTACTATAGCTGTTCACAGATTTAAAGGTTTGTTTAATATGCACAGCATTTTGACGTACAATAATGAATCAATTCATACAATTATATATAATGTTTTAAAAGAATCCTAAAATTAAATGTGACCACTGCTAAAAGATGTAATGCAGAAGCATAAAATATGTATGAAATTATGTAAATACACTGGAAAACGTCTTCCAGCTAAACTTGTCTACCAGTTTTCTGAAGGCTTGCCAAACTTGAAATAAAAGCCACATTGAGCAGAATGTTTAGACATCTGGATACCTTTCCTTTAAATTCCAGGAAAATATTTTGTATCTAGTTTGAACTACAGCTACCTAAGTCGCTATTTCCACTACAGTCAAAATAGTTATTCTTTGTAATTTCCTGTTTGTCATATTACTTCTTTCCAGCCAGCTGATCAAAGATATCTCAATATTTTTGTAACTGTTTTTCCTGTCTAATTTTCTAGTTAGTATTTTAACAGGCTCAAGATTGCAAGCCAACCTTTTTTTTTTTATTTGACCTATTCAGGCTTTCTGTCTTCAGACTTTGGACTTCACTCCATTGCTAGTGCTGTGCAATTTATTAAAATAATTGAACACTGCAAAAAATATTAACAAAGTTCAGCAGTTCACCAAATTTAAGGTTGGAAATTATTTCTGCAGTCATGTTCATGTAACAGGAAATTCCTTGAATACTGCACCTCTCTCAGGCAATTTTAACCAGCAATAAAGCTATGAGGCAGGTCTTGTACCACTCTGATACTTCTGTTTTAAAGGTGGCGAAACAGGCTGGTGACAAAAAAAAAAGTTTAATTCAGATTAATCTCACAACAAATACTTGATCTTTTTGCAACTTCATTAAAAATCTTCCAGACTGAGCTTAGGTTTTGTGAACCTTTACTTAATTTACATCAATAAAGCACAAACAAGTATGCTAATTCAGCACTCCTACTACACAGTGTCCCAGAATTTTGTTAGGTTCTACACTTCCTACAAATCAGAAAGCAAACTTGATGAAAATCAAGGAGATATAATAGCAAGAATATGAAGATTAATGTGCTTTTACCCCTCATACACCACTTTCCTACATATCAAAACATCAGCAAGAAAGGAGCTATAAATTCTTCGCTAAATTATACACAATTTCAAGATAGTACAGAAACTAGCTAAGTGAACTGCTAGTGTCTCATGCAAAACTTTTCCTAGTAGAGAAGGTTCAGTTTCTCATTTCGAAGCATCGCCTCTTAACTGAGAAGCAAATCCATCACAAAATATGTGAAATCAAGTGAAAATTTCATTCTAGGTGGAAACTTCTCAAATTAGTAGAGTATTATTTATTGTCATATTTGTTAATTTGAATTCACCTTTTACACACCATTTCCGTGATCTGGAAATGCTGCATTACATTTGAAAGTAATATATCAAAATTAATTTTTGCTAAAAAATCACATAGACAAAAGGTTACCTTTCCCTTGAACTTGAAGATCTATTTCCAAAATTAAATTTGTAAAGGTCTTCACTATATTTGGCCCACTTTTCTTGCATAAAACCATATTTGAACTCTGCATGCTGGTGGTGTACCTGTGAGTTATGTAGCTCAGATCCATTCTAGTGAATACACACTAGCACAGCCTTGGAAGTCCAAAATGATGACTGATCACCACCCATGGAAAAATCATTCTGACACAAGACAGATTTCTTTAGATATATATTTTTGCTGTGTGAACTGGGCCTCACGAGAGGTCAGCAAGGGTCTCTATTTCACTGCACAGAAAATGCTAAAGGATTGTGAAACTGTTCCTGGAGTCCTTAATCCTGGAGTGTCCTACACTTCTGAGAATGACTCACTTGGGTGAGGCAGCTCTGTGATGTGGATACACATTTGTTCTAATTGTGTCGACTCACTCCTACCCCGTTTGAATATGGCAAAAATGGTTCAGCGTGGCTATAACCCTTGCTAGAAAAACCCTATCATGTGCAGTATATGGTGCAGATGGTGTTTTTATTTAAAAAGTTACTTTACACTAAAAACAGAAGAGAGCAAAATACACAGGAAATTTTGGACCATAATGAACTCCCCGATGAGATCTGATGATCTTGATTCACTTACAAGCTTACAAGGAGGAGCTGATGCCTCTTTTATTGCGTACAGCATATTTGCAAATGTGATTGACAAGCTTAGAAACAAGTGCAGCAGTTAGCAACTAAGCACAAATTCTCTTTTTAGTTAAAAACTGTCTATTTAGAAACACTTATCAGATCATAGGAAAAGTAAATTACTTGTAGGTGATAGAGTTGTCTGACCTACCAATTAACAAAATCAGGTCAGATGTACAGCATGTAAATTAATTACCTGAATATGACTAGCTGACATTTGATAAAATCCATGTCACATTGATAGGGAATCCAATCCTGTCAACAAGGCTGTAGATGTTAGGAAAAAAAAAAAAAAAAGCAAAGAAACAAACAGTAAAGACAAGCAGAGACAAGCAAAGGAGGGAGAAATCTGCTTAAGAGCCCTACTGTTTCTTTTCTTTTCTTCTATTGTTTTCTTGAGCGTAAAGAAAACAGAATGTATAGTACAGTGGTTGCGGATAAGTAGTGTCAAAAATACATATCATGTGGAAAAACATAATGCAAGATTTAATGCAACTACAACCAGGGTTCAAGTCAGAGTTCTTCTAGTAGCATTATCTGAGTCACCTATATGTACCTTTTTTTGTCCTCCTTTTCTGATGTCATATAGTGCATGAAGGGCATGGACATCATAGGTTTTACCAGAGGAATAAACTAAAATTTGAAATCTTGATCTGTGTCATTATTGTGGAGTTGACTTTGTTGTGGTCTCTATTTGGCAGCCTGGTCAGGAAAGAATCCTTATTTTGTTGTCAGGAATTGCAGTGAGAGCTGAAGTTCTTGATGTACACTCATGGAAATCTTTAAAACACTTCTGAGACTGGGATTGTTGGTAATTTTTTTTTCCTCATAGAAACAGATGAAAATGTATTAATTTCAATGAAAAAGTGATATATGAGTCAAAGTTACCTGCTTGAGGTCACTATAACAAGATCAAGCAATGTTATTTAAAACAAATTCAAACCACATCATCAACACTAAAGCCTGAGGTATCTACTTGGGTCAAAATAGGGCCACAATGCTTTGCTCCTGTGGTCACTTATCTATTGATTATGGCAGCTTGTTCTTTTCCCTCTGTTTTCTTCAAAGCCTGGAAGTATGTGCCTTCTCCCTTTCCAAATGCTGCTCAGCTTGAAAAGCAGCACAGTTGATCCTTAAGAATTTCCTCCACAACACTTTGCATATTTGCTTAAGAGGGAAGACCAGAAGATAAAGAGAGCAAAATAATTTTAAATCCTGGAGAAGCCAAGCTGTTCTTCAGAAGATGCATCGTGCTGGCCCCAGGGCACCCTGAACAGCAGCCGTGGCACATGGCAAGGTGGCAGCAAGTACCAGGATATGTTTCTGACAGCCAGTGTTGGCTGATCTGATACAACAGAGAGAGCCAGAAGAAACAGCTATTGCCCATGATTATGTGTCTCCTTCTGTCAGGAGAAGAGGTGTCAACTGGGTCTCTTCTTTTTAGGTTTGGGATTTTTTTTTCATCCTTTTCCATTATGTTTCAAAGATTTGTTCCAGACTAGTAGCCTATGGGCTGGGGAGATGAGAATTCAGTCAGATATAGAGCACACAAAAAAGTGTGACAAATTGCAATGACAAGGTTGTGTTAGTAGCTTATGATCTAGTGAAATGAAATCCTGAAGCAGAGAACAGACAGTGGTGTGCTATGGGCTATAGGCATCCAAGTTCAGAGAAGGGGGAAGGATTGTGCAGCAGGGGTAAGAGCACTGAGCCAGTAAAATCACCACTGATATTACTGCCAGCCTGTAACACACTGCTCATCAATAAATTAAGTCATTTTTCTTGCACTCAATATCAAGGAGTAGAGTGATGCAGTTGGTATTTAAACATCATGAAATATGTTATTAGACACGCACAGCTGGAAGTAAAGAAATACAATGTTTTGGTCAGAAGCTTTCAAGCCTGCTGGCTGAAACATTTAACATTTTACTTCCATCTGTTTATGTCTTACAGAACTGGCTTGAACTTAATACTTCACACTGGAACATGCAAGAACTTTGGGGGAAGCACTCACTTTAAAAAAAATATTTTGTCCATGCTCTCCATTTTGTCTTTCTGTATGAAAAGTCACTAAGGGAATTTTTCACGATCTTTACAAAAAGGTTGAGCTAGATTCATAACTTCCTCTTAGCTAGTAACTGCGCTGGCACTAACCATTATTGTGTCTGAGCATCTTAGGGGCTGAGCACCTCCTTAGATTTTATCCTCGTAACCAGTCAGACAGAGAGCCATTGACCCCATTTTTCACATGGGGAACTGAGACATGCAGTTGACTAAAAAGCTTGGCAAAGTTCCTTTAGTCTGTGACTGGCCTATGAATAGCATCTATGCTTCTTTTAGTCCTCTCTCACCTAAGCTAATCCTCCTAAATTTCCAGGACCTGAGGGAGAAGCAGTTGTAAAGGCCAAACAATCTGCATCACTAAGCATATCCTGCCCATAAAATGCCTTACAGGGGTAGTATAGATCACTGGTACTTATTGATAATTATATTTTTTTTGGACCAAGAATTTTTCTATGCTGTGGACTGTATTAACATGAACAAAGGCAAGATCCCTACTTTAACATGTACTTCTTCGCCATTTGTTGATATCCAGTCTATCCACTTCCCAACTTTTACAAAGTCCTCAAAAAATAAACCTTCATAATTCTTTTAATGATCCAATCAACCACATAATGATGGATTTATTGAATTCTAATAACTTTATTATGAAAAAAATCTTTTTTCACTATGCTGTCAAGAAATACCTCAAGACTAACTTCCTGAACTTTATCTTTTCATATTTGCTGTTTTAATGATTAAGTGATCATACTTAACTGAGCAAAATTTCCAATATTTAATGTAACCTCAAAGATATTGATTCTTCTTTTCAAGACTAAATATAGAATAAGGCATCAGTATTCTTATTTTGATAAACATACATATATGTCCCAATAGAATAGTAAAAACAAGGTAGTAACATCTTACAAAACTTTAAGTACTCTTACAAAACTTCCTCATTCGGCTTTCTGAATTTATTCCCACATCTGACACTAGAGTATCCCTTAAAATTTTACATGAATTTTTTTTTTTTATGTTTCCTTTCAGAATTTAAAGTCTATCTATACATATGGCAAAATGGAAGTTCATAGGGGGAATTTTGGCATTGAATAAAATGCACCTTTGTTGTTTGAATTGTTTGGCAAAAGAATGTAGAATGTATTTTCTTGGCAATCAGGAAGGTATCAGGTTTCTGACTTGAAGAAGCAGATGCAGAAAAAAATTTTATCAAAAAGAATATGAGGACCTGACAAGATTAGGTAAATAATTACAGTCCTGCAGAGAAAATGGCAGGTAATAGAATACTACAGTCCTATGCCAGATGATAGTGTACCTTTCAGTTTGGGAGAGAAATATTCTAACCAAATAAAAATCAATAAATGGAAACTGAAGCCACCCAGCTCCAAATTGGAATTAACACACAGATTTTAAACAGTAAGAATAATTAACCATCTCCATCTGTTCGTCTTGAGTATTTTGAAACAAGCTGTACTCAGGGAAAAATTATCATACTTTCTATGAGGGCAACCGGGTAGAAATCTGAGACTAGATAAGCTAAGGACTTTTTGCAGGTTGCAAAATCCTCATTAAGGAGGTGCTGTGCCTTAAGAAACAGTAATATTAACACAAGAAATTAAAGAGCAGTTCAGGGTTTCCAGGACACAAATATGTCTTTTTTGTGTGGCTAATGCTAAAGGTTCCCTCATCAGTAGTCATGATACTAAAAGCAGAGATTGAGAGGATTACATCCGTCTATCATACACTCATGAAACAAAAACAAATATTTGAGCCTGAAATTAATCCTAACACAGAGAAAGTGAAAATGCAGAGAGATTGTTAACAGGAATCATTTCTGGTAGCTGAAGAATCAGCACATATATTGTGTTTCATAATTTCCAGTTTTAAACTGCTGAGTACTCATTTAGAAAAAGAAAAAATCCTCTGTTCTTACATTCTAAGGATGAGTTCTCTGTCCATATGGAAAAGGAGTGTACCCTTATAAATATGTTGAAATTGTCTAATCAAAATTCCAGTGAAAAGTTTTCCTAAAATCAGCTCAGGTTCTGGGGTTAGATAAAAGCAGAACAAAAAAGTAAAATGAAAGTTTGACACTTTTCAAGTATGAGATAGACATCTGAACTAAGTTACAATAAACTTTCTCCAAGAGTGATAAGGGTGCAGAATGCCAGCTGATTTATTGTGTTTTGATGTACAGATAATTTAACCATGTCTGTGGGAAGAGAAAGAGGATCAGAAACTTAAACACAGTAGTTCTGACATTCATAATAGATGTGTATAAACACATCCTGTAAATTAGGTTATAACCACACATTTCTGGCAGATTCTTTATATAAATATGAAAAGAAACTTTCATACCAACTACATTGTACACATTTTAAAGAGTCCTTCATAATGCCTGATTTACAAGTTGAATTTGGGTATTTTGTTCAAGATAATTCCTTCCTGAAGGAAGGACTTAAGAACATTTTTAATCTTATTTTAATTTAAAAGCATGTCAATTATTAAACCACAAAGAAGGTTTAATAATTAGTTTGTTAAATATTATTTGTTTAATAATTAGTTAGCTTACTTTTGACTTTAATATTTTTTTCTGAAGGCTTCTAATGATTAAGGACTGTGAACACCAACTACACTGAGAAAGACTTGAGGAAGAAGTCTGTCTTACAAAGAAGAATGGGAAAGCAGTCAACTGACCAGGGTCAAGGAGGGGTCATATAGCAGAATTGTGAACATGTCAGGCCTGCTGATGGGTAGAGGGAAAACCTGGGGTATCATAGCTGATAGAGATGCCAATTTGAATGTAGTGTCAGATGAGGAGAGAGGAGGTTAAAAGAGAAGATACGACATAAAGTTGCTTTGTTTGAATTCATACTGACATCAGGAGCTTAATTAATTTTGAAGGGGAAAATTGTGATATTATGTACTTCAGCTTCTGTTCTGTGAACCCTTTATATTTGCATTTTAGATATATTAGCTAGATAAGACATCTTACATAAAAAACACATAGTTCTTTTGAGTTTTGTCTATAAAAGAGGCTTCTTTGGCACAGAGGATATAAGCAAAATGGTCCCTGGTTAAGGTTTTATAAGAGATCTGGGAGCATTTTCTCTAGAAAACACCCTTAGAATAAAGTGCTAAAGATTTTTATATTTTTCCCCCAAAATACCCAGAAATCACTATTAAAGGCTAAAGAACCAGGTTTTTATAGTGTCATATATTAAGTCATTGACCACATCCTCTTTCTCAGGAAAAAAAATATTGTTTTACTATAATTCTGGATCCAAACCTTAGCATCTATTTTCCCCTCTTAATTTTCCACTCTTGCTATTTTGTCATTTTTATTGTCACTGTGTATGAGAAAGCCTGATTCAAATATAGGTTCATTTTTTTCACAGTTGCAGAATCCAAGCACTTCTGTTTTGTGAGAACTAACAGATTTGTCTACAATAAGAAATTTGTGGTTTCCAGGTCTTAATAAGCATTAATACAGTCTAATGTGCTTTAGTTTTTATCACAACTAAACAGATGAAATAGTTAACTGTAAAGCAAATTTCACTACTCTCACAGTCTAGATTTTCTTATGTGCAATGTAAATAATACAATTTATTATAAATATGATTTACGATTTAATGTACATGGTCAATATATTCCAGTTAATGTTTATCATTGGCCTGCTCTAGTTAACAAGTAAAACACTGAATAGAATCATCTTACTGTATACTTTTCCTATAAATTACACTAGAGGACTCTTTCTCATTGACTTACACAGAAGTATTAGCACTCTAAAGAAAACATGAAATGAATTCTATAAATAGACTTCTAATGTATAAAAAAAAAAGGTATGTCTATTGCCTGAAAAGCTTGAGCATACAGGGAAAATATCTTTCAAGAATGTGATAAAAATCTTTAGAATTAGCTCGTAGACAAAGATGGAGCTACATTTCTTATAATTCTTCCCATGAAATCCTCTTGAAATGCAATAGAAAAGCTTTGAGACTTTAGTTGCAGTTCTAGGCCTTCCTATTTCTTAACCCAGTCTTTAAGTCTCCATATTTTGGACATGTGACATGAGAAGGGAAGAAGTTATGGGACAGAGGCTGTATGGTGGGAGGCAGTCTTGCAAACAAAGGCAAGGCTACAGTTTCGGGAAGAGCCCAGATTCAAAGAGCTCTGAGTGCTGCAGCACTAGCAGAGCTGAGGGTGTCAGATGCGACCAGCTGGTGAGTCCATCAGCTGTGCCTGACCCTGGGCCATGGAATGGCCCTGGGAATGTCTCAGTTGTCTGATGTCTACAGCATGAGATCTGAGAGATCTTCTCCTCCTGTGAGATGATGCTGTTTCATACTTCAGAGAGCAATCTTGTAACCACTGTATCTGTATTTATCTATTCATTTATGCATTTGCTGACTCTGAATTCAGTGGAATCAGAGTTGGACATTAATTTCTTGTCTGAAGAATTCAAATGAGAACTCTTAAGTGTACCTCCTTTTCCACTGTTCAAGTAAAATGTTACTTATCAAGAAGCTGGGAATAAATACATCATCAGACAGAACTGCACATTGTAGGACCCCAGAAGGATGGTAGGCTGTCTAGAGCTGTCTAGAGTCTCTTTCCTCCCTCTTTACTGTCCAAGGCTGGCATAGTCAATAGCCAGTAAAAACAAAACATTAAAATACTATCATTGACTTAGAAGTACTATCAAACCCATACAGTGCACTCTTTGCACAAGCTCATTTTACACAGAAAGAAAAATCAAATAATCCAATAATAATGGAAAAATCATCTGGGAGAAGGGGAGGAAAGGGAGGCACAAAAGAAATAAGGTCCTCTGCTAGGAAGCAGAGAGAAGTTGGATTCAGTTGTAAGTAGCCATAGTCCCTTGGTACAAGTAGACCAGGGTAATTCCTTCCTCTCCCTGTGCGCAGTCAGGCATGCAGAGACACAAAGGAACCTGATATAACTTCCTTTCCAGAATTTTTAAAAGGTTAAATAGATAAATTTCCCCTGTGTCCTTTGTTGTCCCTGTACTCTTCTTGGTCAAAGTACCATCAAAGAAAGTAACTACTTGGTCTGTGGAAGAATCAGAGTCCACTTCTCTTTTTACACATTAAATGAATAGATCAATTGAGGCAGGGAATGACTAAGACTGTAATTTGCTCTTTAGTCATCAGCTGCCTGAGAGTCTCGACTGCAACAGTTTCCTTTTATATTAGGGACTCAGCATCATTTGCGCAATACCTATGCATCATCCTTTTTAGAGGAGACAGAAAGCTTGTTAGGTTTGGTATATCCTGCACATTAAGGGAGGGCAGATCTTTTGTGATAAGGACTGGAGCTCTGCTGTCCCTCCAATGGTTCATCTACACCATTTCTTCAAGGAAACAGTCTGTACATAATTTTGCCCATTTTATTTGGCATAATATTAAACTTCTGAGTGTCCTGCTTGTGCTTGTTGAAGCCTGTGCTGGTCTTTCTTCACAAAACACCAGTTGCAGCTGAGAACACTGAGGCTTGCCCTCATGGTCAGAGGGGCAATTGATAAGCTCCTGAGAACATCCAGACATGTCCTACAAATGGCAGCGCAGGCAGGGTGTGCAGGGAGAGTGCTGTGAGAACAACTGGAACGTATCAAGCTCCACCCAGAGATGAAGTATCTTCTCTCTCAGCCAACGAGTTGAGAGCTTAAGGGTAAGAATTAGGAGACACGCTTACACGTGTGACACTGACGTGTTTACTAGAGGCCACCTGATCAGGAGGAAGAAGCTGGAAATAGCCTCATGGTCACAGGCCCTGGTTCTCCTGGAAGACTTCAACCACCTGAGTATTTGTTGGAGAGACAACACAGCTCCAAAATTTCTGCAGACATTTTGATGTAAGTGGTGGAGGAACCAACACGGAGAAATATGTTGCTGGACATCATATTAATAAATCAGGAGGGACTGGTTAACGAAATGAGGCTTGGGGACAGCCTTGGCTATAGTGACCATGAGATGGTGAAACTCTGGATCCTGCATGGACAAAACAAAGCAGTAAAATGAATTAGAACACTTAACTTCAGGAGAGCTGAAGTTGGGCCTCTCCAAAGATCTTCTTAGGGGAATCCCATGGCCTAGAGGTCCAGAAAAGGAGGGGACCCAAGGTGGCTGGCCAATATTCAAAAATAATTTCCTTCAAACTCAAGACCAATGTATCCCCATGATCAAGAAATCGGGCAAAGGAGACAGGATACCTGCATGGATGAGCAGAGAGCTTTGAGTAAATCTCAAATGGAGGAAAGACATTTATGGGGTGTGGAAAAAGGGACAAGCCACATAGAAGGACTATGGGAACATCATAAGAGTATATGGGAAGATGAGTGGGAAGGCCAAGGCCCACTTGGAATTGAGTCTTTCAAGGGATATCAAAGACAAAAAGAAGGGCTTCTAGAAATGCATCAGCAGCAAAAGTAAGCTTAGGAAAAATGTAGGACTGATGTTGAATCAGATGGGTGTCCTGGTGACAGAAGACACAGAGAAAACGAAATTACTGAATGTCTTCTTTGCCTCAGTCTGTACTGCTGAGGATGGATTTAAGGAGTCTGAGACCTCCTTAGGCAAGAGAAGAAGGCTGAAGAAATTAAGACTTCCCTTTGGTGATAGAGGATTTGGTTAGAGATAAGCTAGACAGACTTAAAACCCATAAATCCATAAGCTCTGATGGGATGCACCCAGAGGTGCTGAGGGAGTTGGCAGATACAGTTGCTGAGTCACACTCTGTCATCTTTGAAAAATCATGGAGAATGGGAGAAATGTCTGTTGACTTCTGGAAGAACAATGTTACTCCCATCTTCAAAAAGGTCAAGAACAAGACCCCAGGAAATTATTGGCCAGTCAGTCTCCCATCCATCCCTGGAAAGGTCATGGAACAGATCATTCTGGAGGTCATCACCATGCATGTAGAAAAAAGGAAAGTCACCAGGAGTAATCAGCATTGGTTGACCAATCTGATGGCTTTCTACGATGGCAGGATAGATAGACAAGGGGGGAGCTGTGGATATTGTGTCCTTCAGCTTCAGCAAAGTTTTGACACTGTCTCCCATAAAATCCTTCTAGGGAAGCTCAGGAAATGTGGGTCAGATGAACGGACAGTGAGGTTGATGAAGAACTGGCTGAATGGCAGAGCTCAGAGCATCATGGTCAGCAAAGCAGAATCCACTTGGAGGTCTGTAGTCAGTGCTGTTCCTCAGGGATCAATACTGGGTCCAGCCTCATCCAACCTGTTTATCAATGACCTGGACAAAGGTATAGAAGGTACCCTCAGTGGTTTTGCTGATGATATAAAACTGGGGGAGTGCCTGATACACCTGAAGGCTGTGCTAACATTCAGCAGGACCTCAACACACGGAGAATTGGGCAGAAGGAAACTTAATGAGGTTCAGCAAGGGCAGGGGTTTGGTACTGCACCAGGAGAGGAATCACCCCAAGAACCAGCACAGGCTGGGGGCTGGGGGCTGACCTACCAGAGAGCAGCTCTGTGGAGAAGGCCTGAGAGTCTTGGATGACAACGTGATCATGAGCTGGCAGTGTATTCCTGTGGCCAGGAGGGCCAGTGTATGCTGGGGTGCCTCGGGAAGAGTGTAGCCAGCAGGCCAAGGGAGGTGACCTGCCCAACCCTAGAGAAGCCACATCTGGAGTGTTGGGGCCATTTCTGGGCTCCTCAGTACAAGGAAGACAAGGAGCTACTGGAGAGGGTCTGGCAGAGGCCACAGGGGTGATGAGGGGTCTGGAGCTTCTCCTATGAGGAGAGACCGTGGAAGCTGGGCCAGTTTAGTCTGGTGAAAACTGAGAGGAATCTTATTGATACAGAAAAATACCTCAAAAGGGGGTGCCAAGAGGATGGTGCTGGCCTGTTTTCATTGGTGCTCAGTGACAGGAAGAAAATAAACTAAAACACAAGAAGTTCCACCTCAACATGAGAATGAACTTCTTTACACTTAGGGAGGCAGAGAACAAGGAACAGGCTACCCAGGAAGTTCATGGAGTCTCCCGCTCTGGACACATTCAAAACCCACCTGGATGAGTTTCTGTGTAACCTGTGCCATATGACCCTGACTTGGCAGGGGAGTTGGACTAGATCTCCAGAAGTCCCTTCCAAACCTAACAATTCTGTGATTTTATTATCTCCTAGGCACGTGTGAGAGTGTCTCAAGCTTGATTACCTAATGGAATTAAGAAAAAAAATGGCTCCCTCAAATCAAAATTCTCATACTGCATTCAGAAACTTTCCAAGCTCTGATAAGAATGAAAATGTGATCATGAACATTTATATCCTTATTGAGCTGTTCATTCCAAAAGACCCATTTTTTCTGTGTAGAGAGAAGAATTAGTTAAATGAAATGAAATACAGCTACCTCTGCAACAGAGTGCAACAAATGTGTAACTCTACACAATAGTTTAGGATAGGCAGTAAAGAAGGATATTATGCCCAGCTGAAAAAGTGCTGTCTGATTCATGAATATAGTTGTTTTCCCTTTATGTGGCTTTCGTTTCCGTATCCAAGCAGCTGGTGTATGATAGTGAAATTCTGCCTTCACTTTTAATCACAAAGGCACTTTTGTTTCAATCAGAAATGCACTTTATTTTTTCAACCAAAAATAAGAAAGCATTGGCATTTTCAAAATGCAGTGTTTGTAATACAAAAAGGTTGTTTAATCATATACTTTGATGTTAGAGCTCTTTCATTTTTAAGTGTTTCTAAGAAACTGCTTTAATTTTAGTTTAGGGTGCAAGAACATATAAATCTTGGTGGTGCTCAGGGTGAGACCTGGTACAGGAAGCACCTGCTTTTAGCAGAAGTTCAAGCGGGAGATGAAAAAGTAAAGATCACCCTGGCTTTTAGCAGCTTTTATCCAATCACAGACCAGGCTTTTCTTAGCCTATGTTAATAATTATTATTTGAGCATGACAACCTCAGATAATTTTGCTTCCTTGCAGTAAATCTTCCTTGGATCTTGTGATACAGCCGCTCCTGTATCTGGGTCGTTATTCATTGTTATACAGAATAATGCCACTGAAGGATTAAGATGATATTAGCAAATGCATTATGAAGCCACAAGTAATCAAGCTTAATGTAGAGTGAGATTTGGAAGTAGAAAATATTCAGACTAAGATGTTAGTAGTGTGTTATGGAAATGGTTTAATCTCTGGTTATAAGTAGCTAATATATGCTGAATTTTAACATCAGTGTGCAACTTCGATTAGAATCTTCTAAATAAATAATCCCCTTAGCAATCCTACTAAAAAATGGGAGCTTAATTGTCGCCTTACAGTCTAGTACCTTTCACCTTCACATAATGCTACCATGATGGCTTTTCAAAACAGCAAGAAGGAGAAGAGAGAAGAAAACCAACCAGAAGAATTTGTCGGCAAGACACTTTAACATCCATTTCAAAAGTCATAGATTACAATTTAAAATGGAAGTCCCCTTTTGAACAAAGAAGGAAAGGTTATGAGAAAATACGGTTTGAAATTATTGATGTGTAAAGCCATACATGATTGCATCTGTCCTATAGCTCCCCCAAATGCACCAAATGGATATTGCTAAAACCTCATGGAAATAAGAGCAAGAGATTTGACTACAGTGATTGTCATTACTGCTTAGAATGCTGGTTGATGTGTCTCAAATGGAATATCTGCTTTTCTCATGCAAGCCGACTTTAGACTGTGTGTCAGATGCGCAGTATGTGTTATGCCCAGATAACCCTGGAAACATGCAACAGTCATGCAAATTATAATTCCAGAAAAAGAAATAAAGTAAATTGACCATTGATAGTTCTTTTTCTTCCTTTATCCTTCTCTCTTATATGAGCACCCAAGTGTAATGATTGTGAACTCAAAGAATTTCTGTTTCAATGCACTTTAGCTTTGCAGGCAATGAAGTTAGTGGGTTCAGCTTTAGTTCTTTATGGGGTTTTGTATTGTTTTTATTTATTTTTTTCTTCCAGGAAAGCTCACTTAAAAATCGTGCAGTGATTATCTCTTTACTAGCATCAAAGTTTCTATCTTTACAGATATTTACTCAATGTTACACCAGAGCAGGAAGCAACTGACCAAAAACACTGAAGCAATAAACAAAAGCTTTAACTTGCCTAGAACATCACTGAAGCACATGAGACACTATATTTATTATTACAAACATGCTCATACTTTGATCAGATATTGTTAATCACAGCAGATCTGCTTCTGCAATTTACATGTTGGTCTTGTCAGAAAAAAAAAAAAAGCTCAATATAACTTCCCACCCCTCACTTCAAGGCCTTTTTGGCATCAAACGAATCAGCCCTTTTATTAAATTACTTTCTCTGGGATTCTCAGAGAAATATCTTGTGCTTCCTTCATGCAGGTTTTCAGAGTCAGGGTGCTGATGGCAGTCAGAAACCTCTTTCTATCTTTAGAGATTATTTCTTCCTTCTTGATTCTGTATGTCAGAGTTGATTCTCAAATATATTTATCTACATTTTGTTAATTGTCATTTAAAATTGTATTCTAAAGGGTATACATTTAGACTATAGTAATTTTGAAGGCGAGCAGTTATTTCATTGGGTTGTCACTCCTTTCAGAAATCAAACCCTCCCTGTCATATATAAATAGATTGCTTGATATACATGCAATATCCTGTCGGTGTCATGCACTCTTTTCTTTAATCTGACTGACATAGCACATAATAAAATGCTCACTTCAATATATGTCTGTTGCATTTTGCCTAATTCTGGGCTTAGTTTAATATTAGTCATGAATATTTCCTACAACTGGATATGAATTTGAATATATAAAAGGCACATTTTATGTTCATGCTGCTGCACTTGCTTCTGCCATATATTTTATTGCTTTCCTTCCTTGTGATGAATTAAGCTATCTGAAGAAAAGAAGAACAGGAAGCAACAGGGACATTGAGCCCATTATCTTTATCCACAAGCCAGGTGTAGCATGTGAGAGGGAGAATTGCATTCTTTGCACTTTATTTTCCATAAGTAAGTCACAGCAGTGAGCTGGAGAGAGCCACATTCTCCAGTGGCCATGGCAAGAGGAAATAAAAATTCCAACATATTAAATCTCAAACTTTTTTCATATACAAGTACTTGATCACACTATATCAGCAATTTTATTCCATATTATTTATATAGATTGTTTTCCATAGGAGGCAGAAATTGGATTGACATTTTGTTTCACTTCTGTTCTGCTGCACATCTAAAGAAATATCTTCTTTGGGTAAAAAGCTCTTTTTGACCAGTAGGCCTGGATGCTTAGGTGTTTGTATTTCTTTATAAGTGGATATTACTATAATGAACAGAAAAATGTTGTGACTTTTTCAATGTTTCTGCCAGGACACACATCCAGATTTCCTATAAGGAAGATTCAGTTGTGGATAACTAGTGAGGAAATCTTAATTCCTATATGCTTTATAAAATATGCATAAAACAGTAATTATTTTTATTGTAATTGAAAAGTCACTGGGGATCCTGAAGATGTCAATTTTTTTTGTTTGTTTGTTTGTGGGTGAGAATTAATTTAATAGAATATCTTCAGGAAACTAAAATTATTGAACGTATTTTACTCCTGTTACTCGACTAGATACTTTTGTATCTACTTTTACAGCTGAGAAAGAAGAACTAGGCAGCATGTTCAGAGACACATTTTAATCAATTTTTGATAAAAATAACCTGTTGTTTCTTGGTCACCTTAAACACATAGGTTTGGCTATTTGGTCACATAAAAGGTATATAATCTCAGGTGGTTTTAGCTTCTTGGTTTTTAAAGACAAGGAGATGAATTTTTGAAAAGAAACAGAAGCAATGACTGTCATTTCTATGCTTCAGCAAGTCAAAAATGTTTCAAATACTATGGCATTTCTGGATTCCTATGCCACCTACCAAGGCCTGCATGTAACTTTTTGCTATTAGAAAGTGTGTTTCATCATTTGGCAATAGACTGAATTTTTTTCACAGTGCTTGAACTAGAATACAGTTTCAGACTCTTTTAAAATGGCCTGTGTTACCCTGGTTTTATTTTTCATGCAGAAGTACAGTCTATTCTGTCTACATATTGTGTGACCTTGCCTCCCTATGGATAGAAATAATAGAAAAAATGAACCACTGTCTAAAACAGATTAGATGCCAAACCCAGTTAGATCTTGCCTAATCCTATAAAAGTGTGTCAGTTAGGGACTTACTTGACCTACAGAAAAAAAAAGATCTGAAAACATTATTCTAGCTGGTCACTGATTCAGCTTGATTATACTGCAGCCACGGCTTTATTACAGCAGACAAAGTATGGTCATGCAAATTTAGCCCAATTTCTATCACCCTATGGCATCCACCCAGCAAGTTAAAAAATACTTTTATTCAACAATACGACCAACATGAAGCAGATTAATTGCCAGAACAACACAGTGAAATCCAAACAGAAATTACTCCCTAGTTAGATAAGGCTTTTCAATCAGTGGCCCGCATTGTTCTTGCTGAGGGATTCCGACATGCTTGAGGAGTTTTATGGCACTAATGATACTATTACAGTTGTTCTGCAAATCTTGGGTTACTTTTTTTCCTATTGTCTTAATACCAAAGACTCTTTATATGTAATTATTTTCAACATGTCTCTGTCAAGATAATTAAATAAATTTTGGATCATTTTTTCTTCCTTTATTACTTTTAGAAGGCAAATGATCAAATGTGTGTGTGCACAGAAAAATATTGGAGAAACTTCGAAGAAAGTTTTCTCTCTCTAGCAGAGTAAACATATTGGATGTTACACACTGGATTCAGTGTTATTTTGGTGAATGTTCTAACAGCCAAATTAGCTAACCCAAAGGGAACGAAAAAGGTGTTTAGAACTAGTGACAGTACTTCAAAAAATGAGGCTGGGTCAAGCACTATATGGGCACTAAAGCGAGTATGGAGTATAATAAAGCAACTTGTTTTTTGAATAGCTGGGCACAGTATAGGTAAGCCTATTGTTCCCCAAAGGCTGCTTGCAGTTACTGTTAACGCACTTCTGTGCTTTTACCAGAGCCTTCAGTAGCTGTGACAGTGCTTGCAAATGTGATGCTCATGACAAGTCTGTCTGCTTCTAAAGCATGTGAAGAAAGCAGAACACTTTTAATAATACTAATGGAGAGATTATCTTTAGCTTCTGATTTTTTTCCTTTTGAAAATAAAAGTGGGAGGTTTGTTTTAGCACTCTGCCCTTTTCAGAAAGGTTGTAAGAAGCAATTGAGCCCCCTCTGCAAAAAGCTTCCCTTTTCAAGTTTTCCACTTAATTAAAATACCACATTTTAGCTCACTAGAAGGAAAGTCTTCACCACTACCTTTTAAAGAAATAAAAAAATAAATAATAGTGACAATCCTCTGTCAGTATAAGAGTGTTTCTGTTAGTTTCTATGCACAAAGGGATAATTATATACTTTTAAAGTCCCCATTAAAGAGCCAAAAACTGTTGTACAGCTACTTTATTAACGATATCTGAATACTGCAGATAACATTAAAGGCTACAAAAGTAGCCAATTAGACTGTATTAATATGCAAATTTACACAGAAAAGAATGTGAAAAATGTTTTGAGATTATTTGGGAGTGTAAAAGAAAGACTGGACTAATGGGCTGCAAAGATGCTATTTTGCACATACAGATTCATATATGTATGTTGCCTCTGAAGCACTAATAACACTAATTTTTGCTGCTATATTAAAAAATTGCAAAAAAAAAAAATCTCATTATTGCTTTTTTTAAAGGATTATAAGCTATCCTGAGAAGAAAGGAATGATTTAAAATTCCAAAATAATAAGGATTTCACAGTGATTCAGTAGATGCGTTATGGATCACATTTTGCAGACATCTCCTAATGCTTTGGTATACCGCTAGCCAGTAAAATGCATAACAGACCACGATTACCCACTCCCTCCTATATAATACCAGTCAATTTCTACTTGTTCTTTCCTGTATTTTGCATTTCTCTGCAATATTTTAACCTTTATGCATGTTCTGTTTAACCAATTATTTAAAATTTACAACAAATTATATTCAGTCTATCAGATGTAACCCAAAATTTCCATTTTACTCATGTAACTATGTTGGAAAATAAAAGATAAGGATGTTGGATACTTTTTATAGATTTCCATCAAATATTGAAAACCAGTTGTGAACGTGTGCCTGTGTGTCTCTATCTGTGTGTTTACGCTGCTTCTGTGCTCTTGCCATCGAGTTCAGTACGTTGTTCTTTAAAAGTGAGCCCCACTGGGCTCTGTGCTACACTATGCAACATACAATCCAGCACAACTTATCACGCTGTGACAGCTAATATTTAAAAAACACACGCGTATTTTGAGGTTTGATAACTGCTATCAATCTTGATAATAGGTATGGAATCCAAAATTCTGACAGGTACCTAGTGGAAGGAACATCCACTGTGAACAGCTAATGCTGAAGAAAATGAACAAGAGGCAGATAGTCTGTGTACCTAATTACAGATAAAACAAATAAATAATACAGAAAAAGCAATTATAAGTATCTACTGAGGTTTGCAGATTCAGAAGGACTGTAAGCCTACCAAGGCCACCTAGCTGGCTTTAATTGGACATTTTGTTATTGAAAGGTTTGGGTCTTGCTTTATGGATTTTTTTTTTTTTTACGGTTATATTTTCAGGACTCCCAGTACAATTCCACACAGCACCTTAGTTTCAAAGAAATTGCCAACGAGGAATAGAGCAAAATGTGTAAATGCAGGGCTTTGATGCTTTGCAAAGGCACTCTTAAGAGAGAGTTAATCAAGTTAGAGTGACCTCCAAAAGCAAAATTGCAGCACAAAGCATAATGGGTAATGCTATGTAAATTGCCATGTATGCAATCGGGATGTTATTATAGCAAGACCAAAAGGTGCTAGCTAATGACCTCTACATTTGATCTCTGGTTTTCCTAGGGGCTGACAATGTCTCTGGCTGAGACAATAGCTGCAGCCCGCTGATGAGCATGGAGAAGGGCAAGACACCTGTCTACAGCTGCCTCTGCAGCCTCAGTGGACCAGATCTAGGTGCTGCTAACTGACAATGAGATCACTGCCACGAAGTCACCCCTTAAATCAACAGCACCTTAAACCAAAATGGCATTTAGTATTATTAATATTATGATTGTTATTTATAACTGGGTTGCAATTATTCAAAAATTTATATTCTCCTCCTAGAAAGATTTATTTTTCAGAATGCACATGAAGATACATAGGATGCTTGGAGAAAAAAAAAAAAAAGCAAACAAACAACAAAACCCTAACACTTATTTAGTTTTGCTGCTTTGATTTTAATTCCAAAAATTTTGGGATTAATCAATGACTAATTCAAACCACTTACATAATTTTACATTGAAACAAATATTCCAGAACTTTGATTTCTTCTGCAAATAATGTATTGATTAAGGAAGTAAAAGTGAAAATATTTCTCATTTTATTTCTTCATTCTTTGTAAAATCCTCTAGATAAAATTTTCTAGATGATACAAAATGTTTTACATTATTTCCTTACTATTTGTTTGCTTAACCTCTGTTAATAGAAAGATTTAGTCTGATATATACTATATGTGTATGTATATATGACTATATACGTATACATGTAAATTACCAGAGATAATTATCAAAAAACAATTAATGTCTTTAGACAAAGGTGAGTTAATAATGTCGATGGTCTTTCAATACTGAATTTATTTATTCATAAAAATTGGTAAAGTTCCATTTTACCTATTATAACTGTTTTAGACACAGAAATAATTGCTATATAAGCAAAAAAATTATTTACTTTTTAATTTTAAAATAAATAAGAGATTTTAGGATATTCAGTACATCATGTAATTAAAGAAATTTGTTATAATAATGGTGCATTTTGCACTTAGGTTATGCTAGAATTTTTTTTTAAGCACTATGGCATGGATTTTCTCTTTGAGGAATCCGATGCAAGGGCCCAATTCTGCTTTCATTTAGAGAAATTGCCTCAAAAAGGAACATGATTTGATCTTGTAAGATGTAATATTATAGATGAAGGATTTCATTTTTAGGATCTGTGTTGACTTATATTATGTATGCAAGCCTAGATTTATTTTATACCTCACTATTGGTTTAGCTCATGACAAAATGAATTAAACAACGAATAGGTTACAGATATTTCCCTCGGGATGAGGGTATTTGATCTTTTTCTCTATTTTCTACATAATATTAAAATCAGCATCTCCTGAAACATGACAAATGCATTGTTTACCTCAATATTTTTATTTTTGAAGAAATGTAATATGAAGCAAAATAATGCCGAAGATGAAGGCCCTTTAATTAAGCATGTTTACACATTAACATTTCATTTAAGTCATTTTTAGCACATTTTAGGACATATAACCCATGTGTATTTGAACAGCCCTGATAATCCTCCTACACATAGTCAGGAAAAGACTGTAACAAAGGAATAGCAATACAAAACAGAGAACAATTCTGCTTGATTTTCCATTGCAGTCATTTTATCAGGGACAGGGAATATTTTACAGTCATGTGCAGACGAAGGTTGCATGCATTCCCCAGCATTAAATTGTGGTAGAAAATGAAAAACCTAATAGCATTTTGATGTATTCCAGTTAGGTTTTCTATTAAGAGAAAAAGGTGATATGTTCACACCATTTGTCAGGAAAAGAAGAAATGAAGAAAATGTTGACAATTTCATTACACTCTGGTTATGAGGTGATCTGAACTTACCTATTACCAGATAAAAAAAAAAAAAAAAGAAAAACTATTCAAGATATTATTAGTTGAAAACATTGCTGTTTATAGTTACTTTAACTTCTGCTACAACTGTAGTTGATATAGCAGTATGAGCTGCAGATTTTAAAAGAGAGATTTCATATCATTCACAGCCTTGATAATAAAATCTTGTATCCCTTTGAATGACATAGTCCCGTAGTGTCGAACAGTTTTCTGATAAACCCAGTCATTCACAAATTTACCAGACAGTATAAAAAGTGCTTCTAAGTCTATTGCTCTTTTTCAAGCTTGTATTTTTCAAGAATTTCTTTTCTACTAGTTCTTCTCTTCTCTTCTCTTCTCTTCTCTTCTCTTCTCTTCTCTTCTCTTCTCTTCTCTTCTCTTCTCTTCTCTTCTCTTCTCTTCTCTTCTCTTCTCTTCTCTTCTCTTCTCTTCTCTTCTCTTCTCTTCTCTTCTCTTCTCTTCTCTTCTCTTCTCTTCTCTTCTCTTCTCTTCTCTTCTCTTCTCTTCTCTTCTCTTCTCTTCTCTTCTCTTCTCTTCTCTTCTCTTCCCTTCTCTTCCCTTCTCTTCCCTTCTCTTCCCTTCCCTTCCCTTCCCTTCCCTTCCCTTCCCTTCTCTTCCCTTCTCTTCCCTTCTTTTCCCTTCCCTTCCCTTCCCTTCCCTTCCCTTCCCTTCCCTTCCCTTCCCTTCCCTTCCCTTCCCTTCCCTTCCCTTCCCTTCCCTTCCCTTCCCTTCCCTTCCCTTCCCTTCCCTTCCCTTCCCTTCCCTTCCCTTCCCTTCCCTTCCCTTCCCTTCCCTTCCCTTCCCTTCCCTTCCCTTCCCTTCCCTTCCCTTCCCTTCCCTTCCCTTCCCTTCCCTTCCCTTCCCTTCCCTTCCCTTCCCTTCCCTTCCCTTCCCTTCCCTTCCCTTCCCTTCCCTTCCCTTCCCTTCCCTTCCCCTCCCTTCCCTTCCCCTCCCTTCCCTTCCCTTCCCTTCCCTTCCCTTCCCTTCCCTTCCCTTCCCTTCCCCTCCCTTCCCTTCCCCTCCCTTCCCTTCCCTTCCCTTCCCTTCCCTTCCCTTCCCTTCCCTTCCCTTCCCTTCCCTTCCCTTCCCTTCCCTTCCCTTCCCTTCCCTTCCCTTCCCTTCCCTTCCCTTCCCTTCCCTTCCCTTCCCTTCCCTTCCCTTCCCTTCCCTTCCCTTCCCTTCCCTTCCCTTCCCTTCCCTTCCCTTCCCTTCCCTTCCCTTCCCTTCCCTTCCCTTCCCTTCCCTTCCCTTCCCTTCCCTTCCCTTCCCTTCCCTTCCCTTCCCTTCCCTTCCCTTCCCTTCCCTTCCCTTCCCTTCCCTTCCCTTCCCTTCCCTTCCCTTCCCTTCCCTTCCCTTCCCTTCCCTTCCCTTCCCTTCCCTTCCCTTCCCTTCCCTTCCCTTCCCTTCCCTTCCCTTCCCTTCCCTTCCCTTCCCTTCCCTTCCCTTCCCTTCCCTTTTGTATTTCTATAATTATGTATCAGAAATTGCTCTTGAAGAAAATATATTTGGAAGACAAGCATATTGTGATTTTTATCACAAACATCAGCACAGCGTATTCTGTTATTTCTTACTTGCAAGATACTGAATAAAGACCCATAAACTAAAAAAATTCAAAAAGATTGAAAACATTTTAAAATTGAAAATATAAAAAATATATTAAAAAATAAAAAATAAAATAAAAATATATTCAAAATAAAAATAAAATGTTAAAAATAAAAGTAAAAATATTGATTTTAAAATAAAAATATTAATAATAAAATAAATTAAATTAAAATAAAATAAAATAAAAATATTATTTTAAAAATTAATAAAATATAAGAATAAAAATTAAAATAAATTTAAATATTGAAACCCACAAAAATATTTTTAAAATTTAAAAAAATATTTTAAATTTAAAAAATAATTTCAAATAATTAAAACCTGCCCTCCCCCCCAAAAAAAAAGCATATATAAACCTGCAGGTAGTGAGACCCCTGTTGTAGAGGCTTCACAGCTCTTTTCTCTATCTGTTCTACTCCTCTTTAAGAACAAAGTTAGTCTGAGGGAAATTTTTTCTGTGATTAGAAAAGTATGAGTTTCTTTTACTGCTCTACTAAACTAATATCATGGATAATGCAAAGCCAGCCAAAATCAGTGATAATTTCAATGGATCTTGCATTTAAATATAACTTTGTAGTCAAAGATAACATGAAAAAATAAATATAATGACTTTATATTTGTTTATGCAAAGGGTCAGAAGATATACTTGATTTGCTGTGCATAGAAAGTTTGATCCAAAATCCAGAGAAGTCAATGGTGAGTAGAAGGGCCCCATTTGATTTCTTGTGGGTTTTCATCAGGTTCTCACAGGAGATAGATATCTTTACATGTTAAGCACATGAAGAAAACAAGAGAATTGTATTCTTCTGTCTTTCCCTTATTCTTTTGAATAAAGTTAGGGTGTAACTGAATTCCAAGGAATTATTTTCCTAGTGGAAAGCATTTATTTTCAGGGGAAAACTACCAACAATGAAGCATTTGACAAGATAAAATTACTGATTAAAAATTGCTCATAAAATGATTCACCCCTAATATTTAGAAATACTTGTTCAAGAAAGACTTGTCCTAATTTTTTGCTGCTTACTGGACCTGATTGCACCTGGACACAGTTCAAGAAAAAATACGTGCATGAGAAACTGGAAAAGAGAGAAAATTAAGCTGCCCAGTGACTATTCCTCTTTGGTTTGACAAGAAGGTGGGAAGGGGAGTTGCATCTGAAAGCTATGGACCTAGAGGCTGGCATACTTTAACAAAGAAACAGTGGAAAGCACTTGTCATATCATGCTACTAATCCTTAAAGCATTAAATATAGGTTGCTAAAGGAGACAGCAAAAATCTGCATTACTAAAATCTTTCATGTATTTCTGCAGATGTAGGTGGAACCAGTTGTAGCAGTCATTGTATTAGTGAAACAGATGTGATTAATAATGCAAGAAAATAATTTATAGGTAACTCTTGAAACATATGCGTATGGATTGACACCCAGTCTCTTTGTGAAAAGATTGTGAGTTTTTGGAAAAATAAAAAATATGGAATTATGGTTTCTTCCTTTCCTTTAGTAGGCCGAAAATGATACACTAAGGAATTCCAAAGATCAGTGTTTCTGTCTTCATAAAAAAATCAATCTGCATTGGAATTTTTAAAAAAGACTTAACCCAAAGTTAAGCAATCCATTATAAAAGTATCTATCACCAAGCAACACCGACATAAGTTTCCCTTCCTAAAAGAACCCTCTAAGACTGCAGTAACAAAATCCCTGCATTAAGGAAATAGTACAATCACAGAACCGACAGCTATCCAGTATCACAGTTAAAGACTTTAATTAGCCTCACAATCACATACTTTCTTTTCAAAAACAGTCATTGTGTCATTGAGAGATCAGGATTGACCAGGCTTTGGGGATGAATCAAGATTATGTTGTAAGCAAGTATTTAGGAACCCTGCAGATCTATGGAAAGAGGTTAACAGTCTTTGCTGAAGGCAACTATATTTTGCTCCTGGATAATTTGATTCCATGGTCAGCAGTGGGAAAGCTAAAGAAACATGAAATATGTTTCTTCTTCTGCAGACTACATTGTATGCAAACACCTACAAACTCTCATACAACACTTTTCTCTGCTAACAAATTTGAGGCTGTAAATGGAAAGAATGGAAATATTGGAAATTGCTTTTCATAGGCTAATTTAACTCTTGCATTCCTGTTAATGTTGTGAGTGTAAAAAACTTATTCATAATTTTTGGTAAAGAAATGTAATTTCCTGCTATATTTCTAAACAAAAATTTATGTTGTGTTAGCATGCACAGAGTTATTCAGCACAGAGACCTTTCAGATGACAAGAGCACTGTTATCTGCCATTTGACCTAAAGTACATAACCACGAGCAGCAGTATATTTTCAGCCTCTACTTCATAAAGCAATTCTTGCAGAGAAATGGCATTTACTTTGCCATGTTTCACAATGTGGGAATTGCAGTTTTGTGGTTCAATGAGCAATTTCTTTGTTCCACTTTTCAGCTCAGGGCTGACTCAGTAGCTCCTTGTTTCTTTCCAGCCTGTCCACTTTCTGGTCTTGACCATATTCCATCCAGCCAGAGCTCATTTCAGGTTCAGTTACCATAGCAGGTTCCTGGCTGCAGCAGGAACTTGCTTGTTATCCCAAACACTAGTGCCAGTGCTCCATGATTTTCTCTTTCCAGGACTCTTTTCTCTTTTGGCTGTTCCAATCTTGTGTTCTTCCAACCTTTGCCTTGTATTATGTTCATTCTCAACCTAAAATCCCCTTACCTCATTTCCTTTTTTCCTTTATTATTCAACAAACTGTAGCTTCTTTTTGGTTTTTTTTCTTTTCATTTTTTAGTGAGAATCTTTTTCAAATCTCTGGAAATCAAACAAGGTAGATATAGAAGAGATGTTGCATTTACTCTTACTTCTGAGTCTCAGTAACATAGCTTACAGTAATGTGGAGCAAGTTGCTTGGATATTTATTCCATCTGGCAATTGCAAGGTAGAGTCTGACCATTACAAACCATATTTACAGAGAATTTTTCAGAAAAAGTCTAAAAAATACTGCTGACCATGTGTAACGTGAGCTTTACATGCTTTCAGAAAACACATATCGTGGACAGCAAATCATCCTACACTAATTTTAAATTCTTTTCTCAGAAATACAGGTACTACACATATATACAGACATCCTTAGTGGAAAAATTGCAGCTTTTAATGTATGAATCTAACATGTTTTGTCCAATTTTATTCTGAACATTAAACAAATAGATTTTTCTGATCATTTAATAGAATTTGAATGCAAGACTGATATTTGTAATTAAAATAATAATTATCCTGCAGGCTTAGTTTGGCAATGTTCTAGGTGTCACATTTAATGTCACGTTTTTCCTTCACTATCAGTTTGACATAGCCTGTACTACCTCTTCCAACTATTCCAACCATGCTCTAAATATTGGACCACTTTTCCTCTGCCTGTAGTAGAAAGAGGCTTTTTTCAATGAGTGCAGACTGGCCTGAACCTCAACAAGGCATTTTATTGCATGTTTCCTCTCCCCCTTTTGAAGGTTTTGGTTGTCCTTCTCCTCAGCTGAGGTCCTGGGGGGAGGTGTTTTGTTGGAGTGTGTTCATAACCTCTCTTGGAAAATATTCAAACTGAAAAATAGCCTTGTGGCAATTGCACCAGCAGTTAAACAATTTAAGATAATTTAATATGCATCTCAATGGATTAAAGAACTCAAAGTTGAAATTAAAAACAATGTTATTACAGTAATCATCACATCTAAAGCCATTTTTTTTTATTCATTAAAGCCATATTTTTTTATTCATTAAAGCACCTTACAACATTCTTGCTTTACTCTGTCGGTTGTTACAAAATGAAACCTTTTCTTTTATGTGTGATAGGGTATTAATCCACCACAGGATTCCACTGTGGTTGTTATGTATGTTTTCATCTTGAATGCATCTGGCTACCTCAGAGAGAAAATAAATAATGGATTTGTCTTCTTTTTGTTTTCTTGAGACTAGCAGGGTAACAGCCTCTCTTTCCTACCTCTGAGTTTTTTCTTCCTCTCTTTCTGTTTGTGGGTGATTGCTAGGCTAAAAGGTGAGGTGCTGTATTCACAAGGCTGGGATATTTGCAATACTGCTTCTGAGCTCAGACCTGAAACATGGACTAGATAAGCTTTTGATAACTGATATTTGACTGGAAAGTTATATAGGAAAGCAGTAGCAATCAGTAACCACCTACTCACTTGTAGGATTTAATTCCCCTAGCAGACATGAGTAAAGCAGGGTATGTGTTCTGGGTTGGGTTTTTCAGGGGAATTTCTTTCCATCTGTCATTTTCAAAAGATGCTGGGAGAAGGGAGTGGCACCTGGGGAGGATGAGGAAGAGGTAATTGAGTTAACAAAAGATGTGGCCGAGTGCCTTGCATACCATTGAAAAGGTTCTGGGAGAGAGGAGAAGCAGGGTGGTTTTGGCAGATTCTTAGCTGGGGGGTCTGGGCAGTCTTTGCCCAGCTTGGAGGGGAGACGATTGTGGTGTTTGGTGCTGGACCTCTCCTGCCCAGGGGGACTCACTGCAACAGAGGAGCTTTCCTTGCCATTGGTGGGCTAGCTGCTCACGGGAGCAGCTGCTGGACTGGGACTTTTTCAGCACCTGCCCTTGCCAGCAGACACCCTCACCATCAGTATGGGTGCTTAAGGGGAAAACTGGGTCCTCACCTCCTCCCTCTCTCCAGAGAGGGCCTCTTCCAGCTGCTGACCAGCATCTTGGCTGCTGCTGCCATGTTATTCATTCTCCATGATATTTTCTACTCTTACAACTAGACTTTTGCAACTAGAAAGCGAAGAAAATTTAATCTATATGTATTTTAAGATCCCACATGGAAATGTGAAAAAATCACCCACTTAACTGTTATTTATGAAAAATGACTTTGTGGTGTCTTAATGCTTCTTTTTAGGGAACCATTTGGATTATTAGCTCATACTTAGTGTTTTATTTGCCATGTACACCTCAGCATCAACTAATCAGACTTTATTCTTGAACACTCTGAATTGCCTGTAGCACTTCATTTCAGCAGGCAAACTGACTCACGCTGACAGGAAACAATATGAGGCTTTCCCCGAAGGGACCATCCCATAATATCAATACGAGTATGCAGTCATTAGCTAGTCAGGGAACATCTAACAATTACATTAGTCAAAGCACTTTACAACATTTAGTTTTGTAGAGAATCTGAGATTCCAGCTCTGAAGCTACGCCGAGCATAACAATCAAATTTAACAACACTGTTTTGTTGTAAAAAAAATAATAATTTGAGGAAAATCAGGTTGTTGAACAAGTTAAAATATTTTTAAATTATCTTAGATGTATTTATCTCACTAAAAAAAATTAGCGTGTTTTTTCTAATGACAGAGGAATAACCTGAGTAAGGATGGATAAAATTATTTGCATAAAAAAGGATAAACAGTAACAGGAATCTATAAATCTGTTACTTCACCATAAGAGTACATACTTCCTACAAAAGCTCAGTGAATTAATAAAGTACAACATTTTTATACAAAAGAGTATGAGAATATGCATGTATAGAAACATTAATATTTAAATCTCAATAGCAGCATGTATTATTAAGCATTTCTACTCTTTCTCATAGAAGGCCTTAGAGGCTCCATGCCATTGGAAAAAAAAAAAAAAAGTAACATGATCTCAGGCCTTCATTCAGGGACCTGTGCAGCAGCCCCAAGATTTGTCATGACTCAGAAGCCCCTGGAGCCAACCAGGCAGTGCTGGGAGCAAGCTTTTAAACCTTTAAAAAAGGTTTAAAAGTGTCCAGGGTCCACAAGTGGCCCAGAGGGTGGCATGTCAAGCTGTGCAAGAAGGGCTTCTCTTTGCCCATCTAGGGAGCCAGTAGAAGCAACAAACTAACTTGGCAGCTGGTAAGAAAGAGCAAAGAGATCTTTTTAGGCCCAATCTTATTAGTGTACTAGTTTAAGCTTCCTTAGTTATGGATTGCAGTCAAGCTCAGTCCCCTGTAGCAGAAGGAGTCACTGAAGCAGCCATGTCAGAGGTCTCTAGCCAGACAGATCTGCTTTTAGTGGGTGTATCTGTCTAGGTTGCAGGTTTCCAGGAGTGCCTGGTGCCTCCTTGCAAGGCTGGATCAACAGGCAGTTGTTTTGCAGGTGTGCTGTGGTTGAAGAGCTGTGTTGCCAGGTGAAGGAGTTACAGGAAGAAGTGAACAAGCTAAATACAAGCAACTAAGCAAGAGATTAACAAACTATTCTCAAGGATGCTACAATCTCAATCTGGAAATCTGGAGTTATCTCTTGGATGGTTACAGGCTCTTCAGGAGGGATAGGCAAGGCAGAAGCAGGAGGAGGCATTGTATGTAGTAGAAGGGTTAGAATGTATGGAGTTCACAGCTGACACAGTTGGGAGCCTCTGAATAAGAATCAAGTGGCAAACAGATAATGTGTGTGTCATTGTGTCAGCCTACTATAGACCTTCTGCCCAGGACAATGATGCCAGTTCTTTGAGGAACTAACGTACACTTTCAAGTCAACTGCCCTTGTCCTTATGGGGAGCTTCAACTCATGTGAAATTACCTGGAAGCATCTCACAGCTGGTAAAACCTGGGTTAGAAGATTCCTTAAAAAACCTGGATGACAGCTTTATAGAATAAGTCATAAAGGAACTGACTCAGAAGGATGTCTTCCTTGATCTCCTGCTTCGCAACAGAGTTGATCTCATGAGCAAAGTGGAGATTGGCAGCCAAGTCTTGGCCACAGCAACCCTGGAGTGATTGAGTTTAAAATCCCTGTTGACAGAATGAAAAGTGCCTGCAAAAACTCAGCTCTGGACACGAGGAAAGCAGACTTCAGACTGCTCAAGAAATTAGTTAGTAAGGTCCCTTGAGAAAATGTTTTTGCAGATGTTGAGGTCCATCAGCGCTGATCACTTTTTCCACATCACCTCCTAAGGGCACAGGAGCAGGTAAATCCCAAATTGGGAAGTTAAGCAGGTGAGGCAGAAGCAGGAATGTTCTCTTTGAAAACAGGGCAAGAAAGAACCATGCATGCCCAGTGAAAGCAAGGTCAGGTGACATGGGAAGAATAGAGACGTTGCTTGCAACTGTACTGAGAAAATTCATGCAGCCAAAGCTCAGCTGGAGTTGAAATGGGCCAGATATGAGTGTAACAATAAAAAGAGGTGTTTTCATTTCTATTAATGGCAATAGACAGTGCAAAAATAACATTGGCCTATTACAGATGGTCACCGCACAAACAGGGACAGAGACAAGGAAGAGATGTTTAGATGTTTAACTCATTCTTTGCCTTTGTCTTCAATGTGATTGAGGGACGAGTCTCAGTGTCCTAATCTGGAAGCCCATGACTGAGAATGGTCGATTCCAAGCCAACATGAAACTGTGCAGACTCTGCTGCTCCAGTTGGATCTCTACAAATCTGTGGGGCCTGATGAGATTCAGCTGAGAATACTCAATGATCTGGCTGATGTCATAGCAAAACAACTTTTGATGATTTTTGAGCAATCTTGGGAATCCAGAGCCTCCACTGGCTGGATACTGGTGAATGTTGAATATGAGTCAGCAGCCAGGCAACCAGGAGGGTCAGCTGTGTCCTGGGGTGCATCAGGCACAGCATCACCAGTTGGGCAAGACTGTTCTACTCTGCTCTGCACTGGGGCAGCATCTCCCCAGTGTGAGTTTTTTGGGCACCACAATACAAGAAAGATATTAACAGCAGTTAGAGAGCATCCAAAGGCGACAAAGATGGTGAAAGGTCTTGAGGGGAAACCTATGAGGAACAGCTGAGACCACTGGGCTTGTGCAGTCTGGTGAACAGGAGACTGAGGGGACAACTCATTGTAGTCTACAAATTCTTCAAGGACAAGACAAGGGACTAACACTGATCTCTTCTCTGTGATGGCCAGTGACCGGACCTGAGAGAATGGTCTGATGTTGTGTCAGAGGAGATTTAAGTTGAATATTGAAAAAAAGTAAGTTCTTCCCCAAAGAGTTGATGGGCACTGGAACAGGCTCCCCAGGGAAGTGGTCACAACACCAAGTCTTACAGAGTTCAATAGGTGTTTTTCACAAGACATCAGTTTCAACAATCAACAATCTCAGTCACATGGTGTGATTCTTGAGGATGATCCTGTACCAGGCCAGGGGTTGGACTTGATCCTTGTGGGTCCCTTACAACTCAGCATATTCTGTGATTCTGTAATACTGCTTGAAATGAAGCTGTGTGCCTTTAGGAGCTTTAACCACTGCAAAATGTTGCAGTATGTCTTGCCAACACATCTAAAGCTGGTCTCTGCTCTCTACATTGATGCCCCAGATTGTTGAGACAAGGATAAGGCCTCACTCTTGTTATCTTGGTGTATGATGTAGTGAAGACTTTTTAAAGCATTTCAGATACAGAATCAACTGACCAAAGATATGCCAGTATCAGCAGCAACATTGTTGAAAGCTGCTCAGGTATTTCCTAATAAAGTCAGCAAGAAAACCTGAAATGATTTCTGTTTAACAGAGAGCCATGAATCCATTAAAGTAAGCCCTTATAGGTCAAGATCTAAATGCCCTCCTCAACTTTTCACTAAGGTGGTCTGGGACTCAGATATAAATTATTTGGAAATGCGGAAGACACACTCTAGTACATACTCACATGCAATAGCACGCTGAAGCACCTACTGTAATTTGGAATAAACATAATGCTGGAAAAGAAATCAGATGGCAATGAACTGAACTGACTTAGATATGCATCCCAGGAACAAAATGCCTGGCATTTCTTCACAGGTAGACATTTCAGCAATTCATGTTTTGCCATGAACAAGTTACCACTACCATATGCAGTCTTAGAAACACCTGGCAGGACTTTAGTGTTGCTGTTATCTATTGACTCTCTGAAGGCTCCCAAACTGGTTAAATAAATGCTCTGCCAAGCTGGTGATGAAGCACTGTAAAACCTATGATGGGTGAGTTGAAATATGTTCAGCTGCAAGCTTACAGTCTGATTTAAACCACATGGAGACCATATAGACTTATGTATTATCCGATACACCTTTAAACTTGTGTATTTCCAGGTTCACTGGAAAATTCTTTAAAAACCAGAGTGGTACTTCAGAGAAGGAATTTTTTTCTTCAGCTTCTTGTTAAACTACTTTGAGTTCTTGCATGTAGTATTATCAATATTATTCCCTTAGTTTTTCTTTTTGATAACAATACCATAAATATCTCAAAGGTTGATGATAAGGAATTCCTCAATTTTTCAGATTTTTTCTTACTTTCAAATTAAGAGGAAAATATTAAAGGTTTTTAAGTGGAGAGTCTTATTCCCAGAATTAGAAAATAATTTTTATTATGATTTATCATTTTGCTTCTACTTCTTTATGGCACAAGAAGTACGGGATTGGCAACAGAAGTAAAAGAACTACTGGTTACTGAAGAATTAGAAAAGGTTCTACTTCATTTTTTTCAAGATGGTCTGTTATTTTACCAGTTCTGGCTATTCATAGTTATTGCTATGTTAGTACTACTTTAGTGCTACAGGTATCTACAAATGAGGTCTTCCCCTGTATTTTGTTTCTGGTTGTATTGTAGTAAAATATTATATGACCACACTAATTATTAACACCCATGGCAAATAATGACCCAAAGTCCTTCACACATTTGCAAAGTGGTTAATTTCAACAACCTGGCAAATTTTAGATACTTATCGAAATACCTCACAGGTCATAAGAAGACAGTCAAATTTGTTTTTTAAAAAGGGTCATTTTCTACAATCTAAGGTGGAAAAGTTGTAAACTTTCCTTTTTTTTTTTTTTTAATGGAGGTGCAGGAGAAGTAAATATTTTGGGAAAACTGATCTTCAGGATGTCTCATTTTTATCCAGATTTGCTAGTCTTTGATTGCATTTATGCTGCTTTCTTTTGGCTTCTACCTCTTGCTTGACTCATTTTATAAATTTGTAATAAGAATGGTTACTGGTCTTTGGCTGAATGTTTATAAGAATACTCTCTATTTATGTTTCAAATTATTTGAATTTGTCTTCCAGAAAGAACAATATTTTAATTCCTTTTTTATAAAAACAAGTCATAAAAAAATAATAATGATAAAACTTTTACCACTTCATTCCAGATTTGCTGTTCACACATGCTGGATAACTAAAAAAACCAATATATGGTGCTTGTTAATGAATGCCGATATTCATCAGTTATCTGCTTATGTCCAGTATTAATATACTGATGAAGAAAAGACAGAGATCTCCTCAGAACTGCTTTGGTTCTTAAAATTTGCACCATAAAATTGAACTCCTAGCCTCTCCAGAATATAATTGTTTTACAACCATAGTGATATGTCAGAAGCTAGTGATGAGACTAACTTTTCCTGACCAGTGGATTTTTTCTTTTCCCTTTCTCCCAGGGGCTCACACCAACACTTTTCAAAGGAGCTAAGGGAATATACTTATTTCTTTTTACAATGAAGACATTCTTTAATTGAATGAACATGTAAAAACAGCTCTTTAAACTCCAAGATACATTCCTTTTTCTGTTCAAGGGAATATTTGTTTCTCATATCTGTTGTACTCAATGAATACATAGATACTGAGAAAGTTAAAAATGTCTATGCCCCTTCTAATTGTCTAAGTATCACCCCATGTTTTGGATTTAGTTTTTTTTTTTTATCTGGGTCACAAAGAAAGGACTGCATGCACCCAGGAGAGAAAAAGGATAATGAATCTCATCCAGTATCCAATACTGTACAAAGGAGAAAAAATGCACTCAGCAGATTAAAATGAAATATGCAAGAATACCCTGGAAATGATGTGTTCGGTCTTTATGTATGAATTAAAGCCTTCATTTTCTTATAGCTTATTCTAATTTCCCTGTGTGGTTAGTACGGTAGACCTTAAGCTCAAGAAATGATTAAGAGAAAAAAAATCTCTTTTGCTCTAGGATGTAATCCTTCCATTCGTAGCTACCAATAGATCGGTCAAGTGGCAAAGACTAAAGCAGCTATAAAAAGACTAAAGAAGGCTATAAAAAGAGTATGTAGAGGAGTTTCATTTCCCCACAAGCTTGTGACATCATAGCTGTATTTTTAGTGAAGTCTTATCATTATTTAATGTCTGGAGCAAATTAGCATGTCTATATCTGAACATAGGACTCTTTTGAAAAGAGATAGCAATATGCCCATGTATCTGAAGCACAGACCACAGACCATGACCATGGTAATCATCACAATTTCAGCAAAGGTAGGATTAAAGAAGAACCACCATTTCCTTGTTATAACTGAAGATCTATATTCATACCAATTATAATATGAAAATGCAACTTATAATAAAAAAAAATACAAAAGGTATATTACTTTTAACCTAAGTTAAAAGTAGTGCAGTAAAATAAATGAATGGAACTCAGCTACAATTTTGGTGGCAGTGACACCAAAACTTTCGTAGTTGTCTCCCACTTATGTGTTCAACTTTCTTATTATCTAAGAAAGAAAGGTGTTATGAAAATATCCAGAAAGATGCTTGTTCAAACAAGCATGTATGTGGAAAGCACAGTACCATAACATTTAGGAACAGTCAAGAAGGTGAAAAAAACAACTTAAATGCAGCCTGTTAATGTTTACAGTGAGTGTCTCGACATTGTTTACATTAACACTATTAAAAATATTTTCATTAATTCTGTAAAAAAACAACACCTAATTCACCACAAGAGCATCAATAATGCCTACTTTGGGTTTGAGACATCAGAGACTGTAAAAAAAAGAGGAAGATACAGACTTAATGGTCAACTATATTTGCTCTAAACCTGCAAAACAACAGCTTTTGAGCTTCTCTACCTTCTTTTTACCAAGTTACATCACAGCAGTTACCTTAAAATCACAGAATTCTTGCATTTACAGCAATAAATGTTTATATTAGATTTCTTAAAGTTGCAACATTTTATATAATTTAGGTCATCTGTGCTTTTAGGCAGTGAAGGCAAGGTGATGAAGATGTGAGGAATTAAAGGCACTATTTTATGCTGTGATGTTCATTAAGCTAAGCCACAACTTAGATTCATAGATTTCAGGGCCAGAAAAGGCCATTACTACCATCTAGCCTGACCTCTTACTATAGCAAAGGGCAAAAAATGTCAGTCTGTAATTTTGAAATCAAACCCATAACTTTGGTTTGAGATATAGTACATCTTCCAAAAAGACATGCAGTCTTAATTTAGAGATTTGAGGTGATAGAAAATCCATTACTTTCACAGGTAAATTGTTCTAATGCTTCATTACTCTCAGTGCTAAAAAAATAAAAAATGTGCACTTTACTTCTCAGATGAATTTGCTACTGCCACTAAGAGCAAAAAAAAAAAATTTTTTTTTTTCTTCTAAATTAAATTTAGTAGTACTAAAAAAAACAATTATTTTACTAGGACATTGTTATCAAGACTGGGCCTGATTTTCTTCTGCAAATGTGAATTGACTAAGTTCTTCTTCTGTTCAACTTGAATCGGTCCAATAATTTTTACTCAACTTTTCTGATATTAGCATAGAATAACCTAAATATGGTGTTGTTAATTGAAATGCAATGCTATATTTTTCTTCATGTTGTGTGCTTTGTTTTATGTATTTAAGGATCACATTCCCCATCATAGGAAGACAATTAGGATGGCCTACAAGTCAATGACTTCCAGAATGTTACCTTGTTCCTGGCTTTCATGGTTACTAACAAACATTGTGAAAAGGATCCCACCTTACAAATCAACACTTCTTATGGATCTGACTCTGTCACTAGCTTTCACTCAAATATTTTTGAACCATCTGCACATTTTGTCATTACTGATTTTGTATTCACCTTTTAGTAACTATGTTTAACAGATTGGTCTAAAAATATACCTATATAAGATGCTGTTAAGCCTTTATTTAATCTCTTAAACATTTCCTTTTATAAGCCACCCACTTTTGTCCATAGGCAGTATCAATGTAAACACATTTTTTTTTCATTAGTGCAGAATACTTTGGAAACATTTTATGAATTTATATGAATGCAGTTTATGTCATCAGAAAAGTTTATTATTTTAGGAAAAACACTCAGCTAGGTCAATTAGGCATGTTTTTTTGTAAAATCATGTGGGTGGATATAAATACTTTGCTACATAAAACGGTCAGCTAGTTAGTCACTCTCTGTATTACACAGCAAGAAGAAGTCCTATGAAGGCTGTATGTGTAGCATTCTCTATGCCTATAGCATGAACATCACCATAGTAATACTATGCTATATCAGCTATTGATCAGAAATAATTTTTTTCCTCTACAGGCTCTTGGAGTTTATAATACCTAAAGAATGAGAGCCTCTAATGAGTCTCCTTAACTCTGCTTAGCCTTTCACTTCCATGATCATCTTTATACTCACAATTATCAATCAGCTGTAGTCCAGAGTCCTGATTACCTTATATTGGAACACAGCTAGTCAGTAAAGTAGTTTTTTTCAAAAATTTCAAGACTATGCTGCACTTTTAATCTTCATGAAAATTTTCAGAGATCACCCAGAGTTCTGCTAGTAGCTTGAGGGCACAATCAAATCCAAGATGGGTAACATTGTGCTTTGATGTAGGATTTGTTTATTTTTATGTAAAAATTGTTGTATTGATTAAGATTATATTTGGCAAAGTTGACTTTGTATATACAAAATGAATCATAGAATCAGAATAGTTTAGATTGGAAAAAAACATCCAGCTTATCAACTCCAATCGTAAACCAAACACTGCCAAACCCACCCCTAAACCATGTGTCTAAGTGCCATGTCTACACATCTTTTAAATGTGTACACATCTCCAGGGATGTTGACACAACCACTTTCCTGGGCAGCCTATTCCAATGCTTCATGACCCTTTCAGTGAATAAATGTTTTCTAATATTCAATCCAAATCTCTCTTGATGCAACCTGAGGCCATTTCCCCTTTGTCTTGATTGTGACTGGGAAGAAAAGACCAACCCCCACCCCACTAGAATCTCCTTTCAGGTAGAGGGCGATGAGGTCTCCTCATATCTTTCTTCTCTCCAGACTAAACAATCCCAGCATCCTCAGCTGCTCCACATATTATTTTTTTTCCAGATTCGTCCCCAGCTTTGCTGCTCTTCTCTGGACATGCTCCTATTATATATAGCCCAAAAGTGAGCGCAGGATTCAAGGTGCAGCCTCACCAGTGCCAAGTACAGGAGATGCGGGGGTTGATCACAGCCCTAGTCCTGCTGGCCACTCTATTTCTGACCCAAGCTGGGACATCATTGGCCTTCTTGTCCACCTCTGCAATTTGCTGGCTCGTGTTCAGCTGGCTGTTGACCAGTATCTCCAAGTCATTTTCCATTGGGCAGGACAGATATTAAGGACTGCCTGGCAAGGAAGCCTCTCAACCAGTTTCTTAAAAAGGCTAAAATCTGTCCTGTGATTGTCCAAAGTGGCAGTTCTGATGACCCTCCTTCTTAATTCTCCCACCATTGGAAACTATGTCACTCCATGATTGATATGCCCAGGCTGGCCTCCATCCATAACATTACCCACATGTTCTCTCTTCACAAGTAAAAGGACCAGAAATGCACCTTTCCTCATTATCTAACTCATCAGCTGTGTCAGCAATTTATCTTGAACACACTCTAGGATCCTTCTAGAAGTCTTCCCCTCTGGTGTACTCTATTCACAGCAATTTGGTAAATTGAAGTTGCCTATGAGAAGAAGTGCTAGCAATTTTGAGACTTCTCTCAACAGTATTTTCTGACAATACAGAATATATTGTCTACCTCTTCATCATGGTCAGTTGGTCTTTAAATGCTCCCACCATTATATCTACTTTGTCGGCATTCCCCCATGTCTCATCCATTAACGTTCAACATTAGTGTGCCATCGTTAAGTCTAGAAAACTGAAATGCTCCCTGACACACAGGACTACCCTACCACCTCTCCTTCCTTGTCTATACCTTCAGAAGAGTTTACAGCCATCCATTGCAGCTGTCCAGTTTCTGTGATATGTCACCCTGTTTTCATGATGTCAGCTATGCTACAGATTTCCTGCTGCACAATGGCTTCTAGCTCTTGGTTGTTTCCTGTGCTGTGTGCATTGGTGTAGTTGCACTTCAGCTGGGCTATTAATCCCACTTTTTGGGGGGACTGAGGCCCTAATTCCTTTGGGATCCTTCAGACACTTCTGTGGTTTCTAACATATCAATAACATTTTGCAGCTTTGCTGCTGCATCATTCTCCAGATACAAAACAGAGAAGTTTGTGCTAAACACAGTGATGATAATATACAGATGTTTTTAATTTGATGAGCAGGGCTTACACTGATATAAGGTCTCTTCTGCATTTTCATACTGCTATGCTGGCAAGGAGTGTGGGTTTGCTTGAGATGCTGGGAGGAGACACAGCAAAGACAGGTGACCCAACCTGACCAATGGGATATTCAGTACAATATGACTCCATGCTCAGTATATAAACCTAGGGAGACAAGGTAAAATGAGAAAACACTTGGAATAACATCATTTGTCTTTCCAAGTAATTGTTATGCACGATGGTATCTTGCTCTCCAGGAGATAGCTGGACAGTTGCCCGCCTACTGGAAGCAGTAAATTAATTCCTTGTTTTGCTTTGTTTGTGTGGGTGTCTTTTACTTTCCCCATTAAACTGTCTTCAACTCAACACATGAGTTTTCTACCTTTTACCCTTCTGATTCCATCCCAAATCCTCCTGATAGGGGAGTGAGTGATTGGCTGTGTGGTATTTGGCTACAGGCTGGGGTTAAAGCACAACACCCTGCTAACTCCTGTGATGAGATCCTTCCCGCCCTTTGTGACAGGTGTATCCTGTCTGTTGCCAGCAGGACTGTGTCATGTAAACTGATCTGTGATTGAAACTGCAAAATTGTGATGGTGACACCAGGCTGGGAGCCATGTATTTATATTACGGTTCTTACTGTTCCTTCCATTATCATTCTCTACAGCTTGAAGGACAGAGAACACTATTTGGGCTCCTGATCCTTCAACACTCATCCCAAGGCCCTGAAGTCTCTCTTGATAACCCATGGAACTCTTTTTGCTCCCTACCTTAAAAATCAACAATGGACACGCTATATATTGTGAAGATAGTAGTCTATGTTGGAGTCCGTCTGTTCACAATTCATTCTTATTACATAAAATGTGATGATTTTCTGCAAATGGTAAGGAAAGGTTGAATTCCAAATTGAGTTAAATCTTTTTAGAAGTGGTACAGGTTCAGGGCTCTGTATTCTCATTCTAACCAGATGGGAAAACACCAGTCATCTTTAACTCACAATGGTAATACTCAGTTCTGTCTTCCATCTGATAGGAGAAATGTGGTTCAAAAATAAAAGATCATAGTTCAAGGACATATTTCAGAAAGATTATCTGTCAAAATAATAAGATCTGACCTTGCTGAAGTCACTGTTGCACACCAATGTATACAGCCTAGACTGTAGGTTATAATGCATATGTTATTCCCGAATAGGCTTAGCAACAAAATCTTCATGTCCAAGAGGTGCAGTGAAGATGAAATCGCCTGGTCTGCTCATCTGTAGTGACATGGTAGTTGACTACCGTTTTGTGTGTTTCAGTTAATTTAGGTGAACTCAAGAAGGTCTGAACACTGGAATTCATTTATTTTATTGTGGAGTCAACACTTCGTGATAAAATCTCTTTATGGACTACATGGAGTTACTGCATTAGGGGGAAAAAAAGCCATTGGTAAATAAGCTGTTTTGCTGTGTCTTGAGGTTGAAAGGTTCAATAGTTTCATGAATATACAATGAGCAAAAGTTGATAAAGATGAGGTTTTCCTAGGAGTGGTATACGTTTCATTAGGGGTGCAATCCTGGAAGCGTGGCAGATCAGAGCAAATGAAATTGTAGTCTTTCCCTTTTTTTGCTGTACCAGATGCATTCTGTAAGTGGACCATTTCATATCCATCCTGGAATGACTCCAAGCAGAATGGATCCTCTGTGGATCTAATATTTGCTATATATATATATTGATTAATTCTTTTACCAAAGAATAAGGTTCTTAGTAAACTGTGTCTCTCTCAGGAAAGTATGTATATTACCTTGAAGTCCAGTGCAGGATGGGAGTACTGAAATCAGACAGACTCAACTTCTATCTTAAGGTCTTCAGAGTATCTTGCCTTTCAACATTGTCTATATTTATTTTAGGCGATAGGTAGAGTTGCATCATGTGACTTAGATTAATTCCTTTGGAGACTGATGCTAAATGAGAATGTTTGAGTCCCACTGCAAATATTCCTAAAACACTATTTTAGACCTGCTGAATCACATCTGTACCATAAATAAGATAGTCTTGTATCAAAGAAATTGATTAATTCTACTATAATTAATTTTGTTTCTGTCACCATGTCCAAAAAAGTAACAGAATGCAATTCAGGGAAATATTGGAGAGGTAGGGCCCTGGCAACCTCTCCTCCAGGAGGGAAACCTCACTTGAAGTGTACAAGGAGACATGAAGTTACTGCCTTTCCAAAAACAATTTTAAAAGATGTTAAAATAAACTGATAAGATTAACCAGACATATCTGAAAAAGGGATTTTTTTTGAGGTTGGAGGAAAGACAGGAAGAAAAAAGACTGCTGCATATATGTGAAGGTGCTGCAGTAGTTTCCCAGTTAGGTTTTTGTAGTCCAAAGAACAAGAAAGCAGTACAGACCAGTCTCACGTACCATCTGCTTTGAACTCTGGCTAGCACATGAGGTTTGAAAATTCTCACATTTTTGTTCCTCATTCCTTTTCTTTACTAGTGTTGATAGCACTTCACCTGTGACCTTACAACCCTGTAGGTATGCGTAAATATAGTATAGTTTATCACTTCATTTTTAGTGCCATTTGGCAGGAAAATGCATTGATAGAAGCCTTTTTCTTCAGTTCTATTATTTTGCTGCTAAAGATAGGAAATTATTATCTAAATTAAAGCACCACTGCATATGTCTCATTTTCACATCTTAAAAGCAATAGTGTAGAATATGTATGATGTGGATATTCTTAGTAACCTTGGTGATGATTTTTCTTCTGGCTGCCTCCAGCCTTCTGACAGGCCTTCTTGCTGTTGAATGTACAATTTTTCTGGTTGTATAATGTCAATGGCTTAGCTTGCATAACATTTATTTAAGAGGACACTGTACTGAGCATGAGTTCCTAGCAAGGTCTAACACCAAGGACTAGATATATCTATACCGTAAACCTTAAAGTTTATAGCATATGTAAAATATTTTAGCAACAAGTTAGTATTCAGCCTTATTTAAAATATTATTACCATTCCTACTATTACTGTCATTACTATTTCAGAGATAGAAGTAAGAGATTAGTAGTTCACCAAAACCCGTGAAACAATCAGTTTTACAAGTATCAAAATTAAGGGTTTTGTATCCCAGGTTACAGCTTTTCCCACACCTTGTCCAGCTAACTGAAATATATAAACTGTTTCAGAGATCATCCATTAATGACTCTGGTCTAAAATTTCATACTTATTGACAGTCGTTTGATGTCAGGCTTTTTCACATATTCATACTGTAGTATTGAGGTCCATACCATTATTTTTCTAGCAGTTTTATTCTAAAGTTTTGTTTGACTTCTTTTTCTGAGAATACTGGTCAGGATTTGGAGTGTTTTTATACTGTATTCCAGTACCTTAGAAAATCAAACAAGTAATGCTTCCCTCTACAACAAGACACAGGCTCAAATTGCTAAGATGAAAAGCAGAGCTCATTGATACAAAACCATGGAGTCCCTGACCCTGCACACATCTGGCACAATCCTATCATATAACCTTTGAACGGCTCTTTTCAAAGTTCAAAAGAAAATAAACAAAAACAAAAACAAAAAAAAAAAACAAAAACAAAAACAAAAAACAACAGTTATGTGAGCTCAGCATAGCTGCATCCTCCTAACTGCACAGCCTAAATCACATGGTGCCTTGAAGGAGATTTTAATAATATTGTTGTTTGATTCCCATTTCAGATGCTTTACATTTCCAAGTGTTCAGCTAGCCATTCAGCCTAGTGGAACACAGGAGAAAACTTCATCACATGGAGTACAGTAGTAAATTAACTAAGCCAACAAGTAAATTTACAGTAAATTAACTAAGCCAACAAGCCTTTTCCATACTCGGAAATGGCTGTATCAGTGAGGCTACATTAAAGCCAGTGTGATTGTATGGAGGATGGCACAACTTCTAAGAAGTAGACAGGAGCAGATGGAAATCCTTTTTAAATTCTACAGCAGGAGCTGTTGTAGAATGGTTTGTGTTTTAACTGAGGGATCCTTATGTCCTCTTCTTCCTTTACTTAACTAAAAGCAGGGAAACCATTACAGAAAATTAGCTATTCAAAGACCAGGATGAGCTCAAGTTCTAAAATCTTCTTCATGGGAGATGAGCAAGTATGGCAAATCAGTCCTGGAATAAACTGACAGATAATCAGATTTCACTAAGGCAGGATGTGAGACAGATCATTGCCATGCTCTTTAAAGGCAAAGCAATGTCTGGAAAAACTGCAGAGGAACAATGTTTTTTATTGAGACAACACTAAGAAAAATTAAAAATGCGGACAATAGATAAGAAGGAAAGCCTTTTGTGAGGAGGCACAGTCAGAGATTATAGATGAAAACACTATTACACTGCTAGTATCAAACAGCAAAGGGAAGCTATGTGTTTCTTTTAGCTTGTATTGCTATAAAAGCTATGAACTGATAAAATTCTATATGAGATATTAAATAATTGCTAAGGTCAAAAAAGGAGACTTTTTTTTTGCTGTCAAAACCTGAAGGTATCTCTATTTCTTGTTATCAGGAGTTAATAGCATAATTTTATTTAAATGGCTTATATTGTTTAGTGGCTGTACCAACTCAACCTGCTTCTCTTTGTAGTGTTTCTCTGCCTCTCACACTGTACAACTGAGATGGGAAAAAAAATCCCATAGAAGGTGAACACTTTGAAATATCAATCATTTTGAACCCTTAATGCTTTCTTCACCCAACTGTCAGGACTATAAAACCATAACTGGATGCAAAATGGCTATTTTACTTTCGTCAAAAATATTGAAATTGTGCAGTGTAAACTAAAGAAACAACTTCACAGAGTCCTTCCGCTTGTGTGATTCTGAAGCTCTCTATTACTTGTTCTGGTGCCTTTTCTGTATGTGATCTGCTCCTACTAAGTGAACAGCTAAAGGAGGCACCCCTGTTCCTTCCAGCTAAGTCTGTCATTAGGATTTTGTGGTGATAAATTTAAGACATCCCGAGCTTTAATCAACATTCCATTTTTAATCCCTTCAACTAAATACCCCAAGCGTTAAACACCATTTCAAACAGTCATGTGCTAGCCACTAAACTGTTCTTGAAAGCTGAATTACAGTATTTGCTTTTGCAAATGCAACCAAATTAAATTTTATGGTGACAATAGCTAACATTTTATCTTTTTTAAAGCCTGTTCACAGTACTCATTCCTATCAAAAGTTTTGCTTCTAAAAAGTGAGAATGCTTGCAAAAGATTTCAAAGCACAATCCTAACAACACACTCAACAAAATACTGCTTATGCATTTAAAATTTTTTATCCAGATGAGGTATTTTTCTTATTCCTCATCTTATTTTTTTCTTTAAGCTGGAAAATGCAGCCATATGTTTTAAAGTTTTTTTTTTCCCTAGGAACTATTTTGAGGTTTAAATATAAATTGTTTCCTTTACAGCCATTGTACATTAAAGTAAATTCTACTGCATTTGAAAATGTCAGCTTTATTTTGTACTGGTATTCAGAATCCTCTCTTTTTCACCAATATTGTATAAAGTTCCTCTGGGAAGATAATGTGTATGATTGCAGCTCTGCCTTGTTAAAATCCATGGCTTTTTATGCAGTCATGTTTTCACCCATGAATTATGCATGAAAAAGTATCTCATTACATTTCACTTTCTTTACAGCAGCATTCCCCCTTCTCAACATGCTCAGATTCCCATCAACCGAGCTCTACTCACCCTGCAGCTTGGCTCCATCTTGATGCCTTCATAGCATTTTAGACAAAATGGGTGTGTTTAACTTGTCACCTCAAGCCTGGTATAAATTATTCACTAGAGCTTTGCACAGATTTGTGAGATAACCAGTTTGAACTCAGGAAAACTTCACAGGTTTGACTGTGTATGTTGTATTTGACAGGGACGTTAATGGCAATTTCCCCTTATACTAGTTCCAAACAGAGGGGCGGGGTTTTTTGTTGGTTTTGTGTTTTGTTTTTTTTTAAAAGGATCCCAATGCCAACATTCAGTTTTATTGAAATTTCATTTCTAAGGCTTGAACTACATACTATTATTTTTAGTGTATCTCACGAATGCCACTAAAAATACACTGTTCCATAGGATTCCAAGGTGAAACAAGCAGAAAATCTCTTTAAAATGTTCTGCTTAATGTTAAAGGTGCCTGGAAAACCCTTCAAGAGAAAATGCATATGTAAAACACAGAATTTAACAACTGGGGCCCTTCTCCTATATTTTGAACCAAGAAGGTGGCTCTGTATTTCAAGCAACTCATGTTAGGAGAAGAGGTTACCTGAACTGTGAAATTTTCAAAACCGGGCCTTGTGGTTTTTGGCATGTGAGTCATACCCACATCAGAAGAAAATAGCTGTGGTCTTCTTCCATATGTAGCTGTGAAACTCTCTCAGATTATTTTTATAAACTTTAACCAAGATGTGGGGGTAAAGGCTCAAAGCAAAAGCTGCAGATACTCCTCCCATCCTTCTCCCCAGACATTACTTGGTCCCCTGGGAAGGCAGCATGCTGAGATCATTGTCTAACACTTTGTGAAATAGTGAGGAGTTAAAATCAAATGAAGCTGAAAGCCCATGAGGGCCAAGTTACTGAGATACAAAGACATTTGGACTATAACTCGCAGTTTCACTAGGTTTCAAGTATTTTAGCACATTACATAGGACACATTCAAATCAGTGGCATGTTCTGTAACCTTTACAATGGCGGTTCATGCTTTAATTGAATACAAGACAAACGCACATTTTGTCAGCAAGGTTTCAGATGGGCCTGCTGTCAGGAGGGCAGCACAGCAGTGCATGTGCCACGTCCTGGTCAGGTGGAGTTGCATTGGAGCTGCCTTAGGAGGAGGTCAGGAGGCAACAACCTTGCACAGCACCGGTGGGAGCAAACTGCCAGGCAGTCACAGTTCCTACGCCACGTGGCTGTCTGGCTTTGAGGGCTGGAACCAGCACCTTTGGGGAGCAGACCAGGAGTGCAGGTCCCAGGCAAAGCGAGACATGAGTAGGCAGGGTGATACTGTGGTTGCCCCTGAGGCAAGCAAGGAATACCTGCATGGGTGGACCTCCCATCCATCGCACCCCATTGCTCTTAGCAGCTTACAGTGTGTTTCCCAGCTCAGGTAAGAGCATGGGGTGCGTCAGTGCCCGCTCCCCTTCCAGTGCAGCCCAACAGAGCTGACCCCAGTGCCCGTACAGCTGCACTGCACCCTGCAGCACTGTACCCCCATCTGCGTACCCACCACTGCTCTCTTAGGAAAATATCACTCTTAAATTTTTAACAAGGACACTGACTCTAAGCAAGCAACATTTAGCCTTTAACAACCAAAGCAGGAGCTAAAAGGGCCAAAATTAAAAATAAAAATATTGTCACTCAGGTACTAAACCAAATCAGAACTACTGCAGCATTTCTAGGAAGTATATATCCTCAAAGATATTTTATCTTCTAATTATTTTAATGCTTATTATTTATTTTCCTGTTTATTTGCTTCATTTTGAGACAAATTGAAGATTTTTGTGTTTACAAATAATCTGGATCCACACATGCAGAAGCAGTTTATGAATAACCTTAGTTTTATTTCCGGTTCAGGTCCATACACTTTTCACTATGGTTTGTATGATTTGTGAGCTGTAATATTATTGACAACTTGCAGAGATATAAGAAACATTTTCTGGAGGGAGACGAACATGACACCAAACCAAAAAACCACAAACAGACCCATACATTAGATCTCAACTATTCGAAGACAGAAATAGAAACAAAGGTAATGATATTTCATGTATGAACCTGATGTATTCCAACTGGCTAAGGCTTATGACAAAGACAAATAAGAAGTGTACTAGGCCCTATACCTAAAGAGTTCACAGTGACTTCCATTTCTTAAATGGCATGATTTTTTAATTTGGAACAGCCTCATTTTGTCCTTTAAGCAATACACAGAGACCTTTGACATTATATTTAATATATTTTGTACCAACAAGGTTAAAATAATTGAGGATTCAACAGAGGCAGGGCAAAATTAACTATTTCTCCCTACCAGTTTCTAAAAAGGTTGAACTTATCAGACATTTAGCCACTTTGCATGCATCCCCATAACATCCTATATTATATATGAACTGCTTTGAATCCACAACTAGATACAAGGGATGAGGAAATTTTTTGAGTTGACTACTGCAGAAAAATTGTTTTAATTACAGATGAATTTTAAGTACAAACCCCAAATATTTCAAATATATTTAATAAGTCAGACTGTTCGAAGGTCTTTCAAAAGTAAAAAATATGACTGAATAAAAATTACTTTTAATTATAGGGAAAATGTCACTTTTAGTTTCATAGTCCTCATTAAATGGTATGTTCACATCATAATGTCTAGAATTTTTTCTATGCAACTTCCAATTCAGCTAATTAGTACCACGACCTACTGGAGAGTTATAATTTAGGAAAAGAAATGAAGAGAGAAGTCAACCTACCTCAAAGAAAAAAAAATTAGTATTCATATGTTACTACAAGACTATAATAATAATCATAATTAATAATGTCTTCCCAAGAGAGAGACTCTGTGATGTAAAATTTCTGTGCTGGAAGAATCAAGTTCAGCACAACAGCCATACTGGCTTCCTTCCCCTCTCCTTCCAATCATACACATGCTTTTTCTGGGCCAGGAAACCGGAAACCATTCAACGAGGATGTCTGAAGAGTTCAGTTCAATGATCCTTGTGGGTCCCACACAACTCAAGATGTTATGTTATGTTCTGTCCTGTCCTGTCCTGTCCTATCCTATCCTATCCTATCCTATCCTATCCTGTCCTGTCCTGTCCTGTCCTGTCCTGTCCTGTCCTGTCCTGTCCTGTCCTATGTAGCTGATCATTTTCTCCAGCTCAAACTTGGCTTCTTACAAGCACATCAGGCATTAGTTTCAGAAATATCATTGTAATGAGCAAAACCTAAATACTGCATAACCACTTGGGGACTTTGGTTAACATATACTTTGCCACATGGAAAGCCATTACTGATGGCTAGCTGCTAGAATATGATCTGATTTTTATTCCCCAGACCAGTAACTATCACCCACTGCAAGTGAGATAACAAGAAAAAGTACAAGGTACAGTGGGTAGCTTATTGAACAGTCAAGTCTCTGGAGAGAGAGCAGAGAGAAAGGCATTTTGAGTTTCTACTAGAAATCTTCATTGTTTCTCTCAAAGTACTCATGGGAAAAAAAAATAGCTTTCAGCAGTCACAACTGTGTTACACTTGTTTTGTACAATGTTTTGTATTGTGAAATATAAATTCCATTTGAGGTACTTTGAAAATTTCCTGGTACAGACTCATTTTATTCAATTATCTTAATACGTTTAAAATGCTGAAATGAGAACTTACAAATGTTGCTTGTGGTTTAAACAAGACTATAGGAGTTCAGAACAATGTGGTTGATTTTTATGTACACTTTTACTCAAAAATAGCTAAAATTTTCAAAACTAATGATTGCAAAACCAGCTAAAGTATACACAAAGCACACACATATAAAGAGACATTGAGCAAAAATTGTAAAATACTGTTATAGTACCTATATAGTTTAAATCCTATTTTATGGTATAAATATGCTTTCCCCATCCCTACATGTCAGCAATAACTTTCTAATGTGGCTTATGATATTAATTTTATTATGAATAGCTTGTTTATGTATTCCAGACAAGCAGCAATCTGATGTCTATCTGTTATTAAGACTAGATACTTAATTTTTTAAAGTTTTTTTTTAATTTTATGTTTCTTTCCATTGTGCAAAAAAACCCAAAACCAAACACTCAACAAAGTGTCAATGACTTTGACCATTAGATGGCAATTCAGGTAGCAAGAAAAAGAATGCTTTTTGATATATATGATTATGATGATAATAATAATAATAATAATAATAATAATAATAATAATAATAATAATAATAATGACTCATACTGTAAAACTGTGTAAAATTCATATAAAATAGAAAAAAATGTTCAAAGGCAGTTTAGCATACTTTAATTTCTTCATTAATTTAACATATCTCCTTCTTTTCCATTAGGTCATTGGGTCAACAACTTATGTAACTATTACACTCTGGATTTCAAAAGATCTGCAGCAACCCACACCCTAGTAACCAGTACAGACCTCTAAATGATCAGTTTAGGCTAATGTGGCTACTGCCATCGAGATAAGTAAGTATTTTAGACATAGAAGGTATTGCTGAAGATAATCAAGGACCTTATAAAATAATTTTGGGGAGAGGTATGACTTTACCAGATGCCATCCAGACACCCTAAGGCTAAAAGTAATTTTTAAAACAAGACTAATGAGACCAAAGAGAAAATTTCCTAGGATTCTAAAATTCAAAAAAGTTGGATGAGAACACTCACTCAAGAGCATGCAGAACATGAGCGAAAACAAAATAATTCAGATATAAATGTGTTTGTTGTATTGTAAATTATTTTGTAAGTCTAATAGAAATTTTATTGATTCACCACAAGCAATATTTTTATTCTACTAAGGTACTCAGTTTTCCTGTACATTCACACTTGTATCAATACATTTAACAATGCAGAGGTTAATATAAAATGATATTAAGTTAATTGAATCCAAATACTTGTTAATCATGTTAAACTGGTCACCTCTGAACAAGTGGTAATGTTATAGACTCATCTGGACTTGTGAAACATTAGTAATAATCGTCAAACTTTAGTAATAATTGTCAGACATTAGTAAGAATTTTTAAATTTTCTCTTTATAAGAAATGGATGTGGTAGATCTGACAGCATGTATGTTGTTTCATTTAAAACCATATCAGGAAGCAAGAGAGATCTGCCAAAAGCAGACAGAAGCAGCTGTAAAAACTGCAAGTATAATTTTATTTCCCTTATTTGAATATAAAGATTTCTTCTCATTATCCTGAGTAGCAATATTTTTTTGTAATTCTTTACCACTGTCACATGATAAGAGACTTCCTCAATTTTGGCAGTCTCTGGAAACATTTTCTTCCACAAAAACCTTGCTTGTGGCATTTATAGGTCTCCTCATGACCCAGAAATTGAAGAAGGCTCAGTTCTGCCATTTATTTTTACTAATACTAATGTACATCCAGATTTGTTCCAGTGACTACTTTATCTTTTGTTTCTTAATGTATTTGCTGCTAGATTATCCTTTACAGTTTGTCTCTACATATTTTAACATCTTCCTTTATTCTTCTCTTTTGTAGATCCATGACTTTTTCTTTTTTGTTGTTTATCTTTTTTTTTTTTTCTTTGTGCTGCTGAGTTCTTCTTTCAAATAAACCTTTGTCAATGAGGAACAGGCTTAAAAATGTTTTTTTGCTTTGTTGCAGTCTCTTCCAGCTTCTTCAATTTTTAAAATTTCTTCTCTATAATGTCCCTATTTTTCTCCTTCTTTCATGTATGCAGTGCTTCTGTTGCATTTTCACAGAATCACCTCTCTCTTCCTGATCTGTTTTTGAGCAAAATAGTTTTGAGATATTGAAAGATGTCATTCAATTCAAACAGATGGCATGATCAGGATCCTCTGACTTTAAAACAACATATCCTGCAGCCACAATCTGCCCACATGAGATTTTTTTAAAATTCTGGCTATCCAACACCATTGTACATTGCAGATCAAATTTTTCACCTAGATTGAATTTCAATTTCATTTTCTGGAATAGCAGTGTGTTCAGAATATATTTCAAATCTAGTTTAGAATATATTTTAAAATATCACATTACCAACTGTACTTATAACTAGAGCATATCATCATTAATTTATCTGCAAGGGTTTCAGGTTAATCTCAGTTCTTTAGACCTGGCACTCATGAAAATGTGGTGGGTTCACATATGGTAAGCACCTGTTTTAGTCATAGTTTGCCAGTCCCCATTTCTTCACTGATTCTATAACAATGCAAAAATCCTTTTTGATTTTGTTAGACATTGACTCACTGGGAACTCTTGCTAGGACCCAATCAGAGGAAGTTTGTTCATGTCCTGTCTGATGTAATGAAATTTAGAGCAACTAGTGAGTGACTCCCTTCTGAGAGGAACAGAGAGCCCCATATATCAACCAGACCCATCCCACAGGGAGGTTTGCTGCCTCCCTGGGGCCTGGGTACAGGATGTTACTGAGAGACTCCCTGGGCTGATTCAGCCCTCTGATTATTACCCACTGCTGGTACTCCAGGCTGGCAGTGATGAGATTGAAAAGAGGAGTATCAGGGCAATTAAAAAGAACTTTAGGACACTGGGTCAAGTGTTTGATAGGGCAGGAGCACAGGAAGCATTCTGCTGAGTCCTCTTGGTGGCAGAGAAAAGTGATGAAAGGAATAGGAGAGCCCACATTATCAACAAATGGTTCAAGGGTTGGTGTCATCAGCAGAATTTTGGGTTCTTTGATCAGGACGCAACCTTCATGGCACCTAGCCTGCTAGAACTGAATGGGCTCCATCTCTCTGTTAAGGGCAGGAGGTTTTTAGCTCATGAACTGGCAGAACTCATTGAGAGGGCTTTAAACTAGGTCTGAAGGTGGAAGGGGATGCAGCTGGGCTGTCTGGAAGCAGGCCCAAGAGTGTGGTAAGCCTGAGTTAGGAGAGAAATCAGTGGCCCAGCTGAGGTGCATGTATAGCAATGTGCACAGCATGGGTGCAAACAGGAAGAGCTGGAGGCCATGGTGCAACAGCAGAACTATGATATAGTTGCCATTACAGAAATGTGGTAGGATAACTCACATAGCTGGAGTGCTGCACTGGATGGCTACAAGCTCTTCAGGAGAGATAGGAAAGGGATAAGAGTTGGAGGGGTGGCCCCTTATACTAGGAAGGATTTGGATGTCATAGGTATTGAAACTAATGATGACAAAGTTGAATGCCCATGGATAAGAATTAGGGGGAAGGCCAACAAGGATGACATCTTACTGGGAGTCTGCTATCGTCCACCCAACCAGGAAGAAGTAGTGGACAACTTATTCTATAAGAAGCAGAAAAATATTTCAGGCTCACCAGGCCTTGTTCTTGTACCTTGTCTCGATTTTAATCTACCAGGCATCTGCTGGGAACATAATACAGCAGAAAAGAGGCAGTCCAGGAAGTTCTGAGAGTGTGTGGAGGACAACTTTTTGTCACAGCTGGTGAGTGAGCCCACCAGGGGAGGGACTATGTTAGACCTGTTGTCCACAAACTGAGATGCACTGGTGGGAAATGTGGTGGTTGGAGGTCACTTGGGGCACAGTGCTCATGAAATTATAGAATTTTCAATAATCGTTGAAATCAGGAGGAAAATCAGTAAGATTTTACACTGAACTTCCAGAGGGCAGACTTTGTTCTATTTAGGAGACTTATGTCATGGTTTGACACTGGCACAATGCCAGTGCCCCCATGAAAATGCAATCTCTCAATTGAATGTTGTGAAATGCGATTGAGAACAGAGCAAAGCAGGCCCAAGCTTAATAACAAGGGAAAAAAAAAAAACTTTATTAAGCTACTACTACTATACTACTATAAAAGGAAAAAGAAAAAAAAAACACACACAAAATTCAAAATGAAAACCTTCCAAAACATTCCTCCTCCCACCACCCAACTCTAACAAACCACAGCGAGACACAATCTGGACCCCAATCAGGTTTCCACCATCCAGACAATCGATACTCAGTCCATCAAGGGAAAGAGGAGTCCCTCCCGTGCCACAGACCCTCCCAAGAAACACAGCTGCCACATCCTGTGTTTCCATGTCACACATGAGACCACCTGGAGAAAAAGTTTGCCATGGTGGCCCTCTCCTTTCCATGCACAGTGCTCTCACCACCAATGCATGGATGGACAGACTGCTTTTAGGATTTTTCCTTTCGAGGATGCCCTGCCAAGAGGGGAAAAAAACAACAGTTCAGTTTTTCATTTTTGGGACCACAGTCCCCCCCATTTTCCCCTGGGGCCGAGGATCCAAGAAGAGAGATCTTCTTCTTCTTCTTCTTCTCTGAAGACAGGGGCACCACCACAAACCTTCCTAACTTTTCTCTGTTCGCTCCACTTCTGTCTTTTCCCAGCTGAAGCATGGTCTCTTTGGTTCACCAGCATCCTCCCATCTCCTCCCACCTAGAATTTCTCCTTCTAACATCCCAGGGTCCAAGCTGTCTCTTTCAAACTGAGGAAGAGAAAAATTTCACAAAGCTTTCATTTCTCAAGGGTTAAAATTCCCAACTCCCAAGGATGGCTCGCTGCCCAGATTCCAGCTCCCACAGGCGGCTGGGCACCTTGCAGCACCCCCCCCCCCCCCCCCGCTCTTCTCCTTCCCCGCAGCGTACTGCTGAAAAACCACCACTGTCTCTTTCTCTCTCTCTCTGGGGGGAATGGAGACATCCCAAATTTCTCCACCCTTCCATCTGCAGGGGGCCAGCCCGGTTCCAGTCCCTCCACTCTTGGGGCCTACCTCCCAAGGCCACATGGCTTTTCCCCTCCCCCACCCAGCTCGTCGCTGGGCAGGGGAAAGGCTGCACTGCACCCTGACTGGAACCAAGGAGAGTGAGTTCTCCTGGGAATTCTGCTTTTAACCCCTCTGTGTTCTCAGAGGCGTGTCCGCCTTCAATTGGTTAATCCAAATTGACCACTTCCTTCCGAGAAAAATTCTTTTTCTGTGTCAAACCACGACACTTATTTAGAGAGTTCCTTGGGAAGCAACCCTTAAAAACAAAGGAGTCCAGGAAAGGTGGGTGTACTTCAAAACAGAGACCTTGAGGAACAGACTGTCTCTGTGTGCTGAAAGATGAGTCAATGAGGTAAACGTCCAGCCTGGGTGGCCAATGAGGTTTCGAAGTAATTTAGGAATAAAATGAGGAAGTATCAGATTTGGAAGGAGGGTCATGTCACTCAGGAAGTATATAAGAGGGTTGCTAGGGCATGTAGGAGAAAAATTGGGGAGGCCAAAGCTCAGTCGAAACTTAATTTGGCAACTTTTGTAAAAGATAATAAAAAAATGCTTTTACAAATATATAAACAGAAAAAGGAAGGGTGAGACCAACCTTTGTTCTCTACTGGATGCGGGAGAGAACTTGGTAACTGCAGATAAGAAGAAGGTAGAAGTGCTTAACACCTTCTTTGCCTCAGTCTTTAGTGGGCAGATGGCTTGTCCTCAGGACAACTGTTTCCTGGGTGGGTAGGTGGTGTCAGGGAGCAGAATGGTCCCCCTGTTATCCAGGAGGAGGCAGTCAGAGAACTGCTCAGCTGCTTGGATGTTCATAAATCTATGGGACCAAATGGGATCCATCCCAGGCTGATGAGGGAGCTGGTAGATGATTTTGCAAAGCTGCTCTCCATCATTTACCAGCAGTCCTGGCTCACTGGGGAGATTCCAGAGGACTGGAAGCTGGCCAGTGTGACACCCATTTACAAAAAAGGTGGGAAGGAGAATCCTGGTTATTATAGGCCAGTTAGCCTGACTTCCTGGTAAGGTAATGGAACAGTTTATATCTAACAGTAGACATACATATACCTATACCTATACATATACATATATATACATATATACATATATATATACATATATACATATATATATACATATATATATACATATATACATATATACATATATACATATATACATATATACATATATACATATATACATATATATATACACACACACAACCTGGCCATCCTGTAAGTCCTGCATGTCATTATGCAGCACTTACAGGATGGCCAGGGTATCAGACCCAGACTGGTGGACGCAGGAAAAGCTGTGGATGTTGTCTATTGTCTATTTGGACTCCAGCAAGGCCTTTGACACTGTCTCCCACAGCACACTCCTGGAGAAGCTGGCAGCCCACGTCTTGGACAGGAGCACTCTGTGCTGGGTTAGGAACTGGCTGGATGGTCGAGAGTGGTGTTGAACAGTGCTGCATCCAGCTGGGGACAGTCACCAGTGGTGTCCCTCAGAGGTCTGTACTGGGACCTGTTCTGTTCAATATCTTTATTGATTACATCGATGAGGGGATTGAGTCTTTCCTTAGTAAATTTGCAGACAACAAGCTGGGAGTGTGTGTCGGTCTGTAGGAAGGTAGGAGGGCTCTGCAGAAAAACCTGGAATGGTTGGATGGATGGGCAGAGTCCATCCAATGAAACTTAATCCAATAAGATGAAGTTCAATAAGTCCAAGTGCCAAGTCCTGCATTTTGGCCACAATAATCCCCTGCAACTTTCTAGGCTGGGGACAGCATGGCTGGACAGGGCCCAGGCAGAAAAGGACCTGGGGGTAGTGGTCGACAGCTGATTGAACATGAGCCAGCAATGTGCTCTGGTGGCCAAGAAGGACAACGACATCCTGGCCTGCATTAGGAATTGTGTGACCAGCAGGAGCAGGGAGGTCACCCTTCCCCTGTACTCAGTGCTGGTGAGACCACACCTTGAGAGCTGTGTCCAGCTCTGGGCCCTCAGTTTAGGAAGGACTTTGAGATGTTTTGAGTGCATCCAGAGGAGGCAATGAGGCTGGTGAGGGGCTTGGAACACAAACCCTGTGAGGAATGACTGAGGGAGCTGTCGGTGTTTAACCTGGAGAAAAGGAGACTCAGGGGTGACCTTATCATTCTCAACAACTCCCTGAAAGGTGGTTGTAGTCAGGTGGGGGTTGGTCTCTTTCTCCAAGGAAAATGAGAGGACACAGTCTTAAGCTGCACCAAGGGGAATATAATTTAGATATTAGGAAAAAGTTTTTTATGGATTGAGTGATAAAGTACTAGAATAGTCTGCCTGGGGAGGTGGTACAGTCACCATCCCTGGATGTGTTTAAAAAAAGATTGAATGTGGCATTTGGTGCCATGGTTTAGTTGAGGTGTTAAGGAATGGGTTGGACTTGATGATCTTGAAGGTCTCTCCCAACCTAGTGATTCTGTCATTCTGTAAACAAATAGGACAATGTCTTATGCAACTTTTATCCTGACATACACCAAATTTCAAGGAAAATTGGTAAGTAATTTTACAAGATTTTTTTCCAGACTATTTTTTCTTTACTGGGTAACCGCCATGATATAGCTTCATAACTGGTTTCATTTTTGTCATGAGAAAAATTCTTGGAGTTGTAACATGTTCCATGGGGTGGGTGGGGGGGCATATTTTATATGATAATTCAAGTAGTAGAATAACAGATTTAACATAAATTGGAAAATCTAACTGCCTGCTTGTAGCTGAAGGACAAGGATGATTATTTTAATTGCACTGAAGTATATGTGTGTGTGTGTGTGTGTAGTGTGTACAGCTTATTTATCTGTCCATCCTGTTTTACAGTGTCTGCCCTCTTCTGCAGTTCTTTTACTCCTTCTCCAGAAAAGCCTACAAAGATATCTATCTACACATGTAAGTTTGTGTATTGAGATCAGAATATGAGAAGTCATCTATTTCAGATCTCACAGCTATCAATTTTCTCACCTATTACTGCTCAGATAACCACTTACTGTTCTGGTGTCAAAATTACTCTGGTTTCCTGAAAAAGAAAAAGAGAGAGACTTACCTTCCCAAATGACACTTGTGGAAGAATCCATTTTTTTGATGGATTATATTAAGATGAAAGCACTAACTGAATGTACTATGACATTTAAAATTTTAGCCATAATTGGGTCACAGAATCAACAAGAACATAATGTATAGAAAGAAAATATGTTGCAAACCTAGCATAAGACAAATGAACATAAAAGCATCATTCTCTAAGGGATGCTTTTAATTGAATATATTTAAAATTTTCAGAGGCTGTTAAAGCTGACACCTGCTGTTATATAAACTGACATGGTTAGAAGCTATCTAACTCTTTCCAGTAAGCTGAAGAAGCAAAACATCTAATTAAAACCAAAGCTGTAAAGGTGTTTAGTCAAATTGTTTAAAGTGTTCTTTTTTAAGATATAAAATTGGCTAGGGTTTGTTGGCACAGAGAGTTTATCAAAGTGAATGAGTAAAATTGTAGAAGACTGAGAAATCTTGAATGTTTGAAGAGACAAAAAATTCTGTGGAGCTTCACTTTTTGAAAAGCCTAAACATGTATTAATGCAGCACTTAGATTAATCGCAAAAGAGAAATAGTTGTACCTTATTCACTAGTACAAGATTTAGGTCTAAGACATAGTTACGACTTAGAGGCTGAAAATGTGCCAATTGGTAATAAATCTTGTGAATTTATAATACCGTCCTGAAAAATATTAATTTGTGACATTGATATTTCACATAGTATTTGTGGACTTTGTAGAATTAAAAAAGCTACTACTCACCATATCTGAATCTAACATCAATGCTGGTATTCTGAAGCCGTCTTTGATCCCTTTATGCTGAAAAAAGGACGGTGCTTCTTGAGAACTACCATGATTTGCCTGATGCAGTTGCTCAGTCTATTATTGGTAGTATTTTCATAGCATCTTCAGTCCAAATTGCATTATACTGTAAGAGAAGTGTGAGAAAAGTGGCAGTTTCATCCTCCAAGGAGTTATCATTTAAGGGTCCTATTCAGCACTTCTTACTGTAGCATATCACACACTGACTTCAGAGGGGGCTTTGCCAAAGGAGGGAGTGAATAAGGAGTGCTGAATAGAACTCTACAAAGGCACAGCAGGTACAGCTGGTGCAATTCCACACAGACAAAGCATTCTACCGTACAATGTGGACAGTTAAAGCAGTGCATTATGTATTATTATGAAAACCATCCATTTTACATATAATTTCTAATATAAAAGTAGTTATCCTCCCTCCAAGTTTTACTCCATTTTTTGAGAGTTTTATCAAACTATTATTGCATTATAAAGACCACTTACTATGGAAATGCTATGATAAAACTTTAAATTCAGTTGAAGAAACAAATAAGCACAGATCAACTTTTCCATCTAACAAAATAAGAATTTGTTGACGTTGATAGAGAATTTTCTTTAGCACGTGATGAAGGATTTTTAAGGAAATCCTTATTATTTCTTATTAAAGTTCAATATCTATTATTCATTCATTTCAATGTGCCATATATGCATTAATGAAGGTAGCCTTACAACATCACTGCAAGGATGCAGCTGTTGTCTTTGTAAAACAAGGGAAATAGAGATGGAAAGGTAACACTACTTAAAGAGCTATATTTTTACTGATTATGACATTTTAACAGCCCACATAGTTGCTTGGAGGGACTGAATTGTATTATTAGAGTTGCCTGAAATGTTAGATTTAGGCCTTCAGCTAAATTACAGTGACCTGAGAAGTTACCATGTTGGCAGAACAGAGTGTGCCCCTACCCATGGCAAACACAAGATAAGGCAGCAAAAGCTGGCCTTGTTTGCAGCCATGTTGGTATTGGTCCTCTGTTCTTCTCAGTCAGAGCAGCAGCATTAGGCATGTCATTGCACCCCCAAACTTGGATTCATGTCCTGTGAGGGATATGGAGAAGAATTTTATTTATTTGTATTTACTGGAGAGTACAGACTGGAAAGCCATGGCAGCAATAACCAGCATGAAGTTTACTGCAAGATGTATTAATTGTATTAACTTTGCAGCAAATAGAGGGATAAGAAGGATCTTTTTTCTACACTTTTATGGGGGTATTTTTAGCAAGATCCATGTTTCTCACTTGACTAATATATAAACTATACTAGTGAGAAAATAGTTTGGGTGTTCTGATTTTAAGCATTACTCCTATAAACATTGTCTCACTCTATGTTCATGAGGCAATTTCTGTTTAAGAATTGGGTATTCTGGGTTGGATAAAACAATGCAGTAACTGCTGAGAGTAAATTAAATTAACCTGTATATAACTGAAGAATATAAATTTATTCCCTATACCTCCTTCAGATTTCTAAAAATTGTGTCAAATAATATTATTGCATTATAAGATGATCTAAGTGCCATGTGAAGAAGCGGATTATAGTATTGGCTTGTATCACCAGGGGTGGACCTTCTGTAGACCAGTACCAGAGATCAGAAGGCCAGAGACAGGGATTCCAACTCCTTCAAAATTAGGATGTGCCCTGAGTGATTTTGTTGCAATTCTATGTAGAGTTTTTAATTTCATTAGTCATTAAGTCTGAGTGCAACTTCTTAGCCTCAAAATGGCAATGTTCAAGCAAACATAATTTTTTACAAATGTAGCACAGTAAACAGCTTTCACCATATTTCTAGTATAAACAGTGTGTGAAACCAAAGAAAATGAGTCAAATATGGTTATTTTGTGATTTTCCTTTTTTGATTACATGTTTCTCCTTCTACCCACGTAAGAGTCATATATTTTGCATAACCACAAAATCATTTTCACTGTTTTCAGTGATGGCTCTTTGTGGAGTTCTGGAATGAAATCTCATTTAAAACATGCATTTATTCCTTGTGGTTTATTTGCTCAATCTATATCTAGAAAAAAATTGTGAAATTCATGGAAAAGTCTACTTTCTGATAAAGAACACAAAACCCAGCTTAATAATTTTTAATAATTTTTTTTTGTTGACTTTCATAGCGAATGTTAAAAAAAAGAAGAGTGCTAGCCCAGCATTCTATCTGCTTCATTTTGAATGTCCTTTTTTTCTACTGTTTGAGAGGAGCATGACACAGGAAACATAAAGACACACATGAGCATTAGAGGCTCTCATGTTAAGGGAGTGTTAGTAGGGGAATAAAGCTACTTGCCTCTCCCTTTTTGTCACTGTAAGAGCACAAACATAATGAACCAGACCAGCATGCATCATTGTGCCAGGAGTCCTTCAAACGATACCAGGAAATTGAGAGTTAGTGACAGGGCATGGGTTCCTGTCACCTTGAACTGACACTGAAATTACACACAATGTGTTTGATTTATGGCCCAGACCATGTTTCTGAGGCTCAAGAAGTAAAAGTACATTAGCACACAGATGTATGTGCTCATTCTTAGCATCCTGCTGGTTCAATTTCGCTTACTATGTAGGCTACAGGCTTTGAGCTACATTACCTCACCTGTGTGCCCGGGAGGAGTGTATGGATGAGCAAGCATTGAACTTCAGCTGATGTTCAATAATGTGATCATGTATTTGAGCTTCTAGGTGGGCAGCATAACCTGGGTATGAACTAAAATCCTAGCATGGAAAAACCGCACAAAGGAATTCCAGCCCCTCCAAACAGTAAGCGGTGGGCCCAGTTTAAGTGACTCCATGTAAAATGCACATAGCCCAAGAAATAAACAAGATCTGCACACACCTGCCATGCTGTGATGGCATCACAGAGACATCATGGGATGGCTCCTACAACTCAAGTCTTGTAAGAGGATACAGACTGTTTAGGAAGGAAAGGAGGAGGAGAAAAAGCGGTGGTGTTGCCCTCTCTGTCAGTGACCAGCTGGAGTGCATGGAGTTCTGCCTGAAGACAGATGAGCAGCAAAGAGTTTATGGGTCAGGATTAAGGGGAGGGCAGGGACAGGTGACATTATAGTGGAGGTCTGGTGCAGGCCACCCAAGAAAAGACTGAGTTGATGAAGCCGTCTACAGACAGATAGGAGGCACTTAATATTGACAAGGCCTAGTCCTTGTGGGGACTTCAGCCAGCCTGATACCTGTTGGAGGCACAGTACAGCAAGGTAATCCAGGAGGTTCCAGGAAAGCATGGGCAGTAACCTCCTTCTCCAAGTGACAGAGACACCAATGAGGAGATGTGCTATGCTGGTCCTTGTTCTTGCCAACAGGGAGGGGCTGGTAGGGAACATGAAGCTCAAGGGAAGCCTTGGCCACAGTAACCAAGAAGTAGTTGAGCTCAAGATCCTTAAGGCAGTGAGGTTATCACACTGATCTCTTTAACCTGGATTTCAGAAGAGCAGACTTTCAGGGTTCTGCTTGGTAGAGTACCACAGGATAAAGCTGTGGAGCAAAGAGGGACCCATGAAACCTGATTAATATCCAGGGCTTTCATCTTCCAAGCTTAGGAAGCTGAAAAAGAGTCAGTGAGCAGATGAGGAAGGTGATTCTGCCCCTTTATTCTGCTGTTGTAAGACCCCACCTGGGCATCCTGCATCCAGCTTTGGTGGCCCCAACATAACAGAGATATGAACCTGTTGGAGCTATTTCAGAGTATATTCATGAAGATGCCCAGAGCACTTGGAACACCTATGAAGACAGGCTGAGGGAGTTGGTAATTGTTCAGTGTGGAGAACAGAAGGCTCCAGGGAGACTTTATAGCACATTTCCAGTACCCAATGGGAGCCTACAAGAAAGATGGAGAAGGACTTTTGGCGAGACCATGTAAAGAAAAAGGGGTTACAGGTTATGATTATAAATTGAAATATATTAGGAAGAGATGCTTCCTGTGAGAGAGATGAGGCACTGCAGCAAGTTGCCCAGAGAAGCTGTGGATGCCCAGTCCCTGGGAGTGTTCAAGGTCAGGCTGTATATGGCTTTGAGTAACCTGACCTAATGGAAGTTGTCCCTGGCCATAACAGTGGGTTTGGAACTAAGTCTTTAAGGTCCCTTCTAACCCACACCATCGTATGATTCTATGACTCCATTGTGTACTAATTAAATATTAAAGATTATGTTTTTTTCATAAAAAATGTTCATGTTCAAAATCCAACCTGCCATAGTGTGCACCGGGCTTTGATTCAGCTTTGAGAAAAGCAATATCTAATTTTAAATGGCTTTCTTGGTTAGAAACTATTTTTCCAATCACTACTTGTCAAACAATAAGTTTAAAATTTAAAAAATGCGTTTCAAAGACTATCTTCAATCTAAGGTAGTGATGGTGAACAGAAAGACATTAAAGACATGAAAATTATCGAGCAGAGAACATAAATGATAGAGTAGGTATTTCAGACCACTATGAATACCCCATTATTTAGCAAATTAAAAACTGTAAAAACTTGAGGAAAGATGCATGTAATCTCACACCAGCCAAGTCTGCATTCAGTTTTTAAAGCTGTTCACCCAGTACTCTAACTTTTATTCCACAAGACAAAAGAAGGTGATACACACATGTGTGTGGCTTTGAAACTGCTGCCAAGACAGCTACATCCAGGAGACACAGGTTCTCTGTGGCACATTACTGCAGCAGGGACTTGAACAGGAGTCCTTGCACCTCTTGCTAAACGTGCTCCCCAGAAAACAGCAAAGTGGCCTCAGCAGGAGTGCACTTTCTACTTGCATAGCTCAAGGCTCCAGCAAGGGAATGGCAGAGCTCCAGAGAACATACTGCACACAGGAAAAGTACCTGCATCTAGCATTTGTCTTATTTCAAAAATAAATCAGAATTCCTAATTTAATAGCAATATTTGAGTTAGATTAGTGAAGCAATGACTATTTTTTACTTCATTAGTTAAATGCTAACTATAGTTAAGTACTTCTTTCTGGCTAATTCCTAAGAGATTTTAGGAGAAGAGAAGTGCCAAAAGAATGTTTATGGTCTGGGGTGAGGCAAAGATTATCACCTGTTACATATTGACCAAAATAAATTTCAGCAAGTGCTATAACATAGGAGAAAAGACAACTGATGATCTGGCATACAGTACTTGTATATTTTGCATATTAAATTCCTAGTATATATAAAAAAAATTGAAATATAATCATTATAATTTCTAAGCCAAAGCTTAAAAAAAAAATCCATCAAGACCATTAAATATAAAAATTGTCAATTCCTTTAATGCTTTCAATAGCACACAGTTTGAAGCACAAGAGTATATTTGATGTTTCTTTGGTGAGGTTTTGGTAAGTGTTTTTGACATAAACTACTTTGTTTGGGTTCCTTCACTCCCTTTTCTGGGGACATAAACTCTTCATGCTAGTGTTGGTGTTTTGCTAGCGATAGTTAGAGAGATGGCACTAAGAGAAAAAGTGTGTCTTGTGTGGTAGGGACATGCTGATCTCTATGTAGCAATGGCAAAGCAAAGAAAAAGAAAATAACAAACAAACAGGTTTCTCCTTAACATCTGGGAATTAGTCAAGAAGGCATGGTCAGCTACAAAATGCCTTCAAGGCTATTCATCAGCCTAGACAGGCCACCAGTAAGGAGGGGAGTGGAAGTGAATGAGTCTTTGGGCACACTGTGAACTGGGGAAACACTCATGAAAGGGCATCAAGTCTCTATTGTCTTAAGATGCATTAGGGGCTGAAGGGTGAAAATAACACCATTTCTCCTATAGTTTTCATGCTCATAAAATAAGGTGTTTCTGATACAATGTGTTCTTTCCAGTTTTGCCTTATGTGTATTTAAAAAGTCCTCAGATAATATTTAGATTGTGCTTTTGACAGAGCAGGATCACATCTGCCATTGCCCTTCTCCTGGTTGTCCAGAGCAAGAACATCTGTTGAAGATGTTAACACAGAGCTGGCATGAGTGCTTTATTCTCCAGGGTGTTCATGCCCCAAGGGGGATGCTGTATGCCACAGGCTTAGCCGTGCATGAGCTTGGAGATCTCTTGTGCATTGCTTAAAAATAGCCTCAGCATCCAGGCAGGTGTTTATAGGGCTGCTGAAATCTAATGCTTCTGCTTAAGGAAAGAATCTTGATCTCCTAAAACATGATCATAAAGGGAACGTTTAGAAACTTATTTAGAAAGAGTTTATGCACACTATTAATAGAGTAGACAGCAGAGAAGGAAGATGTATTTGCTTTATAAAACCTACACACTGTTTGTCCCCATGTGAAAAGATAATATATAATAACATTCTGAAATTATTTTAAATAGTCTTTTTAACTTTGAGATTGACTAATTATTGTAATTTTAATACAAATCCACATGTGATTTGTTTTCTTCCACTGAAACCTAAAATTTTCATATTTCCTTATGATTTTCCTATTTTTGAAGGAAATGTCATACTCCTGTGCAACTCAAAACTAATTTATCCCTATTAGCCCTGGGCTCATGCTTCAGATCTTTATTCATCTCCACCACCACCACTCCAGTGCTGCATACTGTCCTCTCATGAGAAGGGAATTATTTTCTTCTTTTCCTTCCATCTCATTCTCCAGCTAACATCAGCTTCTTCTACAGATTCTTGACATCATTCCCAGCTACACTCTGTATTAGAGTTTCTTGTCATTCCACTAGCCATTCCCATACCTAAAGTTCTATAACAATGTGTGCACATTTCCCCTGGAAAACATCTCTCCTTGAACACAATCCCTTGTGCCGGAGCACCTACGCAACAACCTGCCTTTAGCAGTTACCATATTGGCCTGGGAACCATGCCACTCAGGCTGTTCATGTGACAGCCTCTTAAAGTCTGTTTGGAGGATACAACGAGAATCAGGAAAGCAGACACTTTTAGCTGGTCTACCCTCAGCTGCAAAGATACTTGGAACTATTATGCTCAGTAGATAAGCACCCTCTGCCACCTCAATTCTTCTTCTTTTATTTCTGAGTTTACAGTTTTTCATTAAATTAATTGATTGATATATTGAATGTCCCTTAAAATTAATGAGGTATGGCACTCCAAAATTAAAACCATTTTGCACAGGTACAGACAAATGCAGAAATGCCTCTGAGTTGAGTACATGACTTCAGAGGCTCAAATAATTAAATATTCAGTGATTGAAATATGCTGCAGTGGCAATTAGCCACAATTAGTGGATGCATTTGCTTGGCTACTGACACACACCTTGGATGACTGAGGGCACTCAGCCCCCTTTCCTCATACCTCAAAATACAGTTTAAATAGGCATCAGTAAAGCCTGTGGTAGGTCACTGCTCAATTTCCAGTTGTCTGAGTTATCTGCTCTGTGTAGCCTCATGGATATGAGAAATATTTCCTCCCTTGTCAAGAGAATATAACAGTCACCAAAGGGATGTTACATGGATTTATACTCTGATATTTCTTGGAAATTTTTCATGCAAAGACTAAGTTCATTCTAGTTTTGAAGTTGCTCAAAGGAGTAATCTCTGGGTTCTTATGGGCATGCATATGTTGTGTGTGATTCAGGGTTCCTTTGCTTGAATCTGTAGAAATGGTGCAACAGCAAATTAGAGCTGTTCCTAAAATGTTCTGAGGGGGAAAAAAAAGCAATAAAAACCTAGGAAATTGTTGAAAATAATCCTACCTTTTCTTTAGAAAGTATTTTTGAGGGACAGATGAGATGAAACAGGTCTGGAAAGGAAGAAAAGCACTAAAAAGCATAGCTGTGCTTGGGATATATAAGATGGCATACAAGAACATATAGGGTAAAAAGCCTTACAACCAAGTTAAACCGTCTACAGTTTTCATGGGCAGGAAGAAAGTAAGCTGCCAAAAAGGCCACATGGCTGGCCTGGGAACCCTCTGGAGTACTGAAAGTTCAAACACATACACAAAAGTGAAAAAAAAAGTCACAAAGCCAGGGGATGCAGTCAGGTGTGAGCTGATGCCAGTGACTGGAAAGGACCAATCAGCACAAGGACAATGTTGAGGATCTGTTCCTCTATGAGTTACAGCATGTAATGTGTAGTTATAAGGCTCTCAGCCATGAGCTTCACTGTCTTTCTGCCAGAGTCCTCTGCTCAAACAGAGTCATAACTGTAAAACAGAACCTGTTGCCCTCTCCTTAGCAGAGAGACTTGGTTTCCTCTGACATTGCAGCTGTGACAAGCTCTTCAAAGAGGGCCTCATGCAGATTCTCATATTCAGTGCAGGGTCATGAGGCTTTTCCCTGTGTTTTGAGAAAAAGAGGAGGCAGCACTGAAGTACTGGTCATTTAAGGGAGTGAGTTTTGAAATGAACTGAAGATGAGTTAGAAATCCCACTTTACACACTGCAAGCTTCAACTCCTGTGTTCGTGTTAAAATCTGGTATATTACCTGTGAAGATTTGTCCATAACACAAAGACAGAGCCCCAGGCCTGGTCTATACCAAAAAGAGGTTGTTATTTGAATTGCACTAGAAAATTCTTTGAATTGAGAGATTCTTTATATAATCAAAAGATTCCTTTTTAACAGTTACTTCTTTGCCAGTTTCCAAAAAGAATAGGAGGTAATATTGCAAGGAAAACATCATAGCTGAATCAGTTAGGAAAATTATATTTTTTCACACTCTGTCAGAATTGTGTCAGTAGCACTTTTAAGTTTAGATTGGCACTGAAAGAGACAAAGCCCTGTGTCAGAATATGAGAATTGTCAGTACTGGTACCCCACCCCTGAAAATCTCTGGTTTGTTTCTCTCAGTAAAGGATGGGAAACTAAAAAGTCGGCTGCAGTGGTCTAAAACCAGATTTCTCTTAAACTGGGGTGTCTCTCTTCTTGGTGAATGTAATTTGGGAAAAACAGTTTTTAAGTGCTAAGAACTAGTTAGGCTTGAAGATGTGACAGACTTCAATTTGAAAAACTATTTGACAAAGCAGGAGACCTTCCTTGCTTAGGTTTAGGTTAAAGCTAAAATGCACCTGATGTGTTGTAGTAATAAAAAAAATATTTAAGTTTTAATGTAAATTTTAAGCTTTTAATTTGTTCATTATTGATAATATTAATCTTAAAATACATGCTCAAAAACATCTGGGAAAGAGAAATTCAGTGTTATTGCTTGCCATTTGCAAATGAATGCTTAGTCTTTAAGAATGTCATTGAATTTTAATATGTATGAGATATTCTGCTGTTTTTATTGGAAAAGCTTACAAAGAATGGCTTACAATGGAAGGCAAAATGTTTGATCTTTCATATGAAAGCTCACTTACTGCTACAACTGTGGTCTTATAAAACATGACTGAAAACAGACCTGGTTTAATATAATCACGTTTATTAATACTTATTACTTATGTAGCATTTTGTATGTGAGGATTTGGCATATTTTATAAATATCAGTTAAACTTCACAACCAGGCTGCAATGCATGCAATACTGTGTCACTAAGCCCATTCTCTACAGGGATAAACTGTGATCCCCAGCCTACATCTATTCTGTGGGATCAATTACTTAGACATGATTGTCCATACAATTAAACTGCTAACACCATTCTTGGAATTGTTTTTTGGCTTAGCTAACCATCTCTCTTCCAGTTAATGCCAGGGTAAGACACTATTTCAAATAGGTCATTTGGAAATAGTCACCTTTTTCTGGGGACAAAGGGGCTTGGATGTATGGATTTAAGTTCTAACTTCTGCTGTCAGAGAATGGTCTCTGGCCAAGTCCATGTATTAGCATAGATGAAACCATAAGGTCTCTATACACACAGCATAATTCTGTTCATGGACTCCTGATCTAATCTGGGTTCTGCAGACAGCACACCTCTAGTCCTGATGGAGCAAAGAACTTAAGATCTTACTATTCGTCCACCTCCTTAGAGCTGTGTTGTCCCTTTACTACACTGAGATTTATGTGGTAAGGCAGATAGAAAGCATTCATTTTTGCAAAAAGAACAGAATGGGACAGAAAGGTGTAGAAATATATAAATATATTTAAATATATATAAATCATTCACTCGGTAGAAGAGTTACTTTGGATGTCCATGCACAAAGGTGGAAACGAGACACTTGTGGAGATACTGAAGAGTTGTAGACCCCAAGGCTCAGTATACTTTGAATGTGTGGCCAGAGCGGTGGGGTGCCCAGCACACTCAGTTGTCTACCATCCTAAGAAACACTGCATTTTATCATTCCAACAGAAAATTATCACAGAAAATAGAAGACAGAAGATAGGAACTGCAACAGGAATCTGTTTAATAACAGCTTATTAAGAGCTCGATGTTTGTGTGAAAGGGTGAAAATATGCAAAGAATGGATACATGATGATGACTCCTGGGAAGATTGAAGGTGGCTTACTGCAGCACCATTTTGGTTCTTTTATGTGAAAGCTGTTCTTTTCACTCCACATCCTTTTCCTCCCCTGGAACCAACAGAAGTACAGCGACAATAAAACAAAACCCTGATGTTTCAGAGATGTTGTCTGGTGGTTAGGTCTTCTTCTCAGCAACTACATTTCTTTGACAGTATCTTCATTTCAGCTAGGGCAGAGTAATTTTTCTTCCCAGTAGCTGGTACAGTGCTATAATTTTGAGATTTAGTATGAGAATAATGTTGACAACACACAAATGCTTCAGATGATGCTGAGCAGTACTTTAAGCCAAGTAAAGACTTTTGAGTTTCCCATGCTCTGTGAATGAATAGGAGCACAAGAAGCCAGGAGGGAACACAATCAGGACAGCTGACCTGAACTGGTGAAAGGGATATTCCCTACCATAAAGCATCACACGCAGTGTATAAACTGGGAGGAATTGTCTGGAGGCTTCAATTGCTGCTCAGGAATGGACCAGAAATCCATCAGTGAGTGGTGAAAGATTATACTGTGCATCACTTGTCTGTCTTGGGTTTTATTTCTCACTTTTTTTTTTGACTGTCTTTTCATTACAATTTTATTATTATTGTTATTATTATTATGATTGACATTCAGTTAGTAAACTACTGTGATCTAAACCTATGGGTTGTACCTTTTTGACCAATTGTCCTTCCCATCCCACTTGGACTAAAGGAGACTGAGGGGTAGTTGAACAAGTGGCTGTGTGGTACTTGGTTGCTTTGCTGAGGATAAAGCACAACAGGCAACAGACCACCATTCCCCAGGGTCCAAGTTAATTGGTTGAGTACCTGGACTCAGTGCAGGTCACATTGCAACGCTAATGTAGCTTCTTCACTCTTGGGGCTCAACACAGTCTCTGTAAAGCACACAGCGGAGGTAAAACCATGCTCCTGAACCTATTAATGTTTCACTGTGTTATGTGTACTTACCTAAACTCATTCATTTCATAATTTTACTATGCCTGTTAACTTATAAACTATTTTATGGATTATTATCAGGATAAACTATTCAACTATGTCTTGTGGCTTTCTGAATTGCATAAAGTAGAGAAAACCTTTTAGAAGATGCCAAAAATGTCCTCTCAGAATGTATGTCTGAGGTATTTATTTGCAATGAATCTCCTTCATCTACCAGAATATGAGAATTTTGGAGCCAGTTACCGGTTCCTTAACTGTGAGCCTTTTGAGCTTTATGCCCTCATGGGTTTTTGTGAAGCTGCAATTATGCACAAGTATGTGTAGAATTGAGCTTTAGTTACAAAGAATGTTCTCAAATTAAATATTTGGGTTTGGAGTGTCCTGGACTTTATCTTAAACTAGATTTCAAGCCAGCTAATGGAATCTTTGGAACAGCTGTGAGTATCCAAACAGTCACCTAAATAACTTTGAAGACCCCATAACTTGACCATGACTGATCAAAATAAAGTCTGGTTTGGAAGCTAAGAGCTTAGTTAATTTTCAACCTCTTTTTAATTTTCTCAGTTTCTCCCCAATTCCTAGTTAAGCTGTTACTTGCTGATGAAATTTCGTTTGTTTGATAAATTTTTCATACAGATACCTGGTTTGTCCACGTGAAAAACAAATTAATAATAGATATAGAGAACTGAACGTGCTACTGCTTACTTTTTGTCAGTATCATTTTAGCGGCTTACAAAATCTGATGTTTTGTGTGTATATCCACTCAGCTAACCAGGATACACACAGTTGCAAAGTTTGAGAAACATGCACCGTATCTGGCAGATGTTGCAGCATGATGAGAATGGATGGGATGATTTTCCTGGAGAAGTGAAAAAACTACAGAACTTGTGACCACTTCTCAAATCCTCTCTTCCTTCCATCTCTGTCCCTGATCCATCTGCTTTCTCTTCAGCTGACTTATTTTTTTGTAAAAATACAGCTTCCACTGGGAAAATCTTTATGGCATGAGCAACTTTAGTTCACAATTAAAGATCCACAGTAAGAGATGAGGATAAGCTGAAAAAATAGACTTTGGGTCTTTACTGGCTACATCCCCTCTGAAGTCAGGACCATTGCTGTGTGAGTCCAGACAGGGAAGCTGTCTCTCCTTGTTCAGAATGGAGTCTGAGGCACTGAAACACTGATGGAGCTGTCTTTTATCAACTGAAGCAAAAAAATTAACAAACTGATTTCAGTGCAGCATCACCAAGCCTTGATGCCAGCAAAGAAAGAGTTCAGAGCTCCTTGCATTCAGTCCTTTGAAACCAGGATAGAATAAAATACACCAAAAACATACTTCCTTGGAAGTTAATGAGTTAGAAAGAGGCCACTTGAGAGACAAGTTTTGAATTATGGGGACCAAGTGGGCAATTTTGCTTTTGATACTCAGCTTCTCAGTGGGCCTAAGCTAACTAGAAAATATGGAAGTCTGGTGTTTATGAGCCAAAACACTGGCCAAGCCTCTGAACAGTCAAGTTCTTTATAAATATCTATTACTGTAAAGAAAACACAATGTTATCACTTCATACTGTGATGATCACGAAGCAATACTGACAAAGTGTCACTGGACTGGCTCTTTCTTGACTTATTCATACACAAACATGAAGCTGGAGACAACCCCTCAGCAGGAGTTTTCATGTTTCCCCTACCTATCTCTATATCTATCTGCTCTGTGAAGAATTTAAGGTAAAGTAAAAAAATATAGGTGAAAGAAAGTGATGATTTTTCCAGCTCTGGGGTAAAGCATTTTCTAAAGAAAAAAAAATTCTTCAAAGTGAGCAATCACATGAAAGAAGTTTGCATATACTGATGAATGAATTTTAGCTTTTGTCACTAACCACCCATGCTCTTCTAATAAATTAATAAAAAATCAAAGAAGCAGGTGAACAGATAAAGGTGAGATTACAAAACACTGCAAAGTCAGTAGTAGTAACAGAGGACAGTCTTGCAAAGACCATATTTAACCATGAAGTATTAATAATGTAATGCTCTTAACTGAAGGCTAATCTACAATTTTGCTTTTTTTTTTTTTTATTAGCTAAGGTGAGATTCTTTCTGGACTATTAACTTTTTTTAGTATTTAGATCACAACTACTAAAGACTTAGCTATATTTTGACAGGTACTGACAAAGAGTGCCATGGAATTGTGACTCAATTGTCACCTTCGTCGTTTTCAAGCTGAAAAACTCAGGATGAGTGCTAGGTACTAATTAGAACTGTTATATTAGGAAAGCAAATACAATGGTGTCTAACATTAAACAAAGCACAGTTCTCATCACAAATGGTTTCTTTTGTGTGCGGGTTAGTCTAAAAACCCATTTTGCATGCTAATGAGGCACAAACAATAATTGCCAAAGTAACTAGTTTCATGCAATTACAAAAACCACATAAAAAGTTCTATTGTTTGTTGTCCTATGATTTCTTAATGCTAATTTTGCACTTGATAATTTGGGGATTTCATTTGTACCACAATGTGCAATTTGGGGTTTGTGTGTTTGAAGGCAAAGACTTCTAATGGGGACTACAGTGTAAAAGGAAATAAGTCCAAGTGTGCAAATCTAAAAGAAGCAGTCACTCTCAGGGAAGAGATTGGACAACCAGAAAAGAGAGGGAGAAAAAAAGCAGGGGGGAAAAGGGGACACTTCCTCTATGAGAAAAAGGTAAATCAGAGCTGAGCAGAGGGAGGCTGTAGGAGCAGGGAGGTGCACAGGCCAGCTAATGAATATCACTAAGCTGACACATCCTGTGGCTTGGAATGCATGACAAACTGGGGAGTCACACAAAGATCTGAAGGAGCACAGAAAATTAGAGACTTAAAAGTCAGATGGTTAAGTAGTTAAAAATAAAAAGTTTGGGGCCCTGCTCTTCCTTTGAAGGATCTCTCATTACAGCCCATATAAACCATTTATAATCCTGTGAAAGAAAGATTGGACCCCTTCTATTTCAGTGTAGACACAGACTTCTCTGGCTGAAATTTTGCCTGCATTTCTGTGATTTGTGCTTTCACTGTAGAGTGACTTGTCTGCAAAATTTAGTGGAGAAAAACATACCATATGGCATTTTTTGACTCTGATTCACACAAGCCTTTAGTTTGTTATTTTATAATTGAACAAAATATCATATTGTTGAACTGTGATTTTGAATTAACTTAGAGAAAATGTGCATTGCTTGGAATCTTTACCCTTCCCCGAAACTAAAGGAAACCTACCACTGAAAGTAGAAATACTATTTTAAGGTCAGGATTGAATATAATTTGCTCTAAAGTATATTCCATACATTGTTATCAGGGCACATTAAATTTCATGCTTTTTTTTTTCTTAAAAAAATATGATTTTTATGTCCGATACTCTGAAATTGTATCCACAGCAAGGTTTAATATACAGAGTACAAGAACTGAGTGATTGTTAGAATTCATTTTCCTTTTGTGACAGTCCCTCTCCTTCCATTCACCATGATGTTAAGTATTTCTGCAGAGATATCTCTCTCTTCTTTTCCTCTGTGTGTTATGCTACCAGTTTTGGTACAGGAAATAAATTTGAAATCAATACATGTTGGTATTGTTAGATATTGTAATGTGTTGTGGGATTTTTTTTAAATGACATTAATCTTACTGTAACTAGCTGAGCCCAGCACTTTCACCCTTTCATCCTGTATACTCTTTCTTTTTCCATCACCAGCCTTCTGAATGTATTTTCCATAATAATATATCTCTCTATTATTGTTGATCTCTTCAGCATATTCCTCCCTAACACACACACACATTTTTCCCCCTTCAGATTTTGTTTATGGTTTTTATTTGGAAAAATCATGACGTCTCCAGGAAAATGCTTTTTACATTTTCTTGCCAGTCTGCAGCATTTCAGAAATATTACCAATTGCTACGTGAATAATTGATTCATGGCTGTCACAGCATGGAGGTGACATTGTACCTTCTTACTCTTCTTCCCCACCCCCTAGAGCTCGTTTAACCTTTTCTTCTTTTCTTATTCTTTGTTGAAAAAAGAACCATTTAAATTTGGTCAGCACTGGGCTCTACCCATGCAAAGTAACTGGCAAACAAAGACACAAGAAACCCTATTAGAAAACTTTAGGTAGTGTAGATATTGTTGATTAATTTATTATGAGCACTGTAATAATTGAGAAATATATAATGAATTGTATTTAATTGGCACAGTACACTTGCCATACAACACTGTTTAATTCTCTAGACAATTAAGTTGTGTTTATATGAAAACACATTACAGGAAAAACAAAAGTTTATGTAATAACTGCACAAAAAAAGCACATTTTCTTCTTGTTTGCAAGACACAATATAATACACAATGTCTAATTGGTCAACTAACACTGGAGCATTAAATACAATACTAATTATGATTTGCCTTTGTTCTGCTGTTTTATGATGACACTGAGATATGTTTTTTCCTTTCTCTTTTTTGTTTTTTTTTTTACTAGCTTGTTCAGGGCACACATGCATCTAGATAATAGCTTTATTCAGCCAAATACAGAGAAACTGAGTATAATACTTCATGTTTCTGTGGAGAGCATATGTAGATAAGAATTAGACTACTTGATGGCAAGTCTAGGAAAAATGCTGCTTGAGATGAGGATAATATTTTGGAAAACTCAAGGACATTGGGTATAATGTCTTGCTAAATTGGACATTTATATGCAATCACAATCAATCTTAATAAATGTAGGAGATACAAGGAGCCTCCGATTTTTGAAAAAGATGCTCTAAGACAAATTAAAACAGATTTAATGCATTCTTTCTATTAGCTGGTTGAATAGGTCCTTATAAATAAAAAGAGTAAATGCTAAAGCATTCTCAGGAAGCTATTCATGTGAATAATCTAGAAAGGGTGGATCTTAAACAAGCAGAGTGAGAAACAGAAGGGGATACTAGTAATAAATAACATAAGATCAAATAAAGTGTTAAGTAGAAGTTAACACATAAGTTTCTGGGGTACAACATTTAGAAGAGAGAATTTCACCTTGTAGCTCCATGCCTCGGTTATGTAGGCTGGAAGAAATCCAGAGATGCATATTATGCCAGGTATTCAAGCCATACTCTTGCATTTGGAAGTGCAGGAGGAGTTGCAGTCAGCATGCCTGGTGGGCAGACAGCACTGCACAAAGTCTGTGCAGGCTGCACCTGGGTAAATGAGGTCTGATCTGTAGCTGTCACACTTGGATTAGCAGGTGTTGAGAGTACCTGCTTAACTGATTTTCACCAGCTCCTACTAGACCCATGGAAGTGGCAGCAGGAATACCTACCTCCCCTTGGCAGCCTGGGGAGTGAGAGAGATGGGATCACTCATCTCAAAGAGTCTCAGCAAAAGGTTTTCAGCTATGCCAGCCACTACCATGAGAGCAGATGAAGAGAGGCCTAAGAGGCCAAAGGCTCCTCTTCCAGCTTTCCATACTTGGCAAGGCCACGGACTTCCTGACTTTTAAGCTTTTCAGAGGATTTGAAACCTTTGTTTGCAAGTTGTTAGAAATTCAGGGTAGCCAGAGGACTTCTACATGCCTGCTGTATGCCAAATCCAAGTACATATATAATCCCCAAGTATTGATCTGAAGGCAATTCTGAACTCCATTTCCAGAAATACAACACAAGCACCTAGATGGGTGTCACCTGGCAGTGCACAACCTGATACTCAGCTGAGTATCACAATGAAGCCCAAAGAGATATAGTTTTATTGCTCTAAATCTGAACACCCTCAGTAAGAACAGTACATAGGGTGTGGACTGGGATTCAAGGAACACAGTTTGGTTGTCTACATTGAAGCAATACAAATTACTCTAGCAATCCTGTTAACTAGTTTAAAATTCCACACGTGTCTAAAAGATATGTCAGGGGATGTATCCACACATACATGAATCACTTCAGACCCACTGATGATACTTGCACCCTTCACTCCATTGTCACATATAATTTCCATTACCTACCACATGCAACTTCTCTTGACTTCCCCTTTTGCAGAAGCAAAATCTAGTTTCCAAGGCTGCAGACAACAGAAGCTCATCAGATTCTGTGGTATTTCAATTTTTTCTTCTTTTTTTTTTTCACTTTGTTTTGCCCAAGGTAATCATCTTAGGACGAAAAAGACAAGGAGAGCACACCGCAAAGACTCTTCAAAACATGAGTAGTTTCCACAACATGCTTTGGTCAGGAGATGCTATAAAACCTTTGCACATTTTCCTTTCCTTTCCTCTTCAATAAATGAGAATATCACTTCATTCTGTGTCCAGCCATCACCAACCTAAGAGTCTTCTACCATAATTTTAACTTCCTAACTGGCCTTCCCAACCAGCCTCTCAATACATCGTATGTCCAGAAAGACTCACACTACTGTTTTATTTACGATGCAATCAAAGACTGTAGGAAAGTGAGCAGTAACTGCTTTCCCAGTGCATAAAATATCCCTCTTTCTTTCAGCCCTATATTATATAAATTTGAAAGACTCAATTTTTTCCCCTTACTATTTCTTGTCCTCTCAGAAAAAGCAGCAGAGGCTAGATAGAAAGTGCAGAATGCAAGTCTCTAATTCGTCTACATTTAGAGCATTTCTTGCAAGGTCTATTAGCAGAAAATGTACTTGTAGCCTTTAAACAAAATGGTTCTCATAAAATCTTCCTTATTTGGTAGGTCTGGCAACAAAGACCACTTCCTATAGCAGAGGAAATATGCATCTATCTGCAGCCTTCACTAAGGTAAAAAGTGAGAGATATAATACTATTTCATTGGTATTGCTGACTCAGAATGATACCAGAAACTTTATCTTTCACAGGAGAATGATGGCTTCAGCAGCTATGAAAGCTCTGATGAAAAGCTTTCAAGAAGCACCAAAAACAGGATGCAGATTTTGCCAGTATTGTTAATAAATATTTGCTTATGGGAGATTCCAGGAAGCGAGAAAAGCTTTTCAATCTTTCGTGAAATTTAGGTCCCAGGTCTAAGAGATGCTTAGGCATTTTGAAAAAAGAAATATACCAAGAGGAAGAGAAAAGAAACAATAGCCTACAGTTAACACATAGCTCACAAAGATCAGCTTAGCAAAAAAAGAGGGAAGTAAATAGAAATAAGAGAATGCTTGTTCGTTTTTTGGAATTGTTTTCAACTGCTGTCACAAATTTTGTAGACTGAAGCACTAGAAGCAATGACAGGACACTGAATTTAGCATCAAAATTACCTACCTGGTACCAGAAATGCATTTCCCAACCTGCAGCGCATTAGCTGACTTCATACTGTAATTGTAATGAATCTCTTATTGGACCCTTGCTTCCCTGGACAATGCCATATTGTAAGGACTAAATACATCATCAGTGAGCCTCATTCTCGTGTATTACACTAATATATCATTGGAATGACAACTGCTTCTGATGATATATTAATGCAATACATCAGTAGTGTGGGGCTCCTATGGGGTATTACTCAGGAACAGGGGCCATCTAAAGAAAACAGACCCAGAGTCAAATTCAGTTTAATTACTGAATGAAAGGGCTATCAGGAACAAAGTTACATGTAATGCTAACATTCTTACATCATCCCTGAGATTAATTTGCAACCTCATTACATATAAAACTTGCAATTTTAGATAGCAATTGTAGGGTTTGGATTTGCCTGCTGATGTAATTCACAAACCATAGCCTCCCCAATATTTTATGTTGAAGCATGAATAATGCAGTTATTTTTTTATTCTGTCCATCTTGCATTCCATGATAGTTAAACAACACATCAAATGTGTAGCTATAAAACCAGATTTAGAAAAACTACACTCTGCTTGAAAATATTTGTAGTCACTAGGCACCATATAAATATTTGCACTTACACAGTGCATTCAAAAGAAAAAGACTGGTATTTGCTTTTGTAGTCAATTATGCACCCCATTTTCGTGTATCATTTGTCTTAAAGCCATCATATAGCATGTACAATTCTGCTGGGTTGGTTTTTATTTTGTGGTTTTTATTTATCTTTTTCTTGGTGATGGTTTTGCCTTTTTTTGGTTTGATTTTTCAGTTGTTTTGGGGGTTTTTTTGGGTTTTTTGTTTGTTTGTTTTTTTTCTTGTGAGGTTTTGCTGTTCTTTTTGTAGGAGATTTCTTTTTCAGAATTTGTCATGGACAAAAATTGTGCATTCTACTGTTTCTTAAGTGAAATTGTGAGTTGGATTATGAAATGCTTTTAGCAAAAAGACTTCCATAACAATATTGCAGTGTCCACTGACATGAAATATATCCAGAGTCATCTTCCCTTGGCCCTATTTTCCTCTAATTTTACTGCAACTATATTATAAGCTATCCAGAGAATCCATCTATATATTATGCATCAAACAGGCATCAGAGATGCTAACACTTAAACTAGAGCTTCTGGTTGCCTTTTATTTCATGTTTATTAAGATTATAACCAAAGGCTGAAAGAAATTCATAGAACAGCCAAAAGAATCAAGCCAAAAGAAATAATGTATATTTGATTTTATAAACATCTTGCTGCGTCTAATCCAGACACTATACTTACTTTTGAATAGACTGTTTTGTTTAATAAGCATTTATCTATTGTTAATGTCTTTGGAGAATTCATCTTGGGGTTTGTACTGAAGATAAATGCAAGCGTGTGAGGGTTTATGAAAAATGTCTCAGCAAGTGACAGGAAGCCTGATATGAGTTACCACAGTCTGCTTCACATGTGGGGCAATCTACTACTTGTCTTGCATTTATTGTATTTTCTTGCTAGGCATTTTCTCTTTCTTTTTCTGAGACCCTTTGATACTATATACTTTTAAATACCAAACATTGACAATAAATCTGAAAAGAATGCATGATGTAGAAAGAGAGACAAAACTACAGATGTAAAATGTAACTACAATAAAATAAAGAAGAAACCACGAAGATTTCTTCTTTTTTTTTTTTTTTTTTTAATGATGTGTGCATGAGGGAAGGGAATCAGAATTTAAAAGGAATTAACTGAACATCAACTGCTTGTCCCAGTGATACATGTCATTTTAGCTCACTAGGGTGATGTATGTTTTATTTAGAGAACTGTTCAAAGCTTCAGTTAGAAATTCTCCCAAGAATAAATGAAATTCTCTGAAAACAAAGTGTCATTGTCTTGTGAGGAAAGTGAATTCCGTGCAGATCTGTCTATATGTAATCTTAACTGTTCTTTGTGTGCCTTATACCTGGAATGATAATAAATAATGTATTGCAGGTGTGGAGAGAGCTTATGGAAAGTATAGTAAATTAATGAAAAGCCCCATGTGACCTATCAGCTAAGTTCCCAAGATAGGTTTCTTTGTGTTATTTTCTAATTAGTAGCAACTTCTCTCTTCCTCTGTTGCATATTTCCCTTAGCCCACAGTCTGAACTAAAGGCATATCTGTTACAAACTCTATTGTAGAATCTTCAGGATGTCAGGAGTAGCTGGAATTAAATTAGATTTAAACCTTTGCAAATTAATGAGTAACCTTGAGGTGTTTGAATGTATCTGGTATGTCAATAACGTAATGTGCAACAGAAAGAGGATGAACTTTGCTCATACACCATGTGGAGGCTTTCCCCTGTGAGTTTTATACAGTGAATTATTTACTAGTTATTGAATTAATCAGACAATTTTTACTTTTTGGCACTTTGAAAATCTGATATTTAAAATGTGCTTATGTGCTTAATTGAATGGACAGCACATGCAAATCCGCTCCTTGGTGAGGCAGCCCTGACTGTTTAATGCAAGAATTCAAAAATAAAATAAATTTCCCCCTCAGCATCAGCAGGACAGCCTGGTGTGACAGTGCGCTGTGCTGCAGACACTTTGTGAAACCAAAGAGTGTCAGAGTGAGAGCAGAGATGGACTGGACTGCATCAGTCTGTACTCAGGAGCTGGATGAATTTGAAACCTGACCAAGTCTGAATGGAATAGTGGTCAGAAAGCCAGGAACAATTACTTCAGATTACAAAACGAACTATTTACTTCACAAGACAACTGAACAATCTCCTTGTGCTAAAGAACCATCAATACTATCTTTGGACAAAATTTGATGAGAGGAGGTGGAGGAGTGATGCTGTCATGATGCTTACATTCTGTAAGATGAAAGCAATGAAGTATTTAAATAGAAATGTATTCCAGTTACTGAAATCCCTGCCCAACATCATCTTTGTTTCAGAAAGTCTGATTAGTTAACATATTCCATCACCTTGGGAAGAAAGCTGAGGTAAGCGGCTTAATTTATAAATGGATGGAACAAACTTATTTAAAAATTCTCACTACGTTATCATGAATCATGTAGGCCTATTAAACTAATTGCTAAGTAAATTTAAGCAGTATTACAGTAGATTTCACTGAATTTATCATCAATCTAAAGAGATCTTTGGTGGTCTCATGCTGCCCCCCACAGATATGTCTCAGAACATTCATTATGCCATAATTACAAAGTCTCTTTGAAGAGGCTAAAAATCCCAAGACTCCTCTCATCAATTATTTTCACCTGTTAATTCATTTTGTGTGAGGTAATAACCTCAGCATAATAACAAATGTGCAAGTACTCCGATTTTGCAATTAAAAGCAGCAGGGCTCCTATTTTGATCATACAGACTGTGACATCCATCATAGAAAACAATTTGGGCCTAGCGGGATGACAGATGCCACACTGATGGCTCTACTAACTAACTGCCTGTCCTGGAAAAAAATGGTCCCGTTTCAGGCTGCAGCTGCAAGCTATCTGATAGCTCCTGGCCAGGCAGCAGGGAAAGCCTGCAGTGACTAAATTACTGAAAGGTAATTCTACTTCACAAAATGAGGATTCTGGAGCCATATATGTATGCATTCCAGTGGCTGGTGTAATTTGGAAACAAATAGTCCTTTTCATTTGAAAATGACTGGAATTGCTGCCAGTGTTCAGAGAGTATTGTTTCTCAGCCTTTTACATGAGAATACAGTGTAATACTCATTATTTCTCCCCTTTCACATCTTATTAGACACAGAAGGCAAGGTGGTTATCTCTGCTTTCTTTAGCTAAATCCGCAGAAGTAGGATTTCTTCCAACCTCTGGACAGGTGCCTAAATAATAGAAGAGTGCTCATTTTAGCCTTTCAGTTTGTATCAAGGCTGAGTGAGCCCTGTCTGGGGAATGATCCCGCTATCACCGACGAGAGTTAAAGTGATATGCCCTCATCTGAAACTCCAGTAAAAACAATGAGTCAAACTGCAAGCTCAGGCAGCTCATTAGCCTCGGAACTGATTCACCAAGGAAACAATTTGATGTAGAATTAATGACAGAAAAGCTGTTGTCCTGACTAGAGCGGGGGGTGGGGGGTAGAGGAAGCAGGGGGTGCATAGACTCAGAAAAGAACCCTAGAAAACACAGCCAATTTATTTTCCTCGCTAAAGTGCATAATGTGCTACCTCAGTATTGGGCCAATTAGCTTAAAACATTTAGCGCTGAAATACTGCATGCTCTGAGTAAGCAAGACGACTGATTGAACCTATAACTTTTTAATAGGAAACACACAATGTTGCTGTCAACTAATATGAAATATGTCAATACAGTCTGGGATTTTTGGATTTGTTCTTGTTTGTCTTTTTTTGTTTTGTTTCGTTTTGTTTTTTGTTTTATCCAGGCAGTCTAAAACCTGGTGACTGGGCAGGAGAAGCTGGGCTAAGTTCAGTCTGCTAAAAGCAGCAGATGCAAATTATGAAGGGAAACCACACTGCTGAAAGAAAGGTGGGTAGGTATTGTAAGGATTGTGTTTTCAGATTTCAGCACACTAATGCAGAGCAACAAAAGATCAGCAGAAGGCCAAAGGTTAAGTATAGCATGAACTTTCTCGGTGGCTGTGCACCTTAAGATGAAAAGATAGCCCTGTTTATGACATCTGCAGACTACAATGCTTACCATTTTATACTACCCTCCTACATTCTCTGCAGACAAAGAGCTGTGCTCGGCTTCTTGGAAAAACCTACTGTTTCTTACTCCATCATATTACACTCATAAACCCTGTCAGCAATAAAGGATGTATGGGTAGACAGAGGCAGGGATGTACAGCTGGTAAATGCCATAATCATACTAGAAAAATACCAGCATTTCATTCTTTCAATTGGTTCTCTATTCAGGAATCAGTGTCTCATGAAGGTGAGGCTAATTCCCAGGGCCGGGGGCTGCTCCAGCCCATGCCGACAGCATGGCTGAGGTGTTTGTCCAGTATTCCAGATACAGTAAGCAACATTTCCTAAACAGTCACAGGATTTACAAAGCAGAATGTGTGGGAATTTTTGGTAGGATTATACTGCAATAAAGGCAAACAAAAGAGATTAATCAAAACAAGAAAATTAGTATTACCCATCTTAGATGTTCTTTAATGCAAAGCCAATAGTTCTTGCCCTTTATGCACATGCTCCTACAGTAACTAATGTACAGTAGCCATCAACAAATTACGACTTGTGACACTTTTGCTGCTGCAATATTAAGCCCAAAGTCCTATGGAGAAAATATATGGTTTTTATTACCAAATTGTTCTTGTTTACAATTCTAATATCCTCTTCATTATCTACTTTTCCAGACATTTTAGGCAGTTCTGAAGACCTGGGGCAGCACTAGTCCTGTCATAAAGAGAAATTAATGTTGTTAAAGATGGCCTAGCTGCCCTCTGGGACAGCTGAAGATGTGAAAATATAAGGTTCTGTTTTAAAGATGAAAATGATTAAAGGCACAGGCACCTTGCTCTTAGTGCAGCCACTAAAACTTTTAATAAAATACTTCAGCAGAAAAAAAGCTGCTTTACTTCTTCCACTGTAAGTCTTAAGAAAAAAAAATGAGAGAGAGGGGAAGGAAGAGGGGGAGAGAGAGAGAGAGAGAGAACTTTGTTCAATAAGAAGAGGCTTGCTTTAAGGACTAATAAGCGTAAAAAGGACCTCATCATTATAAAGAACCTATTCGTCTCAGCAACAGCTCACTTAATAAAGACTGGATGATAGAAAAACCAGTAGAGCTGTCTCCAAATAGCCAGTAAGCTAATTAGGTGCATTGTAACAGGTAGCCCTTACAAAAACTGACAGGCTTAAGCCAGCATGCTGCAAATACTTAAGAACATCGTAGCAGATGTACAGTGGTTATTGTATCCTCTTCAAGGCTGTTGCTGCTGCCACAATTTTATAAGCTTACGCACCTCAAGCCCTCAAAGAAGCTAAGAACAGGTTTCAGTGGAAAAAACGAAAAGGGGAAAAAAAAAAGAGAGAGAGAGAGACAAGAAACACAAACCTGCTGAAGATATTATATGAGCTTTTAGGGGTCCCAGACCAAAGAGACCTTTCAGAAGGAATGGTTCAGCTGCCTGGAAGAAAATGGCAGGCAATACAAAAGACGAGAGCATAACCTTTGTCCTAACAGGGATGGAAGAATATCTGTCAGAACTTCACCTTCATAATCTTGCCCACCTCAGTCATTTTTTACTGGTTAAATGAAGGTTACAGGATTTGCTCTGAAGACAAAATGTCCCTTTCTCCTTAAAAGTATTGTTGAAATTAAAAAACAAGTTTACTTTGTCGTTTCCCAAAGATTCATATTCACTGCTCTCCCTTTATTTTCCTTTTGTTCTCTCGGCTTTGGAAAGAGGTCAGGTATTACAATTGTGTCTCTCATATGCTTTTGATTTTCTAGAAATCATGTGATGTAATTGATGGTATACAGAAGCTGTTTGAGGACTTCTAGGTCCCTTAATGACAGCAGTAGTGCTGCAAAGGAAAATGCTGCTGTTCTTGACACTCTGGGAAGTCTAACTTCCCATCACTGGAGCTGGGATCATGGTACTAACATGCTTTGGGAAAAAGCCCATGGCAACAAAAGGACCAGAAGGAAACAAATCTTTGCTTCCAATGAGCAGTGGCTCTTCAGAAAGCAATGGTTTCTGCTTGAAACCATGAGGGATCCAGAGGCCTCAGTATCAAAGGAGCAGAATTATGCGAATACTCCCCCACTCTGTCTGCATTCATGTGGAACAAGTGATTCAAAAAATCTCTGTCAGGATACCTTCTTTCTGATCTGCAAAGCTAACTTTATCATGACACCCAATGTAAATTAATATCTGCCAGCATGTATGTGAAAAAGGTATTTTTCAATACATAGTGTTATCAGCAGATGCTTTAAATCCTTCCCGTCCCCTGGGGTGAATACACTGAATAACACTGTATTTCTGCAACAGAAATCTAGTACTATATTCAACTCTGGAGAAAAATACTATGAGCTTTGCAAATCCATAGACAGCTACAGAAGTAACTTTCCATTAGGAAAAATATCAGTGTCAAAATGTGGATAACAGGCTCTAGAGCTCCAAACAAGGCTTATTACTTCTGCAGAGGAAAACTAATACACCATATAATTCAAATATATTCTAGCTGTGATATGAACTATGAAAGTATTGAGACTTAGTAAAGAGAGTTAATTTGTAATTATTGATGCTCTTTCAGGGGTGAGTATATAGTATGATGACCTCAAGCAAAAGGACATCTGTATTAGGATCAGCCCATGCTATATTACAGATGCATTTTCTCACACATAAGCTATTATTGCAAAAAAAAAAATTCAAAACCAAGTTAGAAGGGGCAAAAATTAGGTTCGTTGTGCAAAATTAATTCACTCATTGAGACCTATGTGTGTCAATATGGTATTTAATTATGCAATCAAATTATTTAACTTTTTCAGGAAATCTGCCTCATTTAATTTTTCACATTGTATCTTAATAATTATAACAAAATGACACTTTTAAAATGCTTCTGTAAGGCCAGGTATATTAATTTCCTCGTGTACTTTCTGAGGACATACTCTCTCAAGATATCTGAAGAACTGCCTTCTTTCCATGGAAACTATTTATGTGAGGAAATTCCACTATTCCTTTTTACGGATTAGGAGTTCAGGATTAAAAACAAATTAACATTAGCAATGTCTACTAATTTTGAGTCCCCAGATGAAGAAAACTGGACACTTGAGTTTTGAGAGAATTTTGGGGATTTTAGATAACTTAATATTTTTTTTCATGACTCCTATAACTGCAGTTGCAACTTTAAGTACTCATCACATGTGCAAATCAGGGTTCTAAGGATATGCATATAGGACTTATAACGGTTATATAATATTTTTAGTAGTGTAGCTTAGGCAGCTTCCCTAGCAACCTATAGGAATGCTGTGGCAGAGACAGATACAAGGCCCAGTTCCCCATGTCAACACTCAACAGTTTAAGATATAAGGGCCTTCCTTGTCTTTTTCCAATCTCTTCCCTCATTCACTTCATGATCCCCAGTACGCCCAGCACATGACCTTTCTACACAAATTTTATTGCTCTCAAGAACATCTTACGGCTTCTATACCAGAAGTCTGTTGGTAAAATAAAAGTGTGACATGCAATTAAAGACTGAGTCTTTATTTACATATGCACCAGAAATCAACGGGACTACTAAAAGTGTTTTATGTTCTCTTTCCCATGTAATAAAAAAAAATAACCAAATCAAACACAAACAACAAAGAGTTGCAAACAAAGAAGTATTAACATGCTAGTCCTGCTGAATAGAAGAACTATCCTGTAATGGTCACTGAAATGATTGCCTCTATCTCTACATTATTGAGTTTAAGGATGTTGAGTTAGTTAGTTTCACAAATGACATCAGCTATTTACCTTCATTTGTTAAGAATAAATAAATAAGGAGAGATGTTCCTGAAATGGAGACAGCAAGGATGCCAACCTGAGATAGCAAGTCTTCCTTCTTTGACAAGCAGTCACAGATGAATCTTGGTGGGGCTTTAGCTATATTCTGTACCTCATAATTTTTGTGATTTTTCTCAAAAAAACTGCTAGGATTTTGAAAAATTTACAAGGAATTGAGAGGATAACATTCTAGTGGAGAATGCCTTAGCAGCTACCATAATTTACAGCTAGCCTTGTCTTATAGAACTGTCACAGTCAACAGGAATTTGCTTAACGGTTACAATAATGGTAGATGTGGGAATCTGATGACCTTGATATTGGAAGGAGTATTGTGACCTCACATATGGGAAGAAATAGAATTAAAGAAAACAACTAACATCAAAATAAGGGGTGTAATATGTCTTCTGACTATATTTCAGAAAGTTTCACAAACACAGAACACCATTGATTAAAATTATAATTCCCATTACTGTAATGCCACATGTGCCACTAACCTCTAACACTTGCTCAGACTCAGTAACAATGGCATGATTTAATCTTTCTTGTCTCCACATGCTGTGATGATTGACAAGATGGGGAATTAATTCAATTGGCAGACATTAGGTAAGATCACAAAAATATATAAGGTGTGGAATAAAACTTTAGTCACATGAATTGCATCTGTGACTGCTTGCCTCATTCAGATTGCCAAAGAAGAAGTGGAGAAAATGAGTTGTCTCAGTCACAGCTTTAGTGGCAACACTGTGGGCAACACTCCATGCAGGAATACATTTCTGACCCTCTCTGAACCTCGGGAACTCTCTCAGTCAGCATCTACAGCAATAGGACAATGATTCCTTTTTCTTTTTAGTCATCATCAGCTCCACAGAGGATGTAATTAGCAAGTCTTCCCTGGGCTTTGCAGAATGTAGGATTTACAAACTTCAGGAGTTCAGGACGTGGTCCACAACTAATAGAATTTACAAGGGAGCAGTGAATTTATATATAAAGTTACCAAAAAGCCCGCCCAAAACACACAAAAGGTAGAGCAAAAAAACCCCAAAGAATTAACAGAAGAATGAACCCAGAAAACAACAACAAACTCCCAAACCAAACCAACAAACCCCCCACAAAACCAATCCACTCTAAACCAAACCAATAGCAGAAGAAAAATCTGGTATCTTACGACACTATTACAACTCACATTTCCTAAATACCTGTGTCAGAGGGTGGCATAAAAAATAGCATATATACATAATACAACCCATTAATATCATATTGACCTATTAAAGCAAAATGATCCAAGAATGAGAAATTTTTTAATGATGTTTACATTTTCTTAAACATATAAATGGGTAAATATGTTTCAGAATGAAGCTAACCATTATATCTTCCCAATATGTAAGAGTTGTAAAAAAATAATGGCTATAGCTGTTTATTAATTCTTAATATTTTCAACTTTAAAGCAAATTAAAGCAAAAATCTCAAAAAAGAGGAGGTAATGTGTAATGCAGACAATAAAAACCCCTCTGTTATGTAAAAGACCAGCAATGACAGAAGTTAAAGTGGCTCAGAATTCAAACAAATAAAAAAAGAAATCAATTAAATAAATGTAATTCACAAAGCTCCACAGTCAGTATAAACATCAAGCAAGAAACGTCTCTTGTCAGTCCATGAAAGGAGAACTTTCTGGCCTCAACAAACACATGCTGAGATTTCTAGATCTCATGCATTTATTATAGAAATAGAAACACTAAGAGATAACAGTATGAACTTACTAACAGCTAATAAAATTCTTCAGGATGCTAGGAAGCATAAAACTACTGAAGCCCTTTCAAAATGTAACTTAAAATGATGAAAAATGCACAGACTTTTCCAGCACATTTTTACATAAAAATAACATATTTTACTAGTTCTCACATCTGTATAAACAGAAGATTTATCAGTAGTTGTACCAATAGTGGAGTGTGAGGATTAAGAAAAGCATAATGAATTGTCTCAAACACTGTCAAAGGAGGAAGTTCCCACAAGATAAGCTACCACAACAGGAACTTAAGATAGCTACAGATGGCAAACAGGAAGGTGTTAATTTCTGGCCTACACGAAGGTGAAAGGTTTAGAATTAGCATACTGGACAAGGTTCCACTTGCAGACTGTGAAAGAAGTGTAGACAGCAACAACAGAAAGATGCCAAGCCTGGTGAGGCAGATCTTGGTAACCCATTCAGATAATGGCAAATGGTGAGAAAGGAAGCAGCCGTTACGCACATGCCATATCGTGTGGGAGCAGCAAGCAAGTATACCCCATGGATTCAGGGACTTGAGCTAGATAAAAGAGATACCTCCAGAAGAACAATTTGGGACCCCCACCACCGAGCAAACTGGGGTGAAGAAGTACTAGCAGGATGCATAGGATTCCATATGGTGGTGATGATTCTGCTTAATATCTCTCTCTGTCTCTCTATCCCGTTCTCCTCCCCCCCATTTCTATCTCTCTATCTCATACTTACTGTTAAATAAAGTCCATATTATTGACTTTGGCTTACAGCCTTGTTTTCCCCTTAATTCAGGCAGAAGCATCTCTTAATAATCAGATCCTAACACAGAGGTAAACTGCAGGCCCACATCAGTCCTATATGAAAAAAAAGTATTCCTGATTTTGTGTGCAAGTTCAATAATATGTAGGAGTAATTTGGCTGTGTTAGATTAATCTTGCACTTCTGCAATTACAAGTTTTGGACCATGGTCTAAAGGTTTCTGTTATGCAAACATATTTAGGGGGTATTTTCTTGTGTGTTTTTGGAGTTTTGGGGTTTTTTTAAAAAACAAAGACATGTTTCCATGTGAGAGAAGTTTTTGATACTTAGATGTTCTTCATATTCAAGAAACTATCGATGTCTATGGTAAACTGAACAAAATTCTATCTCAGTCTTGATTCTTTTCCAGTCCCTTTTCACACACAAGAAATGTGAAATTCTCTTAATTTTGAATAGTGTATAGTCTTGGGCAGTTCCAGAGACTACAGTAGCATTTTGGCAAACATACTTATCTACAGATTGTGAAAACACAGTCTGCTCTACTTGGATGCAGCACAAGGTAATTTTACTTGCTAATTTAAATGACAATTAAAGACAATTTCCCAGTGTGACAGACAGGTAGAAGAAGACATGAGCATGGGAAAAAGGCAGGGAAGGAACCCATCCCAAACATTTTCGTTAGCCTAGTATTCATCATCTTATATCCCTGTGGGTTTGAGCATGTTTGTCCTCAACCTTCACTGTGCAAGGGGGAAATCCTAATGTTCAGTTTACTGCTTTCCATTCTGTCATACAAAACTAGGCAGTGGGTTCATGAGTCCTGACCTATACAACAGAAGTATGCCTCATTTCTTACTTTTATCTTTGTATGATAATCTAGCTCTGAATTAAAAATCAAGACAGAGAAATTAGATAACCTGTTCTCTTTCTGAAATCTGAGTTTTTATTTTTGATTTTTTTTTTTTAGTAGAGTGGTTAGAAATGGTCTTCTGCTAGAATTGTAACAGATCAGGTCTAGTCTATAAGTTCCATCAGCAAACTCCTTCATCATACGCAGAGTCATTTTTTGTGTTGTTGATGTTGTTCTCCAAGGCTGGAGCAAGTGTCTGGTCAATTACTTGTAGAATGAAGAAATATCTAAACTGGAGGAGTGATGACAGAATTTCTGCACTATGATGTTATCTTTCAATCTTCTTGATCTGCCTGTTGGCCTGTCTTTTTTTTTTTTTTTTCTGTTTTCTTTCTTTATTTTTTTTTAACAATGTTTTTGTACACAAATTTGATACTAATTTAGTTGCTTCATTCACCTTCTATCGGTCTCAGATTTCTTGCATTTAGACTACTACTTGCATTTAGACTTCTTACTGCCTCCCAGGTGTGTTAGATCATATTAAACGCCTTCCTTCTGCTCTTTCTCCTAATATGTACTCTTTCAGCTGTAAAAGATACAGCATAGCAGTAGCACTTAGAACCAAAAGGTCAAAGAGCTTCCTGAATTAGCAATGGTCACTGCTGGTCTAGATACTGACTTATTTTTTGTTTGGATTTACGTGAAGTTTTCTATTTGCTTGGCTGTTTTAGGAATTGTATTCAAAGGATTATTTGAAATAGTTTGTATCATTCAATCTCTTGTTAAAAGACCAAAATCTGAAGGTAAACCTGCTCTGCAGCTTTCTAACTTGTCTGACTTTAATTGTAAAGACAAACCCTTGGTAAGAGATTGCAGAGGGGCATTCAAACATTGAAAGTTTGGTTCCATTGTATTTGAGGACTTAGGTCTTATTCAAGATGAGAAGGGAAAGCAGGATTAAAAGCTTAAAGCAAAGATAAAAATAAGTTTCAAACAAGCTTACTGGAAGAAAGAGAAACAAGCTTGTTGTGACCTTGCCACAGGGAAGAGAACCAGGTTTACCAGGACTTTCCAAGAAGGCTAAGACAAAGGCCATCTTGAAATTGTGAACCATTTGCTGCTTTAACCTGCCCCAGTTTCAAATGAGTCGACTGTGGTTAAAGCATTTAGGAAGGGTGAAGTTTGATCTCTTCTTAAAAGCACTGTCAATTCTTCTTTTGTAAAAACAAAAGCAGCCTGTAGGTAGATTGATTTAATATAGTTCTGTTTTATCAAAAGAGAATGCCCAGCTTTGAAGCAACCACAGCAGTACAGATTTGTGACGTATAGTAAAAAGAAAATCCCATATTTCTGCAATAGCAGAACTCCATAAAAAGGGAGGAGGTATGAGGGTAAACAACAATAATTTCCTTTCATTTTATCTACGGTACTGGCTGATTTTGTTTTTGACTTGGATTAATCAGCTACAGTTGTTGCATAGAAGCCAAAGGGGAGAAAAAAATCTCTAACTAGACTTTCCTCTGCATTTCTGATAACCATAGAAGGCTGCCTTGCCAGCAAGAGAAACATATAAAGTCCAGTTTCTTTCCACAGTGAGATAAGAGGATCTTAACCAGTGACTGTGAGCACTCAGTTTCCTATTTCACGCTTAGTGCATAAAACTTTGGTTAACTCTCTCCGTATGTCATGGGCTCTTTAACATGAAAGCTGCTACTACTCCCAGCTCTGGAAATCCATTTCTTTTCAGATATTTCTTTTTTTCTTTTTATTGGAAACTAAAATATTTTTTGCAGTAAGGTGAAACTTACCTTTTTTCTTTTTTTTTTCTTTCCATATGTTAATATCTGCAGGTGCACTCATTATATGTGCAAATTCTAGCCCTCTTATCTCCCAGCTTTCCTGGATTTAAAGTTGTGACTTCTAACAAAAAAAAAAAAACCAAAAAACCCAAAAAAAACCCCAAAAAAATCCAGCAGCCTGTGGCTAAGAACTGCATAATGGTTTCATGTGTAATTTGGCATTGGGCAGCTTCCTCACCCTTCCAGGTTCTCCCTGCTTCTGCTACCAACAAGTTTCTATGCTTCTTACATAGAAACTCACTACATTTTCCTTGGAGGTGATACCTCTTGGTTCCAGGCCATATTCCCTTCTTGGCAATATTCTTGTTTTTCTTTCCTGGGCTAGACTGCATAGCAGAAGATATTTGAATATAGGTAGCATATAGAAAATGAAATTTTGAAAATGTTAATAAGGCAAGTAACAAGCCCTATATAGGTAAGCTTTAAGGCTCTTCAATGTATTGCTCCGGTAAAATGAAATTCTAGTCCAAATAAATCAGAGACAAAATTTGGTTTTTTTTTAAGATTTCTGCTGTCTGGCTTTTGCTTGCAGATATCAATGATGATAAACAAGATGTAAATAATGGTCCCAGTATTTGTACCTTTCTTCATTTTCCTGCTTTAGAGCTATTCCCTCCTTCTCATCTCATGCTCCCCTTTGTGCTTTCTTTAATATCAGCTAAATGGCTACAATCGTCTTGTAAAAGCCTGATCCTGAAGGAAAAAGCTTTGACTATCAAAGCTAATCTATTTAAAGACACTTCATCCATTTCTATCTATAACTATTATTCCCTTATAGCCATATAATCTCAATAGCTATACATCAGCTGTGAATACAAAATAGGTAGATACAAATGAGCTGTATTTTGCATGGCTAAACCACCTGGGTCCTCTGGTCAAGGTTGAACTGGGCTCAGTGGTTACACTGTCTGTTGTAATAAATTAGCAGTGCTTTTGTGCTATGCCTCTAGCTGTAATAAGGATATATGCATTATGGGTGTCACCTCGTCTCTAAGGACAATTTTAATATAGCTTAGACAATAGCCTAGCTAAATAAACAATGAACCAATCATGATATAGAAAAACAGTGTAAGCTCCAGGACATAGAGCTTTGCAAGGGAAAAGAAAGAAGCAAACAAAACATTAGAGAGATTAGGAAGCAACTGATGCCTTAAGTTTTTAGCTTTTTCAATTTTTAGATTCTGTATTCCATTAGTGTATAACTCTGAACTCTACATAGAATGCTAGTTAGCTTTCTTTACATTTTGGCCAGACTAAAAAATCCTTCTGGGCCTAGGAACCAAGGTCACACTATTTGCCTGAGGCCCCAGAAAGTATAAACAAAATATGAATTGGGCATAGCAGCAAACCAGGATAATATGACTTCATTACCTGAAGCTATAATTGGACAATTAACCTCTGATATACAAATAGACCAAAGTTATATCAGGCTGAGAAAATTTGTGACTGTCATCCATATTGGGTGTAGCCTCTGCCAGGCTTTCGAACTGCCCAAGGTGTATCCTTTGAAGGCCTTTTAATAAATACTTACTACATTCTCTAACTCTGTCTAGCCTCTGTAGCTTCTCTAGGCATCACAACAAGAAAGACACTTACAACACCCTAGATAACCTAGGATAGTTATTTTGTATCACTGTTTAGGACCTGATTCAGCAAAGCATCTAAATATAAATCTAAGCTAACGTTAACTGCTTGTTTTACTTTTATGAACTAGTTTTGAGTAACAGAAATGTGCTGAAAGTTAAAGTAACTTTTGACTGTTCGACAATTCAAGACCTAGAACTTCAAAGTATAACCCTAATAAACAGGGTGATGTTAACAAACTAAAGTAGCACTCTTATCACCCTTGTCAATACTCAACTAAAGCTGTGGTCAAGAGTATGACAAAAGGAAATCTAGAATGGATGTAAATTAGAGTAAAGGTCTTGACCAGCCTATTTACACTTGTCTGCATTTTTATTTTCACAGTGAGAATGAAACTTACCTAGATGACTCCTGTCTTTCATTTTCCTATGATTTAGTCCTTGTCTCTCCTTTAGCCTAGAACTTCAGTGTAACCTCCAACTTCCTCTGACTTCTAGTAAGTCTGTTTTCTGAGGATGCTGGATGCAATGTACTTTTGCATATCTAGAAGTCCTTTAAAAGGCTCATTCAACACAAACTCTTTGATGATGTTCTGCTGGTGAGCTAACCAAAAATAAATACCAGTAAAAAAATCAGAAAATCATGCAATGGTTTGGATTGAATAGGATCCAACTTATTGCCTTAGTCCTTTGCCTCTCCCAAAATGTCTTCTTCATCTCTGACCAAATGAAAAGGATTTAATGGACTGGGAGACAAGAATGTGATAAGGGAGGGAGAGGAGGTCTGGATTAATATACAGAGTTTTGTAATTCACTTTACCAAGTTGCCTCACCAGCTAAGTCTTTTGTTCATTCTGGCTGTCTTTGTGCCTCCAAGGCGTGTGAGACACCAACCTTATCTGTAGCCTGTCACTAAACCAGAATTGAGTAGAGAATTATGAACTTTGCTATGAAACATTCATTTCTTAATGAAATTATTTTCTTTTTAAATGCTTCCCTTAAAATATTCACCAGTGTTTCACAAATCTAATGTAATTAAGCTTTAAAAATACTTGCATGGAGTGTTTCTATTTTTTTTTTTTCTACAAAAATTAAACTAAACAACAGAAGTTTTAGTTTAAGGAGTCAACTGTCCATGAATTTCAGGTTCCAGAATGAGGTGTTTAGATCCCAGTTTCATAGAATATTTACTATTTTCTATCCCTTTACATACTTTTCGCCATGTCACCTATGGCTTTGAAATCAGAAAATTATGCTTGTGAGATCAAACAATTCTATAAATGTGAACGCTATCAAGTAGATTACATGCAAAATTAAGAGTATATTCAGCAGTCAGCTGTAAAAAGCTGAAGTGACTTGTCTAGTCCCATATAGGCATTCTGGTTGGAAGCAATTTTCCAAAGGGTCTTCTAAGTGCCTTAACAATAAAATAGTCTTTTCCTTTCTTGAAACCCTTGCCTCTTTATTATATGCCTTCAAGTTTCTTCAGCAAGTTCATTTTCTTGCCTCGCCTCTATGTGAAAAAGAAACAGTTTTTAAGTGAAATTCATGGTTTTCACTAAGAACCAAGCATATTCTTGGGATGGTGGGGAAGGCAGAATAGACAGCTATAAATAGCTAAACACTGCAGGAAGAAATGGTGTGTGTTGGCAGTGCTTGTGTCTGTGCTTGCAGAAGGGTGAATGAGTAGCAAGGGGTAAATCCCAGAGCCACAGAGCATCCAAAGGCAAGGGAAGTCTAAGAGTGGCCTCACTGATGCATGGCACTTCTAGGGGACACTTGCTGGTGTCACTGGGAGGTGTCCAAGCCCCTGTGTGTGGCTGGAAACCTGGTGGTTGCATTTACCTCCTCACTGAGGTCAGGCAGGACACTGGCAAGGCTCTGAGTGTACCTGCTTGGTCAGTGGCTTCTTTCTGTCTTTGTAGCAAGTATTTCTTGAAGAGCTTTGGCTTCCTGAGCTCGGATCAACTCCCACACCTTGGTCAAAGCTGGGAGGGGGAAGTGCTGCAAGGGGCCTTGTCAAATACTCCCCACTCTGCCTGATATCCTTGCCTGAGCTGCACCAGACCATGCACCTCCTGATTCCGAGTGACTGTGATCCTTGGGCTGAGGCTGACCTCACCCCCACCGCCAGTGCTGCCCCGCTCGCTTAGCCAGGCCAGCGGTGTGGCACTGACCTGCCAGCCTGGCTGTCACCCATGGCAGCCCTCTCTGCCACTGTGGGCATGGCTGACACTGGTCTCACTTTTGCTTCCACTGGGAAGGAAATCAAATGTCTGACCCAAACAGCAACCACACTTCACTCCAAAGAGATCCCATAGAGACGCAACAGAAATACCAGATATCCAAAATGCCTGTCGTAACAACAAGATTGTCTACATTGCCAAGTATGATTGTCTTTAGTGCATGAACTGTACTTTTTTCCTGATTTCTTGTTGCTCTATTTACCAGTAGTCATAGGACATCTTGTTCCAGTGAAGATTCCTGGTGTGCAAAACAGTATATTTCTTTTTTTAACTTGCTTCTTGGAAAGAACTGTACCTTTTGCATATGAAATTTTCTCAAAACACAAAACCTAAGACAGCTGTCTGGCATAAGAAACTTCTCTTCATCCTGAACAGTTTAAGTCTAACAATATAATAAGCAAGAGTTTTATTGTGGAGATTGTTAGTCAGTCTTAAGTAGAGGCATTATTTGCTGCAAAACCAATAATAACAGGTTAATAATAAAGGCTGCTGAAGAAAAAGACTGCACATGTTATAGCATCACCACTTCCAAGAACTGTGAATCAGCCTCTTAGATACAAATGCAGTGAAAAATAGCTTATAAATGACAGCATCAGATTGCTTAGACCTCTTTCATGAGATTTTCTGCACTGATTTGGAGGGATCTAGCTTACATAAGTAATCAAATGCCATTACATCAGGGAAATATTATCAATACCTCCAGAAATTCACCTGGTGTTTACCTCTTAGAAATTCTGCCTTACTTCCTGCATAGAAACGACGTGTCTTCATGGATGTTTTAATATGCTGCCTTGACATAACACATAAATAAATGTAAATTTCCTATCTCAGTCAGTGAGGTGAATGAATATATTATTTAAAAGTAGATCATGAGTCACACATGACTTTCAGATTTTATGTGAAAGGCAAGGAGGCTATTTCTTCCTTTCTCTCAGGAAAGAATTAGATTATAAAACTAAAATCAAATGTGTGAATGCAGGCAATAGCAGTAAGGCTAATTTTTTTGTTATATACACATCTATGAACACTGTTTTACTTCATGCAAAAATTTTGGTAAGATCACATGGTACAGTCATAGAAAGTTTTGTGACAACTTCTGAATGAGGAGTTGCAACACTCTGGCAACATGAATGAGTTTATGGAATTATACCTGCTTTTATCTGGCACCTAATGAGCATATGTGAAAAAGAGAATTAGGGAAACAAGGCATATCAGTGCTACCTTGTAATGAATAAGGTTCCTGCTTTATTTGTCTGATATCAGTGTCAGAAAAAGTTCACTGCTTCAAATTCATTCCACTGGTTAGCATGAAAAGCTGTCATAAAATGGGAAAGTATTTGCTTTAATAACTGACAAAGTGAGCTGTGGTCAGCATTGAAACACTTTCACACTCAAAGGCCCAGCCTTTAGGAGGACAGAAGGGCAGTGTGCTACCCCTAGCACAACCTGCCAGTTCAGCAGATCCTTCAGTCCAGTCAGAGCCCACACTCAAAGGCAAGGAGAATGGAGGGACACAACTGTGCTTAGTGTTACCACTGAGCCAGCTGAACAGCTGGTAGAATGCACATACATTACGGTCAGACACCCAGAAAAATGAGTCATGCAGTTTTCTTCCAATATGAAAGAATGATGCAGTTTCTTCCTTCTCTTACTAGGGGAGAGAGTAAGAGTAGCCAGGCTCTGTGCCAGAACTTGACAAACCACTGCTGCAACCTGTGAATCTCTTTCCTTTTATGAAAGGTCTATCACAGATGTGTGAAAGAATGGTGAAAATGGTGTATTTTGTCACACCGAGGTACCAAAAAGTATCTCTGTGAAGCATGGATTAGCACTAGAAAGAAGTAGATATGAATCCTGCAAGTGACTGAATTCTAACAAAATAATGCTGGTCCGAGGCTCATTAGTCCTGAAATTAGTGCAGAGTTAGCTTGCTCATCTCTGAATATATCCCATCATAAAACTGAGGAAAATAGTAACTTGGAGACAACATGGCAAGGATGGAATGCAATCCTGAGGAGAACGGCTATAAAGACACAGTCTGGGTTATGTACATTCAGACACAGCTGTACACATTTGTGAGCCAAAGTACTCCTGGCAAGCTTTTTTAGCAGAGATAACTGATGAATGAATGAATTTCCTGGTCCTCTGCAGTTTGTGGGTAGCAATGACTCATTCATGCCCAGTTCTGAATTGTGAATAAACCCAGTTCTTTAGGGAATAAAAAATTTTATGAAATTTTATGAGGAGCTACCCAGACAGTCTTCTCTGCATAAACCACTCTTCTTTCAGGTGGAAGAAGAAAAAATATTGCTGTTTGCAATCTACTTAAACACCTGCTCCCTTGCCCATTCTACACCACTTATAGCAGCACTGTCAGACTGAACGGTGTAAAAATCATGGATTGTGCCTTCAAATCTTGAGATTGGTTTATGAGTCATTATATTTATTTTTTAAGTTTTGGAGTCAAATTACTTTGCCTTCCAGGACCTAAGCCATTAGTGCAGCTGGACAAGTAACAGTTTCTGAATATTCTGATAGTATTTTCTGAATAATTTTGTAAGAGGTTGTGAAATTGCCAGCTTGCTGATGAATTCAGTGTGTTTGAAAAATGAGGCAACTTCTCTAGAGAACCCAATAGCTGTTTTGCCATATAGTGCTTTGGCTGTCGGAAAATAAAATAAAAGGTGAACTGGAACCCAGAGTCATCTTAGTAGATTAGTGCTTTATTGTCTATCACTTTTATGAAACAACATTTTTTGAAGTCAGATATCATAAATCATTATTGATTTTCTCAGAGAGAATTTTGCTCAGGCCTTTGTCCATGACCTCCAAATGCATTGGAGATGAGAAAAGAAAGCACATATTTTCTTGGAATGAAAACTCAACAGCAGGAAGGAACTATGGTGTTAGAGCCATGGAAGCTGTACTGTTTGGTAATGTGAATGCAGTCTAAGCAAGGACTGTAGGATAAACAATTTCATTACTCTATACCAATGATACTAACTATTTGAATTAAATATAAATATATTATACTGACAACAAATATATTTAGAAGACCACATAGCGGTCATCTTAATTAAGGTAAGCTATATTCCCCTGCAAAACCCTCTTAAAATGTAGGGAGAAGAGATTTACACAAAAGTCACCCAGGCTTTCAACATATATCCAGGGAACCTTAGTTTTCTTGTAGAAAAGGAAACTACTCCAGAACTTCCTGTTCTGGGGTTAACTTGCTCAAGGAAAGAAATATTTCACTTGTATTGTGCAGTTCTACCAAATGTAAATTCATAAATACAATAGGATGCAGTTCTCATGAGTGGTGTAGAGTGTATGAAAAAAATCCCTTTTCAGTGACTGAACAGCTCAATAAATAATCCTGCAAAAGGAAGGAATTTATTGTTTTTAAAGGTGAGGTGCATGAAAGCTTCTATTGTACTTGATTTCTTCTACCCCCTCTTTTTCACAACATAGAGTTAGAGAGTGGAAAAATATAATTAATAGTTTGGGATTCCTGAAGCCCTGACAAAAAAAAAAAAATATTGCATTAACTGGCTTGTCTCCATCCACAAAAATTAAATTTCAGAGGAACCTAAAGGAAGATTTAAACCTTTCATTATGGGAAACAATAAGTACTATTGAAATGTTTGTCTTGCCACAAATAAATGATCTAATACATCATTGGGTTAGGAATGGATGATTACACTGCTTCAGAACTTGATAAACTCTTCCCAAATTCAGCCCTTCTTAGGAGGTTACAAAAAATACTTATATAAAACAGCTAATAAAAAGTGAAAGGAAATACTTTTTAGATAGCTCATACAATTAACCTAGGGAAATCATTGTCAAAGAACGTTATTGAAGTCAATTGATTATTGGATCTTTAAAAAGATGAGATTTGAATATGAACAATGAGAATACTCAGCACCTCATTAAACTGAGGAAAAATGTGGTAAAATTGTGCACCCTCAAGTGACAGCACAAACGCCAGAAACTAGTTGATCATGGTTAAGAAACTTCTTAGGCAGAGTAATTATTAATCATCCATTGAAGAACTTTTATATCCTTCAGAATATCCTATCCTATCAGAAATATCCTATTCTATCAGAAATACAGTCAGAAATACTGTAAACTACTGAGGACTCTGGTGCAAGATAGTGCTTGATATTCCATGTTCCCTAAAACTGCCTTCTGCAGTCAATAAGTGTATGATGGGTGATGTATTGTGCCGGGCTTGAAGGGCAAGCAAGATGACCATTCGGGCTCACTACACGAGATGAGTGAATGTGAGTGAGTTGGCTCATGCAGGCTGCGTGTTGAGTAGAGGTCTGCAGCTCTGCCAGAGCCCTTCTCCCTCTTAGATTAAAGAGCACACCTGAAATGCATCCTGAAGTCATCTAAAGTCACAGCTTAGTTTTGCTTTGCCCTAAGTTCTTCCATGTACACATGGTAACTTCAATGGAAATGAAGCCCTTATCCCTACTTTGCATTCCCAAGGGTAACATGCATATGAATTTGGAAGGACTCTCTTTTACCCTTGTGAATTTCAATTAGGTCTTCAAGAAATACTCACTACAGGCCTGGTTTTCATGATGTTAATAAGTCTAACAATAATTTATAACTCAAATTTCTGTATGGAAATAAATCTGGAAATATATGAATATAGAACTGGGGCTTCATTTCGACAAGTGATGAGTTTTTATGAAAGAAAAAATATTTGGCGCTGATTTACTCTTCTAAAATATAAATGTTGCAATTAGCACTGGAATTACTTCTTACAGTTTCAAAATAATTAAATATGAGGAAAAAAATATTCACTCATTGCATAATGACTCCATCCAACAGGGCACAATAGACACAGTCATATTAAAACCTGGATCATTACCCTTCTTTTCCTGCAATTAAGGACTCCACAGGATGTGGATGTTCCATTGATATCAGTCAGTCTAATAACATTTTAATTATTTTTAAAAGTCAGATAAGATGCAGAATCTGAAATAAAAGTAGCTCAATATTGTCACACAGACACATCGGCTTACCTTCTCCCTGCTTGCATATCTTGCACATGCTTTCAGAAAATATGTGAGCAGTACCACATGCTCTAATGCTATCTTACTGAGAAGTAACCTCATGTCTATCATGTCATTTGTTTCTTTTAACTATTCCTAAGGGATTAGTTTGACTAGCCTATTGCTTCATGTTTGGATAATGTAGCTAATCCTTTCCAGTTTCATTATTCTAATCACTTGCAAGCTGGCTCCCTTTTACTGTACTATATGGCAGCCAGACAGTTCTTCTCTTCTTTGTAAAGTGGCATGCACTGAAAATGCAGAACACCTTTTTTGTAGCCTCTATTTAAAAGCCCGGTTTGGCAGCTGGTTTAGTGTATGTTTCAAAACTACGTAGACATAAGGGCCTTTGGGAGATGATGCTTTGCATCAGGCTGTCTTTTTAGATCAGTGCAGATTTTTTAGATTTTCACTTCCAATTGCATTCTATCCATAATTTCTGTGTTTAATTGCTAGCCATAAATGTGCATGCCACTAAAATATCTGAAAACTTTGAAAGGTTTGATTTTAAAGTGTCCCTCTGGTGATATAATATACTTTGAGAGAAAAAGATACATTGTATTACTTGCACTCCACACACATCCTACACACATCCTCTATGATTTCCACATCATGTTGGAACAGTTTACCAGTAAAAACGTTTGTTCTGTCCTCAGTATTTCAAATTCAGTGCAACTTACAAAAAAACCCAATCAACATTTTCCTCTGCTTTGTGCAAAACCATACAAAGTCATCATAAATTGCCAGAGAGAACAAATTTAGAGATCAGTACAATGAGCATGAAAAATACCTTAAAATTTGAAGCAAGAGCCAGAGAAGGAACAAAACAGTTTTTCATTTCTTTAAGAAAGGTAAAAATTGAATTGTTGGAGGGGACCCATTTTGCTACCATGACCATTGCAAGAATTTAGCTCAAAGACAAAACCACTTTACTTTTCACTATTTTCAACTTACTGAAATGTTTCTCAGCTTCAGTTACTGCATCTGTAAAACTGAGGCAACCATCCATACTTACCTGGCTGCTCTCATTGAAGACATGTAAAGCTCTATGTTCATCACAAGCTAAATACTACTGCCTACTCCCATTATAAAGATGAGAAATCTGAGCAGTAAAGAGGTGAATTGCCAGCTCTGAAAATTTGCTCTGAATTGATATTACCTAGGCTGAACTCCTGATACTATCTTGAACATATACCTGAAAAGATGATTTCCAAGGGGTCTTTTATATTGTCTACTGAAAGAATGTCAATCTTTGGGCAGAACTCAAAATCATGGATTTATCTGATGCAAAAAGACAGTGGAATGAATTTAAAGATCAGCTTTATCCACTTCTTATTCCTCCTGGTGTTTTTCCAAGTGGCCAGATTTCTTCAGAAAACACCCCGAGCACATTTATTTGACTTCATCTCCAAATTATCTATTGCATCGGTCCAAATATGCACTTTCCAAATGATCAGTTCCATCTGACAGAAACCTTCTGTTCCCTCTGTCTTTTGCCAATGAGAAGTACTCTCTTCTAAACAAAACACAAAAACCCCAACTTCATCAATAACTGAACATTGTCAAATCTTTTCATCATTAAGACTGGCTTTTGGATTTACAAATGTAAGAGAAAATTTGATGATTTTCTTTAACTGAATTCTGTAGGAGTTTTTGCCTTCTGTTTTGTTCAAGGACAGCTATTTGTACATTGATCCTGTGAAGCACAATCTGCCTGGTCCTACAATATCAACCTATTTCAGACCAAAACTTGCTAAGATGTTTTGGAAAAAACTTACAGAAATATCTATCAATTACTCTGAACATTGCATTTCAACTATGGACTTGCCCTCAAGCATAATAAGCAATAAATGATGAGATGCTTGCATTAAATATTCATGTGATTTAAATAAAATACTGCAGGGACATGGCAAAGAAAAGAGGAGGGGTCGAAGTAGGCTGTGTATTGGCCCTCATTTCAAACTGCAATAATTACATGAAATTTATATTGGTGATGCCATCTCAGCCTCCATCTAAGTCCATTGCCAGTCACACATGTAATATGAAGTCACTTTTTGCCAGCATGATCTGTAAGCTGGAAAATGGGTGTTTCACATCTTATACATATGCATCGACTCCTATACATCAACTAAGCATCACAGAAACTAAAACTCCAGTTTTAATTTCCAGACTCTGTCAACAGAATGAACATGGGAAAAACAGGCTTACTTGAGGCTAGAGTTGAGATGAATTTAAAAATCTTGGTGAATCTATATTTTTCTCAGCTGATTTAAACTACACTTGCAGCTTGCTATTTTTGATAATTAAATTAATCTTAATGTTGTCATGGACAAAAAGGGGTTAGGAAAACAGAAAAGTGAGGTAGTCTGTTATTTTACAGTTTGTTCTTCTGTAATAGGTTTTAAATATTCCTTGTTATAAGTTTGTAATGGTTCACTCCATTTGGCTTCTCTAATGGTTCAGTCTTGAGTTGCTTACCCCAAGAATTTCCCACCAAGGGTATGTCAATCCACCTGTCAATCTCCTTGTTACCCCTTTGTTCCTTTCTGGAATGTTCCCTGTCCTTCATCCCTTCCTCGAAGCAAGATTGGGTTGCAAGGTTTGCTCCTTCCCCTTGTTGGCTTCTATTGGATAGCCCTTACCCTGCACCCCTCCCCTAATGCCTTTCTATTGGTAAAGGGCTGTGTCCGCCCCTTATTCCCACCCCTCCTTAAAAGCAGCTTTTTGGCCTCAGCTATCATCACTTGGTCCTGGCTCCTCTGGGGGGATAGCCGTTTCTTGGAGCTCACACAAGTGACCCCTCTCTATTCCTTTGCCTGGTTTCTGGCACTGTGCTGTGCTCCCCACGCCGCAGCGGCTGCTGCAGGGAGCTGCGAGCCCCTGCCCGCACCGGCACCGGGGCAGCTCAGCAGAGATCCGGGGCGGCCGCGCTGGGGACTGCACCGGCCTGGGGAGTGAGCTGGGGGGGAACACCTTCCTGTGACCACAGCACGCAGTTACAGACAATCTCTTTAAATTCAAATTTCCACTGACACTCTTTTTACTTAGTCATAAATATACTACAAGTTGAATTTTCCTGGGGAAAAACCTTGCTATTGTCTGGTTTTCTTGCTAAATCTAGGTCAAGAATGAAAGGTTTAAGTGACTGAGAAAAAAACAGCAGTTGCTTTTTCAAGCAGTTAATCAGAATCCAGATAATTATTTTTATTGCACTCTCAAGGAAGGAAATAGAAAAAATGAGATGCAAGCTACCTGATAAGGGTTTGTTAAAATTTTTCTTCATCTGTCAAAGCTGATACAAGGCAAAGTATTCAGTATTTTAAGAGTTTGCAACATGTTTAGTTATTAGGTATAATTGATAGGATGTACTTGAAACTACTCTTGGTTACAATATTTATTCAACAAAATACACTACTGTTATTATGATTTTAAACTGGTATAAATGAAAACACATAAATATGTGTCCATTTTTTCCCACTGTCTTGGGATTTAAATGGTCCATTGTAACAGGCAGAGGTGTTACGTAACATTGATTCCATTTACATTATCTTTAAAATGGCCTGCTTTTACTCCTATTTGTTTCTGCGTATCCAGAGTCCTTGTACACCTCCTTCAATAAATTGTCTTGCTGTGAATTTGCAGAGTTAACCTGACAGAGCTGGTACTAACATTTCTTGATCCATTATAGTGTTGAACACATGGACAAAAAGATTTTAGAGGGCACATAGGTGGCTTCTCTTGAGGAAAGAAGGGAAGGGGAAGGGGAAGGGGAAGGGGAAGGGGAAGGGGAAGGGGAAGGGGAGGGAAGGGAAGGGAAGGGAAGGGAAGGGAAGGGAAGGGAAGGGAAGGGAAGGGAAGGGAAGGGAAGGGAAGGGAAGGGAAGGGAAGGGAAGGGAAGGGAAGGGAAGGGAAGGGAAGGGAAGGGAAGGGAAGGGAAGGGAAGGGAAGGGAAGGGAAGGGAAGGGAAGGGAAGGGAAGGGAAGGGAAGGGAAGGGAAGGGAAGGGAAGGGAAGGGAAGGAGGTTGGCTTTCATTTAACGCATAATATCTGTATGTATTGTGAAGACATATGTGGCTTTATTCAGTGCTTCTCTCTTTTCTGCATAAAATCAGTTAAAGACAATGAAGGCTACAACTTGAATGGTCTGTGGAAGATTTGGGTCTTTGATGTACTCTTGGATGTAAATTTATGTATTGTTTTCTTGGCTTTTTGGTTTGCTAAATACAGCTTAGGCTGCTAATTACTACTTTACAAGCACCCATTAGTATTGAATTGGATTAAAACATCATGTTTTAGAAATCTGGCCATGTTACCTCTTCCTTTTGATGGTCCTGGCTGATCAAGGGATTTTAAATAATTTGTTGGTTCTGGACTGAAGTAGCCTTGTCAGCATTAAGGAAAGGAATGCAGAATGCAGTAATTGCAGCTATGGGGAAAATTACACTGAGTTTGGAAGTCTGTTTCTATTCTCTAAAAATGACATTTTATATTTCATTTTTGTTTTGTGTCTTGTTTGACTATTTAAGTTTTTAAGCCTTGCTTTAGTTTTATCAATGTTGTGTAGAAAGATTATGAAGATGAAAATAATATGCACTACATTTTATGAATGTTCTTTCACCAACCACTTTATATGTTTTCTTAGATCATTTTGTCATATACTAAATTAGAAGAAACCAAGAATTCTGGGTAAATATCTAGGATAAAAAGATTATTTAGTTTGTCTATTTGTTAATGCTGGCTACACTTTAGGAATGCAGGATACTAAGGGAAAAAAACCACCCAAAACCATAATGAACTCTTTGTTATAGCTACAGTGGAATTTTTCTAATATCAATTAAAAAGAATTCTGACCTTGAAGCAATAAACCAGTTTTCTTTGTATCATAATCCTGGAAAGATTTAAATTAAGATAATTCATAACTTGAATTAGATTATTCACGACTCACACCACAACTGTATCTCATCATCACCATCATATGGATGTGGTTTTCCTGTTAAAAAAAAAAAAAAAGAAAAATACATTAAAGATAAACTTTTAACACAAGTAAGGATGGAAGAGAATGTGACAGCAACCTCCCTTGCTGTTATTTGCCAACTGACTTTATTTAAATCCAAATTCTTCAGCAATTGAGGGTAGTGAAGACTTTGATTTGGTTGCACTTGTGATTTGGCTGTTTGGAATAAAATCAGATGTATGGCACCACCTATTTGTGTTTGATCATTGGATATGGCATACAGTGAAGTAGCAACCATTCCTCTGGAATGTAAATCTTTGACTAAAACTTAAAGCAACCACAGAAGTGTTACATTTTCATTTGCTTGATGGGAGGGGAGGGATGACTAAGTAACAAAAAACTCAGTCCTACTAGCTCTGACACTTTTATGCTTAGAATCAGAGATTATAGGGTATCCTGAGTTGGAATGGACCTATAAGGATCACAAAGTCCAACTCTTGGCCCTGCATAGGATACCTCAAGAGTCACACATGTGACTGAGAGCATTGTTCAAATGCTTCTTGAACTCTGTCAGGTTTGATTCTGTGACCACTTCCCTGAGGACCTTTTCCAGTACCCAAACACCCTCTGGGTGTTTCTAATCTCTTTCTAATATCCAAGCTAAACCTCCCCTGACACAAGTTCAGACAATTCCCTTGGCTCCTGTCACTGGTCACCAGGGAGAAGTGATCAGTGCCTGTCCCTCTGCTTTCTGCCATGAGGAAGCTGTAGACCAGAATGAGGTCTCTCTTCAGTCTACCTTTCCCATGCCAAACAAACCAAGAGACCTCAGGCACTCCTCCTAAAGCTTCCCCTCAAGGCCCTTCAGCATACTTGTGGCACTCTTTTGGAAACTTTCTAGATGTTTTATATCCTTACTTTATTGTGATGCCCAAGAATTAAAGGTGAGGATGCCCCAGTGTGGGATACAGTGGGATAATCCTCTCCCTTTCCCTGATGCCCCCCCAGGACAGGGCTGGCCCTCCTGGCTGCCGGGGCACAATGACACAAATTGTTTTCAATTTACATTTCTAAAATTTTTAAACTTTTTTAAAACATTAGGAATTCTTCCATTTTTCATTACTCAAAGCCAGCTAGAATTTTTAAAATATAAAATCTACTGCTACTCTAGCTTAGAGAGGGGGGGAAAAAGGTAAAAAAATAGTGCTCAATACATTATCTGATTTTTAGAAAGGTTACAAGTGTCTGAGAGAATAGTAAATAATTCAAGTTACCCATCCTCAGTTATACAATATTGAAAATACTCTTTAACAAGAAATAGTCATAAGAAGATTCTAGAATTTTGGGACTAATTCTATCCAGGAGATTGGAGATGTCTTCTGCAAAGGCCAGATCTTCTTAAATTTATGCACAGAAGCTATCACCAGCTTCTATTTCCCGTGGACTATTTTGCTGTTAGCATGATACAAATAATTGAATTCAATAATTGCTACAAAATCCACTCTGGATTTGAAATGAGTCTTCATGTAAACAGTTGCAGAAAAAAAATATAAACTGCTATAACTATTTTGGGTAGGAGATGGAGGATAATAGACAACTAAATTAGACTATAGGCCTATCTGTTCTATAAATGAAGTTAGATAAAATTACTTTTCTATTTCCATCATTCTCCCACCTCTCACTCTTCTCCAGTCACAGATTACTTTGTATGCTCTTTTCAATTTCTTCTTATAGCAATGTTCTCTTTGCATATAGTGTTCTCCTTTGTTATGGTAATTTTACATTATATCTCAAAAAGGATGTGGACAGTGGATTGGTACAATCTAAAAATTCCAATCAGGGTATAGAATGAAATCATCTTTATTGTTGCCACCCAAGTGATTGCGCTGCATCACCAATTTTTAATGAGAACAGTAAGGAATTATATCAGTTAGTATTGAACAAATCTCACTCAGCAATTTTTGACCATCACAAAGGCTCTTAACCTAAAAAAAAACATAATTTAGGAAAAGAGAAGCATGTCACAGTATTTATACATACATGTACATGGAAAAGAAAAGTGTAACATTAAATATGAACAAAAAAACATTTTTTCATTTGTATTCCAAACATTTAGGAGTGCTGAATAATGTTGTCATTAAAAAGACAATTTAGTGCTTATTAAGAATTAGCCATCAAAAAAACCTTTCAATATGAATTTTAACTTATTTCTGCCTTGTAAGTAAGATAGCTATATTTTTTCTCTAACTAGACAGTTTACAGTAAACTGCCTCCTTTAAAATGTCAGGCCAGTATGGAAGATTTTCTATGAAGCATGTAAATGCTTGCACATTAGTAAGACATATATGGATAGCATTTCAAAGATATACAAATAATCTCATTATTTTACATGTGCAAAAAATACTCTGATGGGACTGCCAGTCTGCTATATTTAACAATTAGTTTAAAACACAGGCTCCTTAAGGAAAAAAAACAGAAGGGATCCAATTTTGTGTATGGTTGGTAGATCCCTCATAGCCTCAGGTTAATGAGATGTAGTTTTTTTCTCTGACCCCTTACTGAAATGCCTGTGACAGTGTTTGAAGTATGGTTCTAGGGCTGCTATAATGCATCCTGATTTCGCATTTTTAATTAGGCCAAAGGTATTCTAATCAAAATGCAAAAAATATGAAAATGTTCTGGTATGAGCAGAGTGATAATGATGGTATTCACTGGCAGTATAATAACAAATAAAACAACAGTGAAAACACAGATATATTTTTGGAATGGTTTTCCAAAAGAGCTCAGCACCAAACACACTTTAACTGTGTAATGAAAATGACTGACCTTTTATAAGTCATCAACATCACCAACAATTTTATTCAAATTTGTTAAAGGGAAGAGGGTTTTGAAAATTTGACCCTAATTGTAAGAATCACTTTTCAAAGTCTGACTGAGATAATACCCATACTAGATTTACAAGGCTTTCATTAAATAAATAAATAAATAAATAAAACAGCCTCAGATTTTTATTCTCTTATAAACAAATGTCAGCCTAGCAATTCACAGGAACATGCTTATCATGGCCCTGAGTCATCAGGGAAGCAAGCTTGGGCAACGCAGCAGTCATATCAGTTGAGTCTGATGGGGTGTCTTTGCCATTTGTATGTGCACACCCCTAAGGACTTGCAGCTGATGGATTTATCAAGAAAATAAAAAGTATTTCTTCTACCACATGAGGAGATTGGGGGGGTGAAAGTAAGATAGTAACATACGGAGGTAAGCCAGAGAAAGAGAAGGACATGTAAAGAAGAGTTTGAGGTAGGTTTTTTGCACTTTGACAGTATTTTAGAATACAGATCAAAGAGAGAAGGTAAGTGAGAACTGTTTAGGGAAATTCTGGCCAAATATATATGGTGCTGCCCAAAAAAACATTTGAATAGCTGTACAACTTTCTGGAAAATGTCTTCATATTCAGTATTTTTTGAGATACTGATTACTGTTTAAATTAAGATTCTTTACAATAAATTCCAGACTGATTAATGCTAATGTGAAATATGCTTCAAAACAATAATGTCTGGAAATTTTGTGGTTTTTTTAATGAAATAAAAAAATCTACTGGACATATATATGACTAGTATTCTGCCTGATACTATTCCTTGATCAGTGAAGACAATATTCAGTACTTAGTATGTTTATCATGACAGCCTGCCAAAATGGATAATCAAAAATTTAATAAGAAACATACACAGAATTTTGAGGTTTCTCCTAGTCCAAAAGTTCCTTTTTCCATCCGACCTTCTTCCACCCTCTTCTCTCCCTGTAGTCTTCATTCTAACCCTCTGTCTCTCCTGTCCCTTTTTCCCAAGCCTCCTCCTAATCTTCCTTTTGTCTGCTCTGTTTCTCCCACCATTCAGATGAGGTCTGCTAAGGTGGTTGCCATTTTTCTTCTACATCTGCTCTGAAAGGGATTTAATTTTAACTTAGAGAAAATGCTGGCCATTGGCTTACAGTCCATTTGCCACAAAGTTTCTAAGAGCCTGGAAAATTGAAATACAGTTCTTGATGCACTGAAAAGGTTGTGATTGACTCCTAGTCCTCCACTCCCAGCCTCAGAATTGACTGTAGATAAATGCAGTTCAGCTTGTTTTATTCCTGAAATAAGTTTCTACAATGGCACTTGCACCCTGGGACACTTGTTCCCTGGAGGACAGCCTCACTTTACTGAACTACTCTCAGTTCACCAGGCAGTGGTTCAGTTGTGTCAATTCTGCCTGCATCTGCAATATTTTCAAAGGGTCTGAAACCTGAACTACTTTAGGAGACTTGAAGGGAGCAACCCCTGCACTTGGCTATCGTATTGCACCGGTGACACATGACACTCTTTGTGTACCTGCCGAGTTCAATATTGTGAAAACTGACACTCTTATTCTTGAAATGGGCCTTCTGACTGCTTCAAACCTCTAAGTTGTTAATAGATGTGTTTCTTCCCCAACAGAACTGAATAAACCTCCTTGTTTAACCTCTGTCTCCATTGCGACAGGCTGTGCTGAGTCCGACACTGGGCTGTGCTCTGGCACTGGTGCATCAGAAAAGAAGCGATTCCCATACAACAGGAACTTAGATGTTTGACTTTGTCTGGGGAAAAAAAGCTGTCCTAGGAGCTACAAAAGCAGGAAAAGAATAGCTTCATAAAATACACTACCTCCCGAAGTAGGAGTTTCAAATTCTTGCCAACAAGGAAAAAAAGAGACAGTTTCATGTATCTGAACTTATGCAAGCTGAATAAGATGATTTTGAGGGAAGTGCACCCCCACAGACAGGAGGATATTAAATGCCAGTGATATGCAAACCATTTTTTTATCAAAGGCTTTGCACGTAGCAGAGGTATTATCTCAAATTAGACCAGTGGTCTGTTTATTTCATTCTCGATTTCCCCAACACAGCCAGTGTTGGGATATTCTAGAAGTGCTGCCATAAAATGGCTGGGTAGAATGGCTTACGGAGAAAGCATTTTTTTTCAGCTTCCCCTTTTGTCATAGCTTATCTTATTCTGCATCAAGGTACTTGTTAAGATCTTTAATAATGTAATTTGAGTATTCTTACTACCTGATAAATGGGACAAATTTTGCGGAGCATTCATGTTTCAATTACATATAGTATAAAACTAACAGGAAGACAGGCATTTTCACACCGCAACTCTGGATTTATGCTTTTACTTTATGCTGCCTAGAGAATGATGCTAGTGATTTTGGAGTCTGATATTTCTTCATAGTTTTATTTTGCTTAAGAATAGAAGATTGTGTTTAAGAACAGTAGATTCTGTACAATACAATTTCTGCATTGTATTGTACACATGAAATTGGTTGGAAACCGAGTTATTTTTTCCATACAGCAATTTAACAGAATAAAATTGTTTTAAGATGCCTGATCTCAAAGAGAAGCATAAACGCCTTTCCTAGGCCACATGCTAGTATCCAGTCAAGTAGCTGTGGCTTCTGTAGTCCAATCTGTGATCTTTTGCAATCAAAGATTTACCTCTCAAGGTTATTCCAAACTTTCTAAAATTATGGAAGTGCTATGTGATGCTTTCACCTGTGACCTATCTGTGCCAGACTAATAAGCGTTCTTGTTGTAAGATAATTAATTCCCAGTAGCTGAAAAAAAATGTCTGCATTTAACAATAAACATTGCAATTGTGGTGGAAACTATGTGACACCGTTAGTTTCCCAAATGTGTCAAACAAAACTGAAGAGATCTCTGAATCTACAGTACGATAAATGATCCATAAAGCCAATGTTTTGCTTTCTTTGTCAAATAAGTTAACTGAAAATAAACACAATTTTTTAATAATGTATAGAAATCATTAGTACCTTCTATCAAAGTTAGTGAGTGTATGCAAGTCCATGTTAATATTCTTAATTCTAAGATATATTTTCTTCTAGTTCAGGGCAATCTTTACTTTTGCTGCTGCACCTTGAAAGCACAGTCTGCTGCATGCCTGGCAGTCCCATGTGGAACTGGAAAACCTGAGATCATGAGGAGTAATGAAGGCGAGACTATGGCAGGTACCGCCCTTGCACTACCAGATTTTAGATTTTTGAAACAGTCCCGTAATTGGTAAAGGAGATGAGTCCTGGGGAAGTTACCTGTGCTCACACTATGGAAAAGCACCTCTAGGGGGTGCCTGACACCAGCAGGGCTTCTGAAAAGCTTAGTTCCTGGGAGGAAGACAAGCCCACCATCCAACCAACCAGCCAGTCACATGGAGGAAAAAGGAGCCTCCTAATTTCCAAATCAGCCTATATCCTTTAGAATGCTTAAAGTGGGCTGGCAGAGGAAAGATGTTCTTCTCAATCCTCTCCAACTCATTTTACCAGTTCCCTGTTTTGCTGAACCTATACAAAGTGATTCTGATATTGCCAAAATGCTTGGAGTTCTAATACCACTTGCATATGACAGCCACAAACTGTCTATAAAATTCTATAGTTATTTCCAACCATTCCTCAAACTAAGCAAAACTTTATGTAACTCTGTGATTTCTTTGCATTGAATTCTACAGTCTGAGTCTTCTTTCACCATAGTAGAGGACTACAGATATCCTTGGCCCTTTCAAAATGGCTCTAGTAAACCACCCTTACATTCTCAAAGTAACTGGGTAGCAAATAGCCTGAAGCAAACTTTATTTGCTGTTTTGCTTCCATAACTGTAGTCTAGTTCTTGTTAAAAATTTTTACTCCAAATGGAAATGTGAAGATTTGACTCTGAGACTTCATTCAGCCAAATTTGTAGAGAAAGAAGCATGAAGCATAGACACGCTGATCCCTGCATTACCCTCAGGCTGGTTGGAAAATGGGAGGTTTTAATCAGGCTTTGAAAAATTGTTTGTAAATGTCTAACTTACTTAAAAGGAAAAAAAATACCCAAACAAACCCTAGATTTTTTTTTGCCACAGCTATCTGACAGAATTACCATGTAAAATGACATAATCAGTTGTCTTTCAAAATACAGCAATAATATGCATATAAAACTATGCACTAACAGTGTGCAAAGCCTCATTATGATAAAAATATATAAAACATTTACAACAAAAGAGTATATGCAAATTATAGGAAATAATAAATAGCAACACAGAGTTATCTGAGTATTTTGCATCCCACCCTTCACTCATTCTATACACCTGGCTGATTGATTCAGCTACTCTGATGCTGGTCTCTATTTCAGAGTGGGTTCTCATTTGTGTAAGACAGCTGGGAAGTGCTGTCTCACTGTGCCTCAAATGCCAGAGCAGTCCAGGAAAGTTGAGTGAGGAAGAGGGCTGAGCCACCCAGTCTGGGCTCTGATGGGATCTGGGCCATGGCCAGGAGTTAGGAAGGACCCAGGGAGTCCAGGCAGCCTCAGATAGGGCTGCTCGTTTTCTCCAAAGCCTTGAAACTCTGTAATTAGTCACAGTTATAGCCCATTGCATCTGAGAGCCAGGTCTATCGGACAGTCATTAATTCAAGTTATGTCACTGTGTAAACTATTATCATTAAGCTGAGTGAATGAAATATAGTATTCATGCATCAGAGAACATCCCTGGAAGTGCTTAAGGCCGGGCTGGATGTGGCTGTGAGTACCCTACTCTGGTGGAAGGTGACCCCCACCAATAGGAGGGGGCCTGGAACTGGATTATCTTAAATCCCTTCCCTTGTGTCCTTTCCAACCCAAACCATTTCTATGATTCCATAAACATGTGTCCCTCTATGTTCTGAGTGGGAATGAGTGTTATGTCCCACAAAGGAAGAGTGGCTTAATTGAAAGACTTGGCCAAAAATGGAAATCTGAATATCCAACAATGTACTGTAATTCTCATGCAAGTGCCTCAAACACTCCTGATTATGTTAGGAGAGAGAAGAGTGTTTAGATGAGTACCTGGAGACCATAAGTTGAGAAATCAACAACAAGATAGTGAATCCCCCTAGATATCCTAGAGGAGGGTTGTACCATTCTGGAACAGCAACTACAAGCCACCTACAATGTCCTGATACAGAAGAAACAGCACTGCATGGCTGTACTTCAGTGAAGGTGTAAAAGAGATCTAGCTGGTTTTGGAGAACTATTCAGAAATAAAATGGGCTTTTGCAATTACACATCTGAATTACAATCTGGATTTCATTAACTGTATTGGCTAGATCTCCATTGCTTCTCATATGCATGACTCACAGGCAGACAGCACATCCAGGTTTCTACAGCTTATGTCTGAGTCTCACCACAAATATCTCTATGTCAATGACAATTTTTCAGGACATACCTTGAGTACATTATCATCTCCAAAGTGGTAAACAGCAAATAATAGCTAAGTGGGAAGAACCGCTTTTTTCTTTGGGTTAGTGAATATTAATTGAAGGTGAATGCTTGAATCTGACTGACCTTCAAAGATGAATATTTCTTGATACCCTGAGTTTGTGTGTTCCTCCTGAAATAGCATCTGTAAAAACAGGGTGTGTTACTAACAAGACCTAGTTTTGAAGTATCTGCCTGCATGTCCACTGAACTGTGAAAAAAGTGAAGAAAACAGAGTTAACCTAAGTGCTTGATATGTTGGGAATTTTTCTTAAGTTTCATTAAAAACCAGAACCCTGGGTTCTCTAGGTGTGGTGTGAGGAGGCCCAGAAGGTGCACAAGATAAAAAAGTTTATCTCCTCTAACCACCATGGACAGGTTTTAAACACAACAGCCTCTGGGGGAGAAATGTCTCTTCATAACTTCTGTTGGCTGGGTCAAACTTTCCTTCTGGAGGTGAGGTGAGCAACTTGCCTGCACGCCTGCCCACACCTGAGCATTGTAGCTCTTGTTTTCAAATAAACCTAAGTAACTTCAGAAACGCTATCCTGATTGCTTAAATTTGTTTAGGACTGGCATTAGTCTGCCATAAACCTTCCAGTCCAGGCACTGCAATCTGATTTGTGACTCAGCTATAAAAAAATGCAACAAAACAACAACAAACAACTACTTTGCATTTCAGGCAAGTAGTAACCATTTAAAAAATATACTTTATTCATGCTTAGCTCACTGACTTTCCTTTCTGCTGTCAAATTATTGGGAAAGTGATTTTAGTTTTCCGTGAAGGACTGAATACAAGTAGTGAGGTTCTAGACTGCCCTGGAGAAAGGGGTAGCAATTATTATTCCAAACAGTGCTCCAAGAGTACATTATAGCTAGGTTATTTTCTGCAGGTGGCAAAATGACATCTGTTCTCAGGCTCTTTTCCTCCCTCAGCACATGCATAAGATTCTGCCAGAAATTAAGTGATAGGTGAGATAGATTGAATATAGGTAGCAGAAAATTATTTTTTCTGATTTTTAAAAAAAATCCTAATTATGGGAGTGTTTGAAAGTTACAAATAATTTCATTAACTTAGATTTTCTCAATCTATGGAGTCATACAATTTTTCATTTCAAAACATCTGACTTGTATGTCAGATAGGAGTGATTAGATGTGAGTAGACATAATGGGAGTAGGAAAATTTTCCAGCTGTCAGATTTACATACTCTTATGTTTTTAATCAGTTTTGGTATGGATTTTTAGGAACTTCGGACACTTTAACATAGCATATGTGAAATGCAACTTCTCCATAGTTACACAGAATATGCAGATTTTTATGTTATCTCTTCATGCTCCAAGAATTCCTCTTTTTTGCTATTATAGATGCAGACTCGGTAATGTATGGTTACTATCATTCAAAGTATTTCTCCAAACAAATCTAAAATTTCTGTCTGATAAGCACACTAGAAGACATTGTGGCAGTCAAGCTTGATCAATTTATAATGTATCTCTATGATCCATATGGTTCTTTCGATACCATTTTCACAAGTAATTATTGCTTTACTTTAAGGTTTCTGCTGTACTGACTCTTGGCTGTATCTTCTCTTCTTCTTTTTATAATGCCCAGCAAGATAATTCTGAATAGCAGCTATGACTTCCTTCCAACTGAACACTGCAGTCAGTGGTTCCTGGCTGTTTCTTTTTCTTAGAGATTCAATAACATAGGTATAAATGCCTTATCAGAAGTTGCTTTTGAACATCTTGTTCGCATGGTGTTTAATTGCAAAGTTCATTTGATTTAACAGATCTGTTTTGGGTTAGGGAGTGACTTCTTCCCAAAATCTTGTCTGGGGCCATTGATACAGGAACTTTTGCATGCAAGAATCTGCCTGTGGAGTTGATAAGTGAGCTGCTGATGAGCTACCTTTCCTTCACAAGTGCAATTTTCTCTTGAATGGTTGTTGATTATGAAGAATATCGTCCCCCTTATATCATTCAGATAAATGTCTTGTGCAATAGGTCTTTGAAGCCAGGTTCCAAGTATTGTGTATTTAGCAAAAAGTTACATTTACCACATCCCCATGCACAACACATTTTGCTGCTTCAACCTGACGCTTTTCCATCCTGAAAGAGGCTTATTCACTGTTCTCTTTCTAAATAAGTAAATTCAATAAAATCTATGAAAAATCACCTAACACTGTTTTGTTGCTCAATTAAGTATTAGATATTAACACTGAATACTCTGAAATAATTCTAGCCAACAAATTATTACATATTGAATTATAATCTGGATTTTGAGAGTGAAGCAATGTTTGAACAAGGATATTTAATGTTTCTTACAGAGTAATTTGTCAGTGTTTTACTTATTTGGAAACTTTAACAGATAAGCTTAGCAGTATTGAATTCTGAGTGCAAGTATTTCTTATTTTGTTCAGTCAAAATTCCTGTAGATATTTTTTATTACATCTAACTGAATGGGAGTAAATTTTTGTGACATCCATGTCTTATTAGAATGCTCTGAAAATATTTTGTGGATTTTTTTTTAATGTAAGTACCACTTATATTTAACACAGAAAGGCAACAAGTATTCCACTCAATCAATTAAAAAAAAAAAAATAATAGTAAAGCACAGTGATGTTCCTTCTCATCTTTAAAGAGCTTTTTACTTTTCAAAAACTGCATGGTTGTGGAAGCAAACATGAAGCCAAAATCTTAACAGTATAAATCTTTAAATAAATAGGAAACAGTGTAATAGTTTTCAATAATTCTGGGAGAAAAATAATCTATTTGGATTTGTATAATCCATTTGCTTTTTAAATTACATTTAATTGTTTTCATACAGCTTTCTTTTCATGCTGGAAGACTAAGTCACTGCTTCTGTTTTGCAAAAACAGAAGCTGCTACCTTTTGGAAGTATTTTGACTTTCTATCTTTTAATTTGTTGAGTTTAAAATTTACTTACCAGTGATTTATATTTTCTAAGCATTTTTCTACAAATAGCACAGATTCAACTGATACCTTTCTGACAAGAATGAATAGATATATACATTCAGTCATGTGCAAACTAAACAATATTTTCTGATGAAGTTCACAGGTTCAAATTATTTCCTACACTCTAAGGTCTTTTCTGGATCACATGCCCTCTGATTCTGGTTCTCCCCCTTCTTTCCTGCCCCCAGCACTGCCCTGGCTGGTCTCTTCCCACATCTTGGTCTCTCATTTCAGCTCTTATGTGTCATCTTGTCTCCAGCACGCTGTCTCCTGGCCTTCCTCCATGGCATCTACCCACTGGGAGCATCGTTTTGTTTGCTGAAATAAAAGAGCTTGCTTTGAACCTTGCACTTGATCCCAGTCGATGATGATGTCTGAGTGTCACCTCTTAGCAGTGCCTTGAAAGATGGTTGCCACACTCAGTCCCTCCCTCTGTTGCTTGGTTTTGTTGTTTTTCATCTTGCACCACCCATTATTGCCTTTGCTGTGACATTGCTGCACACTTTGTGTCAGAGATTCAAGGAATCTGTGTTCAGCATGAAGGACATCACAGTTTGGGATTTTTTTGTGAACTCAGATAACCCAACAATAAAGCCACACATTTGTTTCAGTTGTGCAGATGGATAAGAAGGGATATTGAAAATTAGTTGTTAATTCACATATAGACTGACTATGTCTATCTAAATTGCCTTTTTGGCACTTTTACAAATATTTCTGCATCTTCTTTATTTTCATTTATAATGCTGCAACCTTTTTGATCATTTCAGTATAATGCTACTCTGTATACACATGAAGCTACCAAGGAAACCCATGGCACTCAGTTCCTACTGGAAATTTCTCTTCTCTACAGGGAGTGAAAAAGTAATTTTGACCAGTTGAGTTAAAGGGCTTTTGGGAAGTGCTGGTTTATGTCAGACAGCAGTCCCATACTCCATACCCCTAACACAGGAGAGGGAAGCATAATGAACACCTCTAATTCTGGAAGAGACCAACACTCAGAAACACCTGTGCCTAAAACCAGGGCAAATATCCCATCCATAGCATGTCTTTTTGTAAGTAAAGATATTGGTGTCTTAAGTTATATTAGATTAGTAGAACTGAAAGAATCTAAACTCACAGCCAGCTGCAAATGGTCTGCAGCTTACAAAAATGAAGCTGTGCTATCCTGTTAATGCATTGTGTTAGAGCAACACAGGAGAGTTTATGATAAATTGTAGTACATCCATGGCCTTTGAATTCCAGATGTAGGTTCTGCCTTTTATAGGTTGTGACAAATCTTAGGATTTTGACAGAAATAACCACAGGAAAATATGTCTCATTCATTTACAAATGAAATGCAAATTCACTTCTGTATTAGTATAAAAGTAGTACATGACAATAACCAGGGTCTTGTGTCAGTTAGGATTCAAATGAGGGATCCTTTTTCTCCACAATGCTGTTTTCAATACAAATGGACTAGGATATTTGAAATGTAAAATATGAATCCTTAAAATTAAAAAAATTACTAATGGATGAATTTAAAATATTCTGACAATTAAAGAAAAACAGAGAGAAAGCAAGTCACAATGACAAAAAGAGGGTGAATGTGAGATTTTTTTTTTCTATAAAGGAGAAAGAAAAAACTAAAACTATTTGATAATTAGTACGCAAGGTATTTGTCTACTGGCATGTTCTTTGTAATATTTAAGGTATGAAAATAGTTTTATAAATAAAATGCTATGGGCTTTCATTCAAATTGATATTATGTAGATTGCAGTGGTACTGAATATCCAGCAGCAGGAAAGAAATAATGATGAACAGAGACATCGTGGAATGAATTGCAAGTAAAATCTTATTTTTCAGCGAGCAATTGCTGAAGGTACCATGCAGCAAGCCAAACACCACACATAGGTAACATGAAGAGTATTAAAAAATATAAGAATGGGTTTATTATTTTCTGTGAAACATTCTCTGCTTTTATAGGCTGGTTTATTTAGACTCTGCTGTGAAATACCTTAAAAGGTAACACAGGTTTTGACTACAGCAGTAATTTATTACACCAGTTAATCTTGTAAAATTGCCCTCTGGATGTAATAATTTGTTATTCTTTTATTAGGCCTTCTTCTGCATACCATGTTTATCATAAAGATGTCACCAGTGTGATGCCTAGCAACCAGTACAATGTTCCAGAGGTGTTTGCATACGTTTTCCTGAGGGAGAGACCTGCCTCATCCCTGCTTGGGAGAGCTGTCAGTGTATTCTGATGTATGAGGGATAAAAGGAGTCCCTGCTGCAGTCTCAATAAGCTGAAGTCACAGCCTGAAAGCACTGACTTGGGTATCACTATGCAGTGTTAGAAAATGTGTCAATTATCAGATGGACTGCCTAAGGGTATCGCCTGGGTCTAGGTCACAAAACCATCAGGACTAAGGGGGGAAAAAATTGATGAGGAAGTGAGTTGAATTAATTGATAACTAGGAGGACTGTATGTGAAATGTACTCAGCATAATATAGACATAGATATTTTCTCTATTAAGCTTTCTTCCAGTGTAATCAATGAATATGGAAAGTATAAAATGCCTCCCAATCCTGGCTGAGCACCCCTTCAATCTATACATGCTTATAATATTTTACTGACTTTCTCATTATTTCAAAAAAAAACCCCAAAAGTCAAGACAGACAAGGAGCTATAAAAATAAAAGTAAAATCATGCTAATATTTTATAGCTATGTTTCTATTATTGTAATTCTTAATATACTGTGCAACTGTTTGTATGTGAATACAGTAGGGACCACTTAAATGTCTAGCCTGAGGCCTGATTCATGAAAGCTTTATGCACCATTTATGTAGGTATCTGTAGTGTTTACTCAGAAAAAGTAAGGAATACATATTTTTATAGCAAAGTTTATTTCTCTGCACACCTATTTCCTGCCACCCGGCTGTAGCTCTCAGTGACAGAAATGCAAAGAACATTAAGGATACTTTAAATACCTGGGCTGCTCAGAAATTTAGAAATGTAATAATCAGTAGTTATACCCTAGAAGTGCAACACCCTGCATGTGAATTCTTTGGGCTCATTTTGGCCATTCTGAGCTATATGTGTGTATAAAACACCACAAACTCATCATGACCTAGTGCCTTGACAGGACAGGAGAATTTAAGTGCTTACCAGAGAGCTGGGATTACTCAGGATGAGGTTATCATCTGTATAAAGACACCCCAGTATGGGAGGTGTTTCTCCTTAATTGAACAACCCAATTAGGCAATTCATTGTTTAAATGCCACTCACTCCACTACTTTGTTACACATCCTTCCTTGCTCTCAGATTTCTCGAGACAAAGTCTTTCCCAAATAACTATCAACCACCTTTGACATGTTCATTTCTCATTAATTCAGCCCTCATAGGAAAGTAACTACTCAAGAGTAGTTCTTCAGCATTTACTAATACCTTTCACTTGCTGCTGAAATGTGACACTGTGTGCTTTGGCTCTGAGTGTAAAGTTAGTACTTCAATAAAAAGAAAAACCTGCTTCTTATCACATTGATGACAAAAATTCACCTCTCTGTCCAAGAGAAAATTTGAAGAGGGAGGAATAAAGGCCTTTTTGTCACTTCTCCTCTGATTCTATCTACTCTTTAGAGAAGACCTTTGCTTGTGCAGCAGTGCATGATTTTGTTCAAGGTGGATTGCTGGAACAGCTGCACATGCAAATGCAAGACATTCTTTGTAGATGAAAGGAAAAATGCAGTATAACATCACTCTTTTGAAAAACAGTCTGGGAATTGCAGCCAAGAACTTCTGACTTTTGCTTGGCTGGTTTCTCCACACTCAAGACAGGGAGGGAGCAAAGAGCCCTGCTGAGCCTTTCACAGCAGCTTTCACAAGTGCTGCTGTGCTCCTTGCACTGTCCCTTGGGAACCCTCACCCTGCAAATTCCTGGGACATTTATATCTGAATCCACAAAAAGTCATAGACAGAACCAGTGAGAAATTGGAATTCCAGTTACAAGGAACCTCTAAATCTTTGGGGGGAGTGGGGGGGGGCGTGAAATAAAACCCAAAATAAACACTCACACCTTCCCACCCCATATGAATTGTTAATAAGCTGATGTTTATAAACTTCTGTTTAGGAAAATGAAGGAAAGGAAAACTCTTGAATGCATTTCCAGGATATTTTCACTGTTTGCTTTTCCAAAATATTTCTAAATGTTTCCAAATACTCTCATGATGTCTAGAACACTATATCCTCTTTCATCCAGGCAAATATCTGAGTATTGCATGGAGCAATATTTCTCAGCAGATCTCTATGCATCAGGCTTTTAAGGCACACAGCTGGAGTAGTCAGGCTGGCACCTTACTAACACATGGAGGATCTGGAAATTAATTTCTGGGAGAAGACTAAAATTAGGTGGATGTGCTTCTTAAGCACATTCTCAAGATGTGCATGAGAAGTACATCTGGATTCTGAATTTAGTGAGAGTACTGTGCAGAAAGAACAATATGACCTACATTGCTGAACAGGCAAACAGATGCATGTTAAACCACCTAGAGTGTTTTGCTGATTCTTTTTTTCCTTCAGCAAATTTCATTCCCAAATCCTATGATTTGCAGGAATTAAGCCTGGGCATGGCAGGAGCGTGTACACCTGTGCCAGATGAGTCTGATAGAATCTGGGGTAATCTTCAAGGCAGACATAGATGAAAGTGAAAGTTTCTCAAACTCATGTCTGCCTAGGTGTGACCTCAAGTTTAAGAGGATCCCAGACCATAAATCTAGTAATATTTGCCTTTGAATGTCTTGTTTACGGAAATCTTAAACTGGTAATACAGTCCAGCTTTATGAGCCTGAGATTTTGGCCCTCAGGCTATAGAAAAAGCTCCAAAAAAAAAAAAAAAATTACATGCAAGTCTATTTCCAAATTTTCTGGGGATAAAAATTCCACCAAAATTCAGCAGTAGAAAGCAACAGAAATGAAACAGACCCTGCCTCAATGACAAAACTAAGGAATTAGGACACTTTTAGCAGCATTTTCAAGAGGAATGATCTGAGGTTGAGTTTCCCACATACCAGCTTCTCTAATATGCAAAAAAATCTCATAACTATAAAAGTTAAATAGGAATTTGGTGATATTTCTGTGTCTTCCTGATTTAAGTTTTATTTAGTGAACATCTTATTCTTTTATCCTGTGTTTTGACAGTTATGTTTCTGCCCCTCATAGAACTCAGACATGAGAAAATGCAGGTAAATTTTGAAAAGAAAACTAAGGACATTCTTCAAACTTCATATGGAATCTGTTTGGAATTAATTACAGTCTTGAGCATGAAGAAGAGTGAAGATGGAAAGCTCTTATTTGGCCTGTTTCATCTTCAAAACATAAAGAAATGGGCATTGCTGTTTTACATATAGTCACTGGAGGTAATAAAAAAACCCTTTCAGTGATTTTGATACTGAAGGAAAAATTCTCAAACTGTCCAAAGACTTCTGACATTTTCCAGTAAACCCAAGAAGGCCAAATGTAACCTTGTTGTAACTGACATTCTTTCTGCTCTTTACAATCTAAAATAATCAAGTGTTATGCTACAAAGACAGAAATAATTCAGTTTCCAATATATGTGTCAATATGACAGAATTCTGACAAGAAATGTGAGTCAATTATCTCTTAAATATACAATAATAAAGGACAAATCCTGTTCCTCACACTGAGGGAGAATCCTATGAGCCTGTAAGCACTGGATTTAGTGGATTCAGCACCTGGAATCACAAACATTTTCCAAAGAATGACAAAACTCAGTTTGAATAAACACACTGCTGGAGATGAAACCTAATTGTTCAGAAGATGCATCTGTGTTTTCACAAAGACATTAATTTTGTCTTCCTTTTGCCTTTTTAAGGATTAAAAAAAGAGAAGAATTTGGCTTGAATAAAGCTGAGTTGCCATCTTAGTGTAACTGCTAGTAAATATAGCAGCTATTTTATAAGTATTGCTGTCATTTTCTTTGACTAAAGTTACAGAAATTCTTTGAATTTTATATAGGGGACTAAATTTGTAATGGAAAATGATGTTTGATGGTGTTTAAATGCAGAGTATGTCACTGTATAAAGCATAGGGCTCTTTTAAGTTATTTTTTTTTAACTTCTTGACATGTGTCACAATTTGGAATTCTGCTCTCATGGGATAAATGCCAGATTACATGGTGTAGTATTTTTATCCTCTGTACTTTCACTGTAGAAGCATACAACATCAAAGAAGAGGCAGATCACTCACATCAGCAGAAAATGGAATAGGACTATAATATGCTTGCTTTGATCTCTCCTTCTAATAATTATCTTGGCTACATGCATACATTGAAAGTAAGATTTGAATTAATAAGGCCAAGAGACCCTGGAAAATGTAAGAAGGATATCTGAATACTAACTTCGACTATCTTTAACAAGATAAACTGCAATTGAGCCTACAAAGTTGTGGATTGTTAATTTAAGGCAATAATCCTTAAATGTTATTCTTTCATTAACTTGTCACCACTGCATTCAGCAGAAGCAATCAGTCCAATTAAGACAGTATCTTTTCAAAATCACACTCACCTAGATTTGGGATGGAGAGGGTGCTATTTAGCTGGCATCCATTTGATTTCATATAGGTTTTCAAACAGGAGGGCCTAAGGTAAAAATCATTAAATTTATATAAAAAAGTCATCACTACACAGTCTGTTATCATTAAAAAATATTCTAATATTGCCTTAGGAAAGATATTGCTTTTGATATGGAAAGTAAATCAAATCATCCACATCCACACAGGATTTATACAGAGGCAAGAAGCATATTGCATTCGTGGTCAGTTTTTTTTTTACATTTTTCAAACAGTGTTATTGCTATATTGTCTTCTGAGAATCCTATTTCTGCCCAATGTGAGTAGAAATTATAACATAAACAGGGTGGTTTTGCATGAAAGCTTTACGTGGTTAATGCAGTCTGGAAGAGGGAAAACCTATTGCAGTTCATCAGTCCCAGAGAATGAAAGTTTGTCATTCTTCTGCTTAATTTCTGATATGTGTGAGTTACATCAGTCGCTGGGTAGACAGCACATTACTCCCAAAGCCAGATGTTGCAACTTCAAATTATTGTTTGATAAATCTTGGCAGAGCCACTAACCATCATGCTAAT